>NC_086330.1:330112885-330712885 GCF_032445375.1 Bacillus rossius redtenbacheri | reverse complement strand
TGTCATTCAAATAAATTTTTTTTATATAATCGAATACAAAACAATTTGACATTATTTTGTTGTATCATGCTTATTATGTGCGTTGTTAAAACTGGAAAGCTATTGGAGTTATTGTGACAACACAAAGCATAAAATGCCAGGGTAAGAATCCGAACCTAAAATTACCGCGAACACTATTTTGTAGTGATGCAGTTGTTTTATTTGAGAATGTATGGATTAACAAATATCTGTGGTTTCGCATGAACATCTCTCCATTAAAAAAAAAAAAAAACATACAGTGCGGCGGCAGGGACGCATAGTGTGACACCAGTCTGAGAGTGTGACCGCTGGCGCGCGCGCAGTTCGACACGAGTCACGACCACAACAATAGCCGCGTTGCGCCAGGCGATGCGTGTCGTGACGTCATCGGGCGTGACACTGGCGACACGTGCCCTCACACCGCGCGGTGACGTCAGATGCCCAGGGACGCACACCCGGTTCAGGGCGAATCGAGACCCCACATACTTTTGGTTTACGGGCGCTGCAAACAACATTCGGACTCTTGACAGCTGAACGTTGTGACGTAATAAACCAAAACTAAAAACTACATATCCTTAATGTACCAGACTAGCTATTCATGTTTCAATTATAATTTTTGTTAATTTTGTAATAATATTCAGCTAGCAAAAGTCTGTATGTTCATTTGCAGCACCGTTAAAAAAAAAAGGCTCTTTCTGTCTTTAACAGAGTATTAATTGGCCCAGCTACAGTTTTCTATAATTGTAGCTACAAAATACAATTTTAATAAAAAAAAATAATGAAAATCTTTTAATGGCAATAAAATTATGTTATAAAATTTATCTTAACTCAACAACAGTTTAGACATGTATAAGCGTGTTCATATTTAAATAAAGCCACACTGTAATAAAAAAGTGTGTATAAGGAAGAAACGCTGACGGGTGTAAAGATGAGTCAATCCAGTTAAATAGGGAGTCAGAATTTCTGAAAGATAACTTGCAATTAAAAATAAAAGAACCAATTTTAACACATTTCCGACTCACGTCAACAGAAGTTAAATTCACCAGTAAACACTAAAAAAAAAAGTTTAAAAAAATATAGAAAAATAATTGAACATTTGTTCAAAGGTCATGTGTGGCCTCGGATATATTTTTTCTGTTATCACTGGAATATTTCCCCCCCCCCCCCCTTCAGTTCTGAGTGATAAGTTGTTTAAAAGGTGGGGGAGGGGGATCTCACACCATAGAACCGCCACTGGGCGAAAATGCAGCGCCTAACGTATCGACGCTAGGCGCCGAAGTTGGTCGGCGATAGACCGGAAGCAGGAGGGATGAAGAGGAAGGACTGGGGTTGGGTTGATTGAGAGATCTCGTGGAAGGATGAAGGATGGGGGTTCGTGAAGACTGGCCCGTGATAATGGGAACCGGACGGACGTCGTTTGCCCGATCCACGTTCCCCGACACGCCAGGCCATTGGACTGAACGAGGTGCGAGCGAGATCGCGACGGTAACTTCAGCCAGTATTGGCCAGCCATAAAATAATAACTGCTTACAATTTTTAGTTTTAACTTCAAGAAATAATACTATTTTGAAATCGCATTCAACGAAAACATTTATCCGTCACTACGTGTTTTTAATTTTGCTATGATCCATCGAGAGAGAGCGAGAGAGAGAGAGAGAGAGAGAGAGAGAGAGAGAGAGCGAGCGAAGAGAGAGATAATAATTATGAACTCAGCCTGACAGTAATGAGATTGCTTGATAAACGCAAGAATTCTTCCAATTGGTCTGGTGCATAAATTTTGCGAGTTTGTGTATGTGCACAGAAAAAAAAATATTGTGTAAAAAAATATGTACTTTTACAAAAGAGTCCTTTGCGAACCAGTTGCCAGGAAGTAGTGTGTAAAACTGCAAGAAATATATTGTAACTATGTACGAAACATGACTATGGTTGGTTATTTTTTCATGAATGAAATACTTTTTTGATATAACACTGAGTATTTCTTACGAAAATTGGCGCATATTTTTTTATAATTTAATTGATTTTCATTCAAGCATAATTTTTTAGACCATGAAAAAGATATTAGAATATTGAGTCATTGGACTTTTATTTTTTTTATTGTGTTTATTGATGTGCACAGTTAATACTAGAAAGCTATTCAGGTAACAGTTTACAAATAACTTTAACTACTGGAGGTACTGGGACAACACAAAGCATAAATACCTAGGTAAGAATCCGTAACCCAGTGTTACTGCAGACACTATTTTGTGGTGATACAGTTGTTTTAATATAAATGTACAAATCTACAAACATCTGTAATTTTACATCAATATTTCTGTTCCATTTACTATATATATGGTTACGAATTATTAAAATGAAATAATAATTCGTCGTGTGGGAAAACTACTGGGTACGTAAATGGATAGCCCAATTAAAGATTTTACTACACAGTTTTATTGATTGCCAATATTTACATCACTAACAAATAATCTTATAAAAATGCCTGATAATCAATTACACTAAAAAATGTTTATTCCCCAGTCACTCGGTTTTTACACACCGCACACCTCACTGGGCCGCACCTCTGGCTCAACTCTCGCCGCAGCACCCCTCGTGGTCCTCCGTCGCCGCACTCCGCCGCCGCCGTCGCACTTCCCTTCGCCGAGGATCCTTTCGACGCTTCGCTCGGATCCTCTCGACGCTTCGCTCGGAACTTCGCTCGGGACTCTCGCCGTACTTGTGGCACTCTCACCACCCAACTATCGCCGAGAAACTCACTCGCCGAGGAACTCGCTCGCCCAGGAACGCCGCCACACCCACGGCACTATCGCCCAAACACTCGCCCCGGAACTGAACTCCCAAACTCCCAACTGAACTCGGGGTCCGGCGTCCTGGGCTTATATAGACCCAGGCGCCACTTCTAGAAGTCACGAGCGCGGCTGGGGCCAGTTGCGTCATTCCGCGCCGACCCGACGCCAGAAATCTCGAGATACGCGTCGGTGGCTCGCGCGACAGCTGCCAGGTGTCAGATTAATAGCGCCGAGACAGAACGTCGCGTGGGGAGCGTAGGGCTGGAGGTGGTAAAGCGACGACCCTTGTAATCTACCAGGCGCGCGTGGCACGTCTCACGTTGCGGCGGCCATGACACGTCAGTGGCCGAGCTGGGCCGCCAGCCAGCTCCGAACATGCGCGCGCCGCGGCCCTGCTCACGTTCATAAATATATATATATATTATATATGTATATATATAAAAGTGTATATCTGAAAAAATGGTTCTGGTTTTAGCTTTCTAACATAGAAATCGACACGTTCGGGCGAACAGTGGGTGTATTTTGAATTATGTTTAATTTAGTTATTATATATGAACATGTCCCTGTAGTACAAAACCTTCGGAATAAAATTTTATTAAAAGGTCCTGAAGTTTGTTGACGTTTGTCTTTGTAGTCACTCTAGTATGCCAATACAAAAATTAGGCTTTGTTATTTAAATAATAAGTAAATTTGCATATTACAGTTACGTCTCACAGACCTTATTGATTTTTGTTTAATTTTCTTGTCATTTTTAGCTAAGAACTATTTCTGTAAATTTTTTCAACAGATATTCGCTAAGTGTCATTTAAGGTGTGTAAAGAGTTGCGCAATTTTTTTAAAATTATTATCACCCACGAGACTTTTCTCGAAAATTAAATTACACTTAGTGAATATCTATTGAAAATATTTGTGTCAATGGAACAAATGCTAGAGAGGTATAGTGTTAAATTCACACAAATAGCTCCTAACTAATAGTAGTGATCAGAAAAAAAATATCTACATGCTTTCTGAGACCCCACCTTAAAGTTAAAATTTTTTTTTGTCTTTCTGTAAAAATGAACGTGTACGAACGTGTTATAAATAACAGTAAATTTACGGACTTTTCGACGAAGATTTAATCTTAAATAACGGAAGAAATCTTCGTTATTTAAGATAACTTTTATCTTATAAATCATGCCGTATTTAAACTTCCGAGTTCCCCCCCCCCCCTTCCCCCGGTATAAACAGGGCAAACACACGCGAAGGAGGAATAACAGTGTTTCTGCAGAAGCCTAAACAAGTTTTTTGAGTGCTTTGTCCGTGCACCAAGATTATTCTCGGGGGGATTCATTTTTAAAGAAAGTGAAAAATTTACGAAGAACCCTGGGATGGTTGTTTTCAATCCAGCTTTCTTTGTAACTTTTTAAGTTTGTAAATGTTTTACAGTGTATGTATGGGTGACTCGGATATGCGGCGAGTGTGTATGGCCTTGCGGGGCCCAGAGTCGGCGCTGCGCTAATGGCGACTAATTACATCCTCTTTGACCTGCGGTGGCGTTGCGGAGGAGGTAGGGGTGGGGGAGCGGGTTAATAGGGGCTCGCGTTAATTACCCGACGAGGTTCTGCCGGTGCTCATCCGCTCCTCGCCGCGGAAGCAGCGCGCCGGCCCAAGAGCCGCCCTCGAGGTCGTCGGTCGATAAACAACCCCCCCGAGGAACATGACCCCCCTCCGTGACGGTCTGATCCTCCGTGCTGGAGACCACAACAGCTGGACGGCAGAAACACCGCGTCTTCAAACAAACATCTAGCCAGTAAAAAAAAAAAAAAAAAAAACGCTGACCGACTGACGGACAACGCGTGGCATCAGCCAGTGCGACGTCACGGCAGCCACTTTATGGGCGACTTTGACCCTACGTATGTGACCTTTACCACCTCCTTTCCTCGGCGGCCATTTCAGAATTCCACCGTCTTTGAAATTCGAGTGTCCCCACTCACGGTCGTTACGGTAGAACCTTCGACGGGTCGTACCACAACGCCGAAATACCACAACGCCGAACGTACAATAACGCCGAATGTCAAAATTGACCACAACGCCGACAGCGAGAAAACTGCTGTGTACCACAACGCCGAAAAATGATTTTGCGGGGAAGGGGGGGCCACAGAAGCAAAATGAAAAACAACTGAATGAATTTGTGTGCTAACCTTACCTAACGTAACCTTTGTGGCAGTCCTGCAATGATATTTTTCGGGCGTTGTGGTACACAGCAGTTTTCTAGCTGTCGGCTTTGTGGTCAATTTTGACATTCGGCGTTATGGTATTCGGCGTTATTGTACGTTCGGCGTCGTGGTATTTCGGCGTTGTGGTGCGTCCCCACCTTCGACCAATTTGGATACTGACATCACGTCCGCCGGACGGTTTCCCGTCTGCTGGAGGTCGCCATGAGGGGAGTGAGTCTGTCCCGCCTGGCGGGCGCGTCTCAGTCGCCAGTCGGTGCTCGGACTGCTGTGTGTGCGCTAGTGCCCTTTGGTTGTTGCGCCGATATTCTTTAAACAACCATTTTTTTCTTCTTCTCTGAGTGTGTTATGAAAAGAATAAATGTTATTAGGTAGCTTGGCTTCTGGGCAGTTACTACTCCCTGATGATGGCGACTGCAATGTCGACCGAAACGTCGGAGAATTATTCGCCAAGGACACGACTACAACCCAGAAGCCAAGCTACTTCTGACAATGGCCGTGAAAGCCTGCGAACATTATTAATAAATGTTATTTTAAGTTAATAATTATGTGATTTTTGCATGCGTTAAAAACAATTATTTGTTAATTTTTTTCTACCTAAGTTAAAGATTGAGTAAATTTGTTTACGTCAGTAGATACTTTTTGCAATAATTTTTTTTTAACACAAATGTTTATCTTTTAACTTTTGGTCACTAAAGCTTCAATCGCCGACTGCTGCGCCGTTAATAAAAAAACTACCTAGTACCGAAAGTACCGGGAACTCTCGGTTCCGTCGAAGACTAGTACCGGAATTCCCGGTTCTGAAAATCGGTGACGGTTCCGAATACGCTAATTTCCAGCCAATCGGAGTTCAGACGGAGTAATACTTAATGTCAGTACACACTATGGTGTGGACTTACGAAAATCTTTTGACGTGTGATGTCTGCCTAAACGCAGGGCCGCGTTTAAAAGTCTTCGTGCCGGCAATTTTAATTTGCAGTTAATTTTTTTTTATTCCTGTAAAAATTATGTACTTTTAATTGAAAGCCGAATAATTAAATAATTATTTTTCACGCAATTTAAATTGGTGTTTTTTTTTTCTTTAAAAAAGAACCACTGAGTTTTCATGAATTCGTGTAAGAAAACCTTCAGAGATTTTACTGACTCATATGACGCGATTTCACCGTATTTTTTTTTTTTTCAAAATACCCTTCAGATAAATTAACTAAACCATAGTAGAAATTTAAGAGGTTGTCTTAAAATAAAAATTGTTTCATTAATATACATATTTAAGGGAGGTTCTGCCCCACAAAAGTAAACGGCCTAGTTCCACCACTGCTAAAACTAATGCAATTGTTTAAAAATTAAAATTATACGTTAAAAAACGATGTTGTGGTATACGGTGTATCACAACCAATATGAAGTGTTTAGGTACCTATCCCTCCGCCTTAAATGATTGGTTTCTTTGCTTTTGTTAGATCTGTTTGCTTTTGCTGACGGCGCGAATAGCCGCGGGATACCCACACAGTTTCGTGCAAAGTCTGCCAAGGTCATGCCGCACAAGAAGCGTGTTTACACTTCGTCTCTGCCGCGCGGGTGTTTTCCCGAACGGCCGTGTGTACAGAAGAGAGTCGTGCGAGGCGAGAGTTTGCTTTGAAAGTGTCCACAGCATTCGACCGGAACATCACCAACCGATTGCGAGAGGTGAGATCACAGCGTAGTTCCAAAGAAAGTTACTATGCATTTTATATTAACAGTATAGGGGGGTTTAAGTGCTCGCAAATCGTATGCATATTGTATCATTTCTAGAGACCCGTGAATTTCGCGGATTCATTTCGTGTTATGCTAAAATTCAAATAATTATACCTTAGTGCTGCTTCTGTCATTGGTTCTCTGTTAATCTGGAGGACTGAGGGCCAATTAGAGACCCTCACTCATAGAACGAATCACAGGCCACCCAGTCGAGACGACTCACAAGTCAACAGCCAATGAACAGTTGGCATTTGCCCGAGTAAGTAGAAGATATTGGAGTCTATCCTGGAGGTCATTGAATCCGCGAAATTCACGGGTCTCTAATCATTTCTAATGTGTGGAGCTACGATTATTTCGCGAATTCATTTGTTAGCAACGTAGAGTGAAAGCACATATAAGTGTGCTTCGTAACACGTCCTTGCCGACTCTGGGCCAGTTACAAACAAGGAGTGGTTACCCAATCACGGGTAATCGACCAGCGAATATCTATAGGCAAGTTGAATCTAGCCCGGAGTGAAATTATTTTGCAAAATAATCCTGGCTATACGTAGTTAGCCTTCCCTTGGAAAACATTTAGAAAAAAAATCCCAACGTGATGGAGATATGAAATTTCACGCTGGGCCTACTCTCTACCTACAGCATATAAAACGTAATTAATGGTTAGTGTATTTCACTACGTGGAAAATCGACTGTAGAGACAGTAATGTTTTCTGTGTGCCATCTCCAGGTTTATATTTGAAGCTTTCAGCATACAGTGAAGGAAAATTACACGAACATAACAGTCGAGTTTTGCAAGCAGTAAAACGTTATTTTGTACGATCTGTTGTAAAAAAAAAACGTTGAAATAAATTTAGCAATTATTTTCTGTATGAATAAAAAAGTGATAAAATATTAGTTGGCACCCTTAAGTAAAAATACTTATTCCGAAAAAGCTTTTATTTTACGACTTCTTACATTTTTTTTGTTCTTTGCAGCACTAAAAAGTAGTTCCGTCTGGCTTACAAACTTGCACCGTCTCTCACGCCCCGGATGTCCGGCGCATCAGCGACTCGTTTTGAATATTTATGATGGTGTTTTGGAATTGCACGATAACAGCCGGTCCTGGACGGATCTGTGTCTGCACAGCTCCGATTTCCTTTCATTGTTAACTGTTTTAATAGCGTGCACTACTTGGAAAAGAAAATACACTGGCCAAAATGAGGGAATCCGACGCACACAGTTAGGTTATCAGACACGATGTGTTTTCTTCAGCAGCATGAGCTACAAGCAGCAGCTACTGACAGCCCGGCGGACAGAAGGCAGCAGCGTGCCTCGCAAACAGCAGCATGACGGAGTGTGTCATCTCAGACTGTCCGTGATAGTATTCATGCATGTGGCCGCTATGCAACAAGAGAGCACCGCACAGCCCGTGGAAACCGGGCGGAGAAATATGTTGAATAAGGGCCACACCGAATGGAGATCCCTTCTGTTCTCCTATAGAGTCGTTATTCAACGTGGAACCTGATGATCGACTATGTTCTCATCTGGAGGGAACGTGGCACTCGAAAAAAAATAAACCCAGCAAGAATCTGGAATTAATCCTGTTATCATTTTTGTCTGATCCCCTAATTGTTTTGACCGTTGTACATGGCTCACCACAAGAACAAAAAAAATTAGCGAGAAAAATATCCGGTGTAACAGATCTTTAAGTAATTAAGGGAAATAACTTTAGTTTTTAAGGTTCGGGAGGCGCACAGTAATCCGCCGTGAAACATCACGTCCGCGGTCGGAACAGCAAGGGCGGAAAGGGCCGATGTCATCAGCCATGTCGTAACTCGATACGAGACGAGGGGCGTGGCTCACGTGTCCCAGTTCGGAAGCGCTGGTTCGTTGCTACGGCGGTTCGCAATAACTTGGCCTGCTCGCGAACACGGGAGGCACGACGTCATTTGCTTGGACCGTGAAATTGAGGGTGTGCTAAAATAAAACAAGAAGTAATGATAGCTGAACAGAAACATTAAAAGTGATTTCATGGACATACGCGATGAATACATAAAACTATTGAGAACATGCTAATATAAGACGAATTTCTTCTACGGAATTAGCGGTCAATTAGCTTGTTCTCCGTGAGTTTAAATGTGTGTAGGTGCGTGTATGAGTGTGTATACAAATGTGGCGTCATTTAGATTTAATAAGTACCTAAATACTTATAGTGTAAATGTCCTGTGTTTTCAAAAAATTATATACATACACGTACTGCCCATAACTAAATAATTTATTTGTAAACAGTGTTGGCAGCTGTTTTCTTACGAGAAAACACACAACATATTTTGTTTATTTTGTTTAGATGTCACGCGCGAAAGGGCTACAATAGCTGTCCACGTGAAAATAAAGCTTCGCAAATAACTCATTACTTTTTAACCAATTGTGAAGGGTAATAATTATTACTGTGTATCATCCTCAGAAGAGAGACATGTGTTATCGCGGATTTTTCTGCCGGCCGTTTTAAGACCTACAATACATTAATTTGATGTGTCAGTCATACATAAGTCAGCGTAAGCAATCCCTAAACACGTCATTTTTACGACTTGATTACAATACACCAAGATTAACCACTATCTTAAAATTAAAATGAATTATTAAATGTGTATAATAAATATATGAATACGTATATTACAAAATAAATTATCTAAATGAGGAAAAACCACATAAAAATTTATTAATTTTTGAAGAAGTAAGTAAACAAACGAGGATTGTGACTTTATTTAGTACTTTCTATATATAATCTTTTCTGTCCATTGTTGAGTTTTTTTTCTATGAAAACCAGTTTAAATGGGGAATAGTGTAAGTCCATAAAATTATTTTAAGTCAGCAAAAAACCATTCAACATGTTGCGGGAACAGTGGTATGGTATCAACAAGTCATCAGATGGGTGTCCTTAGACACTGTTGGTTGTGGGTAGCGAATGTTGGTCTCTACAACCACCGATCATGTATAGGCACACCCTATATTATGTGCAACAATTATACTTCTCTTAGCACCTTTTCGGTGCTTGATTGAAAGGAGGAAAAAAAAATGTTAATAGTATTGGTTTTTTTCGCGAATATTATATTTCATCTGTTATGCAATTTATGCAAGAGTACATAATTTCCCAGATGTATTAATTATGTCCAACGTACTGTATGTTAATGGGTATGAGTGAGTTGGACTCTTCACTACAACTATAGCATAAAAACCCACTTTTAACTCATAAACAAACCAGAAAACATACTGTTTGTGCTCATATGTTATTTTCCGCATTAAATCAAGAGAGCAAGAAACCACACGTACTTTGCTGGTGTTTCCCCCACTATTTCGATAAGTGGGCCATTATTTTTCCCGCACAGAAAAATATGTTCTGTACTTTTACAAAAGATTCCTTTGGAAACCAGTTACCAAGAAATAGTTTGTTATGCTACAAGAAATATGTTGTAAATATGTACAACACATGGCTATGGTTATTTTTTGCATATATAAAATACGTTTTTTCGGAATAATACTGAGTTTTTCTTACGAAAATGGGCGCATCATTTTATGTTTTAATTGATGTTTCATATACGCATAAATATTTAAACCATGGAAAGATAATCTAATACTCAATAATTAGCCTTATTTTGTTTTATTATGCTTATTAATGTGCTATTCAGGGAACGGTTTATAAATAAATTTAACAATATTACTACCAAACACTATTTTGTGGCGATACAGTTGTTTTCACGTAAATGTACATGTAAACATATATCTGTGATTTTACATAAATGTTTCTGTTTCATTTACAAAAAAAAAATTACATGTAGTGAACGCGTGCGTTCAGTGAAGCTGGTGGTAGGGACGTTTTCGACTAGGCATAAATAGTCACGAGAACTTCACATATCGAATACACCTGCTTGTTATCATGCTGTCTAGCGGTTCAACTTGTCAGGGCCGTCTGCCACTCCAACATTTTTTTTTACAGCGATACTGTGAAGTATTAGTACCCATTGTCACCGCTGTCCTTGCTCCCTTTTCCCCTCGTTAATGGTGGAGCGATAGGAACAGAAACACGCCATCTTGATTTCAGAAGTTTTGAAGCCAGCACAACGTGCTTAAGTTTCTTTGTAAATTTACGGACACTGAGTTGATTCGAAACAAATATTCCTGGAATATTAACAAAACCCTCAAAGTCTACAGTAAGAACACAACACCCTTAGTAGTATAGGATAGCCGGTCCTGAAACTGGCTTCTGGCTGTGGAGCGGGGAGCCGAGCCACATCTCTGACGTCACGTCCATCTCTGACGTCACGGCGGCAAAAATTCCTCAAAATTCCTCGAAATTCCTCAAAAATGATTCAAAATGACTCAAAATTTCCCGTTTTAAGAAAAAAAATTCCCGTTTTCGAGGGAAAAATTCCCGTTTCGATGGAAAATTAGGATTTCGAAAAACCACAAATGTCTTTTGCCTTAGAAAGAACACAAATTCCTAAAACTGGCTTAAGCATCCTTAACTCAAGCCAGCGTTAAGCCATTTATAGGATTATGACGTCCCCGATGCAATTTTCGTTACGTCCGCCATCTTGAAAATCCACAATTTTTATGTTAGAAAATCGGGAAAAATTTTAAAAATCATTAAAAAAATTATTTAATCGAATTAAAAAAATATTAAAAACCACTGTTGCAGTTATCGTTACGGTTGCCATCTTGGATTATATAAATGTTACATATTTCGTTACACCCGCCATCTTGGTTGAGTACCATGTCATTCTTACACTTTACGTTACGACCACCATATTGGATCCTATTAATGTTGCAATTATCGTTATGGTCGCCATCTTTAAATTTGGACGCCATCTTGGAAATCCGTAGTTTTTATGTTAGAAAATCGGGAAAAATTCCAAAATTCATCAAAAAATTAATGTATTTAAATTCTGTATGATTATATCGATGTACGTCCTTGGTTCGATTCCCGACGAGAGTAAACGGTCGATCCTTCCTCCATGAAAGCTACCTAGACTGATCTACCACCACCAGTACCAAGGTTTATATCATCAACTGGTATGACATCATGTCCACCATCTTGTCTTCATCCGCTGGAGTCCACCATCTTGTTTTCGTCTGCTAGAGTGTGCCGATACCATGTAGTATAATTATCTGGACACCATACTTTTGTCCTCAACTGTTGACATTGATCATTGACCTTGGCCTTTGACCTTGACCTTTAAATTTGACCTTGACCTTGAAATTTGACCTTGACCTTGAAATTTGACCTTGACCTTGAAATTTGACCTTGACCTTGAAATTTGACCTTGACCTTGAAATTTGACCTTGACCTTGAAATTTGACCTTGACCTTGAAATTTGACCTTGACCTTGAAATTTGACTTTGTCCTTGAAATTTGTCTTTGTCCTTGTCGACCATCATGGATCCGACATTTTATGTTCAGTACATGCTACCAGGAGTTACCACCTGCCAGAGTACTCCATCTTGTGTGTGTACTTGTATTATGGAGTACATTTCCATCTGGTTAATTTTATTCTAACCCGCTACAGTGCAGTAATCATTTATTACCGAGGTGCCCCCGCCATCTTGAAATTCGACCGCCATCTTGAAATCATGTAATAATGTAGCTAGAAAAGCGGGAAAAAATCCAAAATTCATTAAATAAATCACTCATTAACTTACATATTGATTCGATCGATTCCTGTCCTTGGTTCGATACCCGATCGATGCAATAATGTTTAATTTTATGAAAAAATAATAATTTCAATATACCATGTTCATCATTCTTAAAGAGACTTTAAAACCTCTACTAACATCATCCTATCAGACATCAAGACCACCATATTGGAAATTCATAATTGTAATGTTAGAGATTCGTGAAAAAGTTCAAAATTCATTAAATAAATTTGTAATCTATATACTGATTGATTAAATCGACTAAGGTCCTTGGTTCGATCCCTGGCCGATACAAATCAACTTTAATTTTAAAAAAGTACCAGAAAAGTGTAAGGTTCGAGAAATAAAACACCTCAAAGTCTTTTACAAACATAATATTTATTACACAATTTCTATCCTACTACAGAATCACTTGCGAAAGCCAGCAATCTTATAAACATTTAGCCCTGCATAGACGTGCATCGACTACTTCTTAGCTCCAAATGGCTACAAATGCTTCAAAAGGCTCCAAATGCTCCATCAGCTCCAAAAAAAGGCTCCAAATGCTTGACAGCCTCCAAATGCTTGACTGCTCCAAACGGCTCCAAATGCTCCAAATGTCTCCAAATTGCTTCAAATGCTCCAAACGGCTCCAAATGCTCCAAATTGCTCCAAATGTTCCAAACGGCTCCAAATGCTCCAAATGCTCCAAATGCTCCAAACAGCTCCAAATGCTCCAAACGGCTCCAAAAGCTCCAAATGTCTCCAAATGCTCCAAACGGCTCCAAATGCTCCAAATGTCTCCAAAAGGCTCCAAATGCTCCAAACAGCTCCAAATTGCTCCAAATGCTCCAAACGGCTCCAAATGCTCCAAATTGCTCCAAATGCTCCAAACGGCTCCAAATGCTCCAAATGTCTCCAAAAGGCTCCAAATGCTTCAAAAGGCTCCAATTGCTCCAAACGGCCTCCAAATGCTCCAAATGGCTCCAAATGCTCCAAATGGCTCCAAATGCTCCAAATGGCTCCAACAGCTCCAAAAGGCTCCAAATGCTTCAAAAGGCTCCAATTGTTCCAAGAGCTCCATCTTCAATCGATTCCAACTGATTCCAATTACTTTTCTTATCGAACTTGGCATGGTTACTAACATGTCTTTATTAGTATACATTTTGACTGGCAGTGGTAACGTATTTTGCACCTTTAAGTTATAAGTTTTATTTAGAAATCAGATTTCGAAAATGGTAGATACCATTTGGAAAGAAAATATATTAATTTATCTTCAAGTTTATACACATTTAATTTAAGCCATTATTGTATGTAGCCAGCTTCCCTCAGTTCTTTGAGTATGAAGGATATTTCTTTAATGTTCGAATAGTTTCCTGCACAAAGCGATCCATGTAGTAGTCGTAGCCTGTCAACCAATATGTTAGGATCTTCCCATGAGGTATAATCAAACTCTTCTGCTGCGTTCATCATCCTTGCATGTTTATAATAAATATTATTATCTCTGGTGTCTATCGTTTTAACACCAACCTCAAGGTCACTTTCGTCATCGTGACAGTGATTATCACAAGCTTGATCAGGATAATTTATTTTATTACGACGTTTCCATCGTTTTGGTCTCAAACCACCATCACAGTCTTCGCTCTTGCATGCTTTTGGTGCTTCAGCACAGTACTCAATCATGTCAGCCTTAGATGTGTCAGCACAGTCTTCGTTCACGCCAGCTTCTGATGTGTCACCACAGTCTTCAATCATGTCAGCACCACAAACTTGATCAGGATAATTTATTTTATTACGTCGTTTCCATCGTTTTGGTCTCAGACCGCCATCACAGTCTTCGATCTTGCCTGCTTTAGGTGCTTCAGTACAGTACTCAATCATGTCAGCCTTAGATGTGTCAGCACAGTCTTCGTTCACGCCAGCTTCTGATGTGTCACCACAGTCTTCAATCATGTCAGCACCACAAACTTGATCAGGATAATTTATTTTATTACGTCGTTTCCGTCGTTTTGGTCTCAGACCGCCATCACAGTCTTCGATCTTACCTGCTTTAGGTGCTTCAGTACAGTACTCAATCATGTCAGCCTCAGATGTGTCACCACAATCTTCAATCATGCACGCTTCAGATGATTCATCATAGTCTTCGACCTTGTAAGCTTCAGATGGTTCTCCATCTTTCTCATTTTCATGGAGACGACTAGATATTGGAGTAAATATATTTTCATTTCTAATGTGGTTACAACTTCCTTCGTTTGTTTTAGATTTTAAATTATTATCTTGATCTAGATCAGTAATTTTAGCATTAGCTTTTTCGCCTTCGTTCCTCTTCCGCGATGTTGTAGCCCAGT
Source organism: Bacillus rossius redtenbacheri (assembly GCF_032445375.1). NCBI lineage: Eukaryota > Metazoa > Arthropoda > Insecta > Phasmatodea > Bacillidae > Bacillus > Bacillus rossius. The sequence goes on along the minus strand of NC_086330.1, from coordinate 330,698,140 downwards.
CTTCGTTATCTTTATTCATCTTAATTGTACAGGTCTTGTAATGTCTATCCAAGTAATATCTTCTACCAAAGGATTTCTGACACTGACTGCAATGAAATGGTTTTTGACAAGGACCCAAATTACACTCGCTTCTCTCATGTCGTTTAGCATTCTTTCTCAAGGTAAACACCTTGATACAGTATCTACAGTGATGACGTTTCGATACAGCGTCAGATCCTAAATCGGAATTCATATTAGTTACCGAGACTAATGCCAGATGCAAACTAAGAGTTTTAAATTAGATATATTACTTAAATAGAATTTTTTAATTATTTCATCAGCGAGAATTAATTTATCTCATTCAAAGGTACTTTTTGCAAGTAGTTCTGCTTTTCAACAACAGATGTCGCCACATGTTACTTGCAGGTAAATAATATTTAGTTCTTTTATGCGGGATGCGGGATGCTCACTAACGATCGAAATAGAACGATGGCTTCGCTAGACTCCAAGGAGAAGGAAGTTCGTCCATCCTGTTAGTGCTTCTTAGATTTCTCAGAAATTATTTGACTGAGTAATGATAATTTTTTTTTTTAATTTCCGCCTGATAAAAATATTACAAGTAATGATTGAGTAGCAGAAGTTCACTAATTATATGCAACCTTGAATAAAAAATGACATGCTTCATTAAGTAAAAAAATCCTTCATGCAGAGATAAATTCCTCATCAGTAACCAGAAGCACTCGGAGAAAACCATCAGATGTATAGTCAGGAATAATCAGAAGCACCCAGTGAAAACCATCAAAATATTGTCAAGAATAATCAGGAGCACACGGAGAAATCCATCAAAATATTGTCAAGAATAATCAGGAACACAGGGAGAAATCCACCATAATACTGTCAAGAATAAACGGGAGCACACGGAGAAAACCGCCATAATATTGACAAGAATAATCGGAAGCACACGGAGAAAACCGCCACAAGTTTTCTTTGATATCATAAAATTTCAGGAAAAAATAATAAAAAATAAAAATAAATTAATAAAAAATTTAAAAAAATAAAATAAAAAATACATAAACAGATTCTGCTAGCTTGTGAACTTCTCATTGTTGAGCAAATATATAGTTCTAGTACAAGCCAGAATTTTATGTATTTTTTATTTTATTTTTTTAAATTTTTTATTAATTTATTTTTATTTTTTATTATTTTTTCCTGAAATTTTATGATATCAAAGAAAACTTGTGGCGGTTTTCTCCGTGTGCTTCCGATTATTCTTGTCAATATTATGGCGGTTTTCTCCGTGTGCTCCCGTTTATTCTTGACAGTATTATGGTGGATTTCTCCGTGTGCTCCTGATTATTCTTGACAATATTTTGATGGATTTCTCCGTGTGCTCCTGATTATTCTTGACAATATTTTGATGGTTTTCACTGGGTGCTTCTGATTATTCCTGACTATACATCTGATGGTTTTCTCCGAGTGCTTCTGGTTACTGATGAGGAATTTATCTCTGCATGAAGGATTTTTTTACTTATGAAGCATGTCATTTTTTATTCAAGGTTGCATATAATTAGTGAACTTCTGCTACTCAATCATTACTTGTAATATTTTTATCAGGCGGAAATTAAAAAAAAAAATTATCATTACTCAGTCAAATAATTTCTGAGAAATCTAAGAAGCACTAACAGGATGGACGAACTTCCTTCTCCTTGGAGTCTAGCGAAGCCATCGTTCTATTTCGATCGTTAGTGAGCATCCCGCATCCCGCATAAAAGAACTAAATATTATTTACCTGCAAGTAACATGTGGCGACATCTGTTGTTGAAAAGCAGAACTACTTGCAAAAAGTACCTTTGAATGAGATAAATTAATTCTCGCTGATGAAATAATTAAAAAATTCTATTTAAGTAATATATCTAATTTAAAACTCTTAGTTTGCATCTGGCATTAGTCTCGGTAACTAATATGAATTCCGATTTAGGATCTGACGCTGTATCGAAACGTCATCACTGTAGATACTGTATCAAGGTGTTTACCTTGAGAAAGAATGCTAAACGACATGAGAGAAGCGAGTGTAATTTGGGTCCTTGTCAAAAACCATTTCATTGCAGTCAGTGTCAGAAATCCTTTGGTAGAAGATATTACTTGGATAGACATTACAAGACCTGTACAATTAAGATGAATAAAGATAACGAAGACTGGGCTACAACATCGCGGAAGAGGAACGAAGGCGAAAAAGCTAATGCTAAAATTACTGATCTAGATCAAGATAATAATTTAAAATCTAAAACAAACGAAGGAAGTTGTAACCACATTAGAAATGAAAATATATTTACTCCAATATCTAGTCGTCTCCATGAAAATGAGAAAGATGGAGAACCATCTGAAGCTTACAAGGTCGAAGACTATGATGAATCATCTGAAGCGTGCATGATTGAAGATTGTGGTGACACATCTGAGGCTGACATGATTGAGTACTGTACTGAAGCACCTAAAGCAGGTAAGATCGAAGACTGTGATGGCGGTCTGAGACCAAAACGACGGAAACGACGTAATAAAATAAATTATCCTGATCAAGTTTGTGGTGCTGATATGATTGAAGACTGTGGTGACACATCAGAAGCTGGCGTGAACGAAGACTGTGCTGACACATCTAAGGCTGACATGATTGAGTACTGTACTGAAGCACCTAAAGCAGGCAAGATCGAAGACTGTGATGGCGGTCTGAGACCAAAACGATGGAAACGACGTAATAAAATAAATTATCCTGATCAAGTTTGTGGTGCTGACATGATTGAAGACTGTGGTGACACATCAGAAGCTGGCGTGAACGAAGACTGTGCTGACACATCTAAGGCTGACATGATTGAGTACTGTGCTGAAGCACCAAAAGCATGCAAGAGCGAAGACTGTGATGGTGGTTTGAGACCAAAACGATGGAAACGTCGTAATAAAATAAATTATCCTGATCAAGCTTGTGATAATCACTGTCACGATGACGAAAGTGACCTTGAGGTTGGTGTTAAAACGATAGACACCAGAGATAATAATATTTATTATAAACATGCAAGGATGATGAACGCAGCAGAAGAGTTTGATTATAACTCATGGGAAGATCCTAACATATTGGTTGACAGGCTACGACTACTACATGGATCGCTTTGTGCAGGAAACTATTCAAACATTAAAGAAATATCCTTCATACTCAAAGAACTGAGGGAAGCTGGCTACATACAATAATGGCTTAAATTAAATGTGTATAAACTTGAAGATAAATTAATATATTTTCTTTCCAAATGGTATCTACCATTTATCGAAATCTGATTTCTAAATAAAACTTATAACTTAAAGGTGCAAAATACGTTACCACTGCCAGTCAAAATGTATACTAATAAAGACATGTTAGTAACCATGCCAAGTTCGATAAGAAAAGTAATTGGAATCAGTTGGAATCGATTGAAGATGGAGCTCTTGGAACAATTGGAGCCTTTTGAAGCATTTGGAGCCTTTTGGAGCTGTTGGAGCCATTTGGAGCATTTGGAGCCATTTGGAGCATTTGGAGCCATTTGGAGCCTTTTGGAGACATTTGGAGCATTTGGAGCCGTTTGGAGCATTTGGAGCATTTGGAGCCGTTTGGAGCATTTGGAGCCGTTTGGAGCATTTAGAGCCTTTTGGAGACATTTGGAGCATTTGGAGCATTTGGAGACATTTGGAGCTTTTGGAGCCGTTTGGAGCATTTGGAGCTGTTTGGAGCATTTGGAGCCGTTTGGAACATTTGGAGCAATTTGGAGCATTTGGAGCCGTTTGGAGCATTTGAAGCAATTTGGAGACATTTGGAGCATTTGGAGCCGTTTGGAGCAGTCAAGCATTTGGAGGCTGTCAAGCATTTGGAGGCCGTTTGAAGCATTTGGAGCCATTTGGAGCTGTGTTAAGCATTTGGTGGTTATTGGAGCATTTGGAGCCTTTTTTTGGAGCTGATGGAGCATTTGGAGCCTTTTGAAGCATTTGTAGCCATTTGGAGCTAAGAAGTAGTCGATGCACGTCTATGCAGGGCTAAATGTTTATAAGATTGCTGGCTTTCGCAAGTGATTCTGTAGTAGGATAGAAATTGTGTAATAAATATTATGTTTGTAAAAGACTTTGAGGTGTTTTATTTCTCGAACCTTACACTTTTCTGGTACTTTTTTAAAATTAAAGTTGATTTGTATCGGCCAGGGATCGAACCAAGGACCTTAGTCGATTTAATCAATCAGTATATAGATTACAAATTTATTTAATGAATTTTGAACTTTTTCACGAATCTCTAACATTACAATTATGAATTTCCAATATGGTGGTCTTGATGTCTGATAGGATGATGTTAGTAGAGGTTTTAAAGTCTCTTTAAGAATGATGAACATGGTATATTGAAATTATTATTTTTTCATAAAATTAAACATTATTGCATCGATCGGGTATCGAACCAAGGACAGGAATCGATCGAATCAATATGTAAGTTAATGAGTGATTTATTTAATGAATTTTGGATTTTTTCCCGCTTTTCTAGCTACATTATTACATGATTTCAAGATGGCGGTCGAATTTCAAGATGGCGGGGGCACCTCGGTAATAAATGATTACTGCACTGTAGCGGGTTAGAATAAAATTAACCAGATGGAAATGTACTCCATAATACAAGTACACACACAAGATGGAGTACTCTGGCAGGTGGTAGCTCCTGGTAGCATGTACTGAACATAAAATGTCGGATCCATGATGGTCGACAAGGACAAAGTCAAATTTCAAGGACAAAGTCAAATTTCAAGGTCAAGGTCAAATTTCAAGGTCAAGGTCAAATTTCAAGGTCAAGGTCAAATTTCAAGGTCAAGGTCAAATGTCAAGGTCAAGGTCAAATTTAAAGGTCAAGGTCAAAGGCCAAGGTCAATGATCAATGTCAACAGTTGAGGACAAAAGTATGGTGACCAGATAATTATACTACATGGTATCGGCACACTCTAGCAGACGAAAACAAGATGGTGGACTCCAGCGGATGAAGACAAGATGGTGGACATGATGTCATACCAGTTGATGATATAAACCTTGGTACTGGTGGTGGTAGATCAGTCTAGGTAGCTTTCATGGAGGAAGGATCGACCGTTTACTCTCGTCGGGAATCGAACCAAGGACGTACATCGATATAATCATACAGAATTTAAATACATTAATTTTTTGATGAATTTTGGAATTTTTCCCGATTTTCTAACATAAAAACTACGGATTTCCAAGATGGCGTCCAAATTTAAAGATGGCGACCATAACGATAATTGCAACATTAATAGGATCCAATATGGTGGTCGTAACGTAAAGTGTAAGAATGACATGGTACTCAACCAAGATGGCGGGTGTAACGAAATATGTAACATTTATATAATCCAAGATGGCAACCGTAACGATAACTGCAACAGTGGTTTTTAATATTTTTTTAATTCGATTAAATAATTTTTTTAATGATTTTTAAAATTTTTCCCGATTTTCTAACATAAAAATTGTGGATTTTCAAGATGGCGGACGTAACGAAAATTGCAACGGTGACGTCATAATCCTATAAATGGCTTAACGCTGGCTTGAGTTAAGGATGCTTAAGCCAGTTTTAGGAATTTGTGTTCTTTCTAAGGCAAAAGACATTTGTGGTTTTTCGAAATCCTAATTTTCCATCGAAACGGGAATTTTTCCCTCGAAAACGGGAATTTTTTTTCTTAAAACGGGAAATTTTGAGTCATTTTGAATCATTTTTGAGGAATTTCGAGGAATTTTGAGGAATTTTTGCCGCCGTGACGTCAGAGATGGACGTGACGTCAGAGATGTGGCTCGGCTCCCCGCTCCACAGCCAGAAGCCAGTTTCAGGACCGGCTATCCTATACTACTACCCTTATTTGTAGAGACCGGAAAAATTCGCGAATTCATTTCGCGATAGGCTAAAATACAAATAGTTATACCTCAGTGCTGCCTCTGCTATTGGCTCACAACTCACCTGGATGACTCTGGCCCAATGAGAAAAGCCCAACCAAAGCTTTTTTGAATCACAGGCTGCTACGTTGGGACGTCTCACAAGTCAGCAGCCAATGAGTGGGTGGCATTTGACCGAGTGAATTTTTCAGGTCCCTACTTATTTGTCCGCGCGTGTGTTTTGCCTTTTGTTTAGAATGATAATCACAACTCGGAGGTCGAAACACAGCGTAGTTTCCACGAAGATTCCGTTATTTGAAATTACGAAGAACTCTTCGTTTATTTGAGTTAAATTTTTCTTTGAAAAGTCCGGAAAATTTACTGTAATTTTGAGCATTAATCTTCAATAAAATATATTGTTTTGTGGCATGAAAACTGTTGAAACTATGGTATGGCGTCTCGCAATTTCCCATCTCTCCCCTTTTAACCGAGCTCCAGGAACCCAACAGCTGGCTTCCAACAGGTGTTTTTTTTTTTCCGGTTCACGACGGTTTCTTGACGGTTCTAACGAGTTTGTGATTGGCTGGTCCGGCCGACCAGTTGCTCGTGTGTGGTAGGGACGTAGCTGGGGGAGAGGTCCGTAGGGTCTGGAACCCTCCTTCCCAGGAATAAATCAAACATAAAAACAAGCTTAGCCAGAAAAAAAAACGGAATTGTAGCCACTTCGCTACATAATATTACAGATCCTTAGTGGACTACAGTAGTATTTTTTTCCTAACCTAACTAAAACTAAGTGTATTTTGGAGGGGTCCGGGTTAGGGAGGGACCTAGGTGCGTCTCAGGCCGAAGCCTATACGCCTAGTCATGCTGGGATTAGCCATGCAAGGAGAGGGTCGCATGCATCATGTGCTAGGAGGGGATTGGCCAGCCATGGCAGCGATTGGCGCCATGACTAACTCCCCTCACTCTTAAATCTAGACTATAACTAGAGATAGGTTGGGCCCAGGTAAAACCTGCATAGACACAGGGAAAACCCTGGGCACATTCATGCGGGATGCAAATTGGCATGCATTACGTGTAGGAATTTACAGGAGACAGAGGATGGTCTGGATGAAGTGTTGGACAGAGTAGAAAAGAGTCTACCATGCGGGGGTTGGGCACTTGGACTCGTGGTCCGCTTTTCCAGTTGTCCAGTACTGGATTTAGTGACCAGGGACGCAAGCGCCCCTGGTGGTGAGTGGTTGCACTGACCACTCACTCCGCCGCCAGTCAGCACAGTAGTATATTTACTCCCCATCGTAGCCCGAAATGACCCGTACTCAGAATTGGCAGGAATTATGTTTTCAAGTAGTATATATATATTTATTGACGGTTTAAATAATTCGATACTGTATGAAGTTATTGAAACAATCGCATAAAAAGCAAAGTATTAAACATTTTCAATTTTTCTTTTCTCAAGCAAAATAATTTCTCAAAATTTCTGTGTGTAAACGTTTGAGTTCTTAAAGTCTACTATTCCGTGAGGTTTTTAGTGCGACAATCAATTTTCTTTTAAAATTCAATTGTATAGAAAACTTACACACAAAAAAAAATCAGTACCCTCTCCTTCACAAATTCCTGGCTACGGTCCTGCTCGTGGCCACAGATCGTCTGGGGAGTTACTTGATGCCGTTTTATATATTTTTTTTGTCGTCTGGAGCTTCCTGCCTTCTCTGCGCCCACTCTTCATCACCTCTTCCCCCTCCCATCTCCATCTCTTCCTTTTGGCGACATGTGCTGCTCCTGAGATAGCGGGAGGAGAACCCTTCTTCAACCCCCTGGAAGGTTTACTCTCGGTTATTAACTTCCCTTGGGGCGTCGTCTCGGAAAATGTAAACAGATCTCTGAGGAGGTACCGTGCCCCCGAGAAGATGAAAAAAAAAGGGGGGGGGGGGTTGGGGTTGGTTTTTAAAGCAAGGAGGAGGAGGAAGAGGAAGGAAACCAAACGTTGCTCGATGCCCAAGGCACGCAGCCACAGTTAGCTTATCGTTTGAACGACCACTTCAGATAACCCTGCGCCACAGAATTCTCAGACCCAGGTGGTGGACACTCTTCAGGAGAGAGGCACGAGGATTCATCGCCGACTCATCCAGCAGCAGTGTGGGCTTGAAGAACATACACGTGTGCTTCACGTTCATGACAGATCTGCAGTGCTCTTAACACTTCACGACCCCGATCCAGTTATAGACAAGGAGTGTGTGGCCTTGTTATCCACCAGTGAGCACTCTTAAAAGACTTGGTTATATATACATTAGTTGAGACTATGTTGGAGTGAAATTAATCAGCGGATTGATTGTAGCTCTAGATATATGCTAAATCTAACCTCATTAAATTTAATAAAACTTAACAATCAACATAATATTACTTATGTCCGGAATACAGTATTTTATTTACCTATTTTCCGACTTTATGAAACTCCCTAACTGTTATTGCTAGAGACCTGGAAGTTTCACGAATTCGTCTGGCCTCAGGGTAGAATTCATAGTCATAGGTGTGCTCAATCCTTATTGGATTTCCCATTTGGTTAGTTTCTTAGCGAGAACATTTTTATCCTTGTTATTTGGCACTACCTGATTCGCTTACTTCTCTCGTAGCTGGGCATCGTTGGCTCACGGTCGTAGAAGGGCGTGTCCAAATACCTGCGGTCCAATCATGAACACAGTGCGAGAGTGTGAAGGTCTGCATTCTAACTTGCGACTAAATTAATGCGCGGAATTTCCGTTATATCTAGTTATTGCTTTTAAATAAGATATTAGTATTTTATTTCATTTTTTATCACTTGTTGCACATGTTGAATCTTATTTGGGAAAACGAATACAAGACGTGGTAAAAGTAACCGTTGTGCTTGCTGCAAGGAATAAATTTTTTTTATGAAATATTCGGGAATGTTATAGGTAGCGAGTGGTGGAAAACAAAACGACATTGATGTGGTTTCCTTCAATTTCTGTATTATGATTAACTAAATAAAATGTTATGATGCCCTATTTAAAAGTCCTGAGCTGAAACGAAATGATCCCTAGTTTTCCCAAACAGTTTTGATAAACATATTGACTTTGTTTATGGCATACCTACACTCAAAATTTGCATTCAAACAACACATTATTTATTGACGTTTCTACTACATTTATCTGCTTACAGTTAAAATAATTTTAAACAGATCGCTATCATGTTTGCCAAGTTTAAATGAGAAGATGTAACAAACACCATTGAGTGTTTATTGAATAATTATTTTGACCTATCCGCCCTCTGCCTGCGTGTTCGTAGCCGCTGTCACGCACACTAAAATTAGTTTCTATTTTTATTTTTTTCGTGTGACTTTGGGGTGGATCTGCGTTCGTCCAGGAGCAGAGGCAGTTTCCCCTTCTCTTCCACCCTCCCCTTCACCGGCCTTGTTTACAAAATAAACTCCCCTATCTCTCCGGTGACAGGGCTGCGTACCTCCATCTCTGCCCAAGCCCTCCTCCTAGCTCACAGCTGTGTTTGTTTTGGCTGCAGCGTTTAAGTCACGTGTTTGCCCACGTGTGTCCGCGGAGTGCGGTCTGGGTGGTACGATATCATGGCACGGGCCTAAACAAGGGTACGCTGTCACGTAATAATGGTACACGTCTCTTAAAGCTCAATTCACTGTTTAGTTTATAATCATTAGACTACATTTATAATAGTTATCTAAATACAAACAACATAGTGCATAGTTTATGCGTTATAAATAGAGACCTGAAGAATTAGCTGTTCCAGTGATCTTTAGGATATACCTACTACACAATCATATACATGCTTGGACAGATGTCACGTGTTCGTTGGTAGTCTGTGATTGACATTTCTTTGGTTGAGGGTTCCTCGTTAGCCTAGAGCCCTCCATATAAACGGCGAGCCAATAACGAAAGCAGCTCAGGGGTATATGTAATAGAATTAGAGCGTATTGCGAAATGAATCCGCGAATTTTTTCCGGTCTCTAATTATGAAGAATTTTTAGCGTTCTCAGAGGTCGTTAACAAGATCACGTCCTTTGGCTGTATATGATAAAAGTAGGCGTGGGGGTGAAAATGTGTAGATTGAGGTTAATCATCCCCTTTACAACACAGTTCGTATTTGGCCAGCGTAATTGCTCCCTCGTAGTGGGGTGCTTTTAAATTATTTGGGGGGGGGGGGGGGCAGGATTTAATTCAAGAATGTAGAAATTAATTACGTCCGTTACATATTTTCATGACGTAAATGTTAGTACATTATAAAATAATTGTAATAATTTCTGTTTGGTTGCAACTTAAAGATCAGTTGTTTACAACAACAGAACTATGTCACTATCGCTATGTGCTCACATTAATACCAAAGTCAGAATAATTATTTCTCTCGGCGTTTGTATGTGTTTGAATGCGCGATCATTCAGCTCGTGCGAGGATATCGATTCTTGCTCGCCGAACTCTTCGTTCGACCGGGACTGTCCTTCATTATTTATTCATTTGAGTTGAACTTCTCGTTTCGTCACAACCGGTATGCAGGTTCAGTGTGCTTGAATCAGTGTGTGAATGTGTGAATGACTGGTTTTAATGTAACACTACTTAAAGCAAAGTCGAGTGGCCCCACTGTTCGAGTCGCGGAGCTAAAGACCTTTGTCAAACTGTCAAATAGTTGTCTCCAATATATTTGATAATAGAGCTGAAGTGGTATTATTTGACAGAAAATGGCTTCCAATTTAATATATTTTGACATATACCTCAAGTATGTTTTAAATCATCTCATACTATCAAAATTTGTTTTTGGGCTGATCTATATCAAACTTTTGAAATTAAATAATGCATCACGGTGCTGGGTAAAAGTTTTTTTTTATCTTGTAATCCTATTTGTGCAAATTTTATTTATTTTTTAATTTGTATGTACTTAACCCTCAATAATATTCGTTACATAATGTTAACACGAATTTTAATTCAGTTTTCGTTAGGCGCGAATTTGAATACCCGATTGCATTCAACATCCAAGATGTTTTAGAACCCGTTCTATATGCAAAATATTTTATGGAAAACTCAAGTCATCCAACTTGTCAAACGTTATTAACGTTATCGGTGACTTCATAACCCTGCAACTTTGACACAACACAGTGGAAGTTGTGTTGGAAGCTAAATATTTGATAGTGTGACAGGGCAGTAACGGTTTCGCCCTGTGTCCTGGAAACCAGTCCTCAAATAACGGTCTCCACGAAGGCGACTGTCTTTCTTGGAAGATGAACTCGGGGAAAACCGGAGGCGACGATAATAATGAGCCTCGGGAAAGAAAAAAAAATCCCAGTTGTATCTTTTACACGAGGCAGACACCAGTTCGGGATACCTTTTCCATGGTGTGAAAAAAACATTATTATGCTCGAATGAAACATAAACTAAAATATAAAATTATGCTCCGATTTTCGTAATAAATACTCACTATTATATCTAAACACGTATTTCATATATGGAAAAAAAATTACCACAGCCATGTGTTGTACAAATTTGCAATATCTATCTTGTATTATCGCAAGCTATTTCTTGCCAATGGTTTCCGAAGTATTCTTTTGTAAAACTTCAGAAAATTTTATTTCTGTGTACGTGCGGGGACTTGTACTTGTAGACTTGTTGTTTGTGCAGTTGTACCTACGTGGAATAGGCCCTGCGGTCTCCACCGATTACAATGACATGACGCAAACCAACTTGGGAGTGTGAGAACGAGTCTTTGGTTGACAGAATTTTCCAGATTATGGTGCTGGAAAATTACGTCCACAGAACAAGGAGGGAGATGTATAAGTGCGACTCACACAGTCGAAACAGAAACCATGTTTCACGCGACATGTGACGCTATCTGTTGGGTGGGCCATAACTACTAGCAACAAAATAAAAGTCGGGATAGAGGTTTTAGTACAAAGTTTTATGTTAGTAATGTTAGTTTATCTATTTGACGACTAATTACTTAGTAAAAGTGATTTCAGCTGTGCGAAGAACACATAATGCTGGTTTGTAGTAAATAGGTCATGTTATATATAAATATTTAGGAGATACAAACATTTCTGATTTGCCACACCACAAAATATGTAGCTACCAAAATAGAGTGAATTAATTTTCACTGGTTTGTTTGCCTGATAATACCTTAAGCATTACTTCTCACAATCAATGTATAGAGACCGGAAAAATTCGCGGATTCATTTCACGATATGCTAGAATCCAAACAACTGTACATTTATATTGCTTCTGTGATTGGCTTACAGCTTATCTGAAGCCAATGGGAAACCTTCAACCAAAAAAAAGTATCGAATCGCAAGCGTACCAGTTGACAAGTGTCACGAGTCAATAGCCAATGAGCAAGTGGCATTTGCCTGAGTATGTATAGAGGGTTGTGGAGTCTATCCTAGAGGTCATCGAAAGCGCGAATTTTTCCAGTCTCTATCAATGTAGCTATGTTAGCAATATATTGTGAAAGCGGACGGGCCCAAAACTACTTAAATAATCCAGGTCTCAGTTTCGGCAATGACAGTTTCTCCCTCTTGATTACGTCCAACCACCGACACTCACTCGACACAACAAGCGCGCTCACCGTGGTGCAGCCAGCGCCGTCTGGGACCTCCTGGAGTCCTGGGGCAGTCGTGCGTTGTTTGTATATGACTCGCAGGTAGGGTTACCAGACACTGATAACAAAAAAGGAGGACATTCACCTCGCAAAAGGAGGACATTTCACTAAAAAGGAGGACAATATATATATATTTTTTTAAAAAGCCATGAATTAATTACAATGGAGTACGATATTTTACAATGTTTTTGGCATTTAATACAGTTTCAGTATAAAGAATCAAACAAACTACGCATAGGCCTATACAGTATATTAAAAACACGTGCTTCTGCATGTGCTGCTACCTGTCATAGAACTACTTACTAGTGGGGTGACTCTGCGAACAGCGCATTAGCGCGCGCTTTACTCAGAGCGTAACTGCAGGAATTATCTCACTTTATAAAAAAGCCGGACATTTTGGAACTTTAAGGAAAATCCGGCCGGACGCAAAAAAATACATAAAAAGGAGGACATGTCCTCCTTTTGCCGGACGTCTGGTAACCCTACTCGCAGGAGCCGTAACGCCTCGCCTCGCCGGGTCGCGACCAGGCGGGCATTTAGACCTGCTGTCGGAGGCCTCCGTGCTTCTCAAAATAGCTCCCCCTTCAAGAGGCCATGTCACACTGTCAAATTTTGGTCTACATATATACTTTTTTTGACGTGACAACGTCAAATAAATCGATGAACGCCGGCTGCACGCACGAAAATATGTCCCGTTACGCACATCGTCCCGTTACGCTGTGTCCCGTTACGCTCATTGTACGCTTGCGCCGCATCTATCTCTCTTCCACTCGATTGGAACAACCATCGATTTGACTTTTTCGAGGCACATTAAACTTGAGACACTCCCATTCGTTTCCTACTTTTCCTATCATCGTCCTATCCTTAACAGAATAACACACAGATTGGAAGAAGTTAAATAGCAAACATGTATAAAAGTTAAAGTTAAAATAATCTGTTCGTTAAAGTAATAAACATATTTGAATTAATGAGTGCAAATAAAAGTAAATTTATCAATTAAATTGTATATTTGATTACACTCCTTTGCATCCATACAGAATAGTGATAATTAAATAAAAATTATTCAATTTAATTCATAAAAGTATGCAATCATTTCATCAATGTTTTTTTATGAAGTTGTCACGTTAAACTATCGTCCGTAAACCGACTTTACAGACAATCAATTTTTTCATTGTAAATTAAAAAAAAAGAAATGTTTAGAAACTATGGATGAGACAATCAATACCTCAAATCATAAAAATACCATCAAATAATATGCATTCGAAGTATTATGATATTTGAGGAAACAGATACGAAGAGAAATATTAAAGTCATAGACACGGATATTTCGCGCAAATGCAAACTCTGAGCCAGCGAAGAACCCTTGACAGAAGTAGTGTATCAAATCACTACAGTTCTCGGTGACAGGTCTCGCGAGTTAGTAGCCAATGAGCAGGTGGTATTTGTCCCAAGTATGTAGAGGATTGTGGAGTATACCCTACAGGTAATCGACATCGCGAATTTTTCCACTCAATAGAGCTCTCTCTGTATTTGTTGTTGGGTCACGCATTTTCTCACTGATACTTTTTTAATTTTATTTTCTAGCTGTAAGAGGTCACTTAACTATTCATAGTTATAAGACAATAATAAGTAAATATATATTCATAAAAATATGAGAAGAAACATGTAATGCAAGGAAACTGTATTGATGAATATGGACCTGAAAAATCCGCATTTTCAGTGAACTGTAGGATTGAATCCACAGTCCTCTGTATACTCGGGAAAATGTCACATGTTCATGGCTGCCGACTGGTGAGACGTCCTATCTTCGTAGCCTGTGAATATTTTCCTATCACGAAATGAATCTGCAAATTTTTCCGGTATTTTTTTATGTATCACTAATTTTAATTCAAAAATATATCCAAATTTAAAAATAAAATATTATGCGATAAAATAGATACCTATGCTATCTTTCACTAATACCGCCCTAATTTATTCAGCTCTGGACTCTATAATTTCTAAATGTTTTTAACATTTGTTGAATTTTCATGAATATAATTTTGAAGTCACCACAGATTTGCTTAGCAACATTGAGCCTTAGCGTCTGAATCTGCTTAATCTGAGTAAATTTAACTATCTGATGTCGCTAAAGAATTGTACCTATACTCTATTCTTTCGATTCGTGATTGAATAGAAGAAATAAAAAAAAAATCCTTGGCGCCAACTAAACAAAACTTAGGTAACCATTCAGCCAGAAAATTCATTCAACAAACTCAAAGAACTCGCGTAGAACATTGTAGTTTCTCAGTTTCATATTCAACGTTAAAATATCTCCTCATGCTACCATTTTTTTTGCATGTTCCCTTTAAATTTTATTTTCTTGGCTTCAGGCAGCGGTGGCTTGTTTCAATTTATGACCCACCGAATACAAGTGCCATTAATTTCAGAACAAAAGCAAAACTCGCACAAAAAAACTTCACCGCTGTTTTCATAAAGCCCCGGCTCTTCCCTCGCATTACATATTCAGTTGGCTAACGTGACTGGAAAATTATGACCCTCCCGAACTACGAAATGGAACTGGAGCGTAAAGACTCGCGCTGGATGTTGGCAACATGGCGGAGATATTTGTATTTGCGCTTGCTCGTATCGCTGTGAAACAATGCCAGTGTGTGGCAAAAAAAACAACTAAAAAAATATAAAGCGTGTAAAAAAGACGCGTTCATGTATTTCTCAACACACGCGAAGCTTTTCAAATTCCGGGACGGTTTCTGTTTTTTTTTTTAAATAACATTATTTGTTGACTTTGTTGTGAGTAGATTTACAAGGATTTCAGCGGTTTCATTGGGTAGCAAAGTGCACTTGAACTCATGTATAGGTAATTTCGCCCTTTCATTAAGTCGCAAGTTATAACGCGGACCTTCACACTCTCGCACGTGTTCATGATTGGACCGTAGTTATTTGGACACGCCCCTCTACGACCGTGAGCCAACGACGCCCAGCTAGGACAGAAAAAATATATAAAAAATTACAATTTGAACATGTCTATTTAAAATATGGCTATCACTATTGACACTAACACACTGACATATGGACCTATAGTCGTTGCAAGCGATGTTACTTTTCACACAGTAACATACTGTGATCACTGATATTTTAAAAAAATTTTCATAACATGGTTTGGGAGGAGATATCCCCCCCCCCCCCCTACGTCTACCCATTTTTTTCCTGGAGTTATTAGAGGAAACCACGTGAAACCTGTTCCTCCATGGAATGCGAGTCCAAACGTTTTACCGTTTAACAACCATCATGATCTGATCATTTGACTACGTCACCTCTTCCCCCTCCTCCAAATGTACCCCTTTTCTAACGTGAAAGGTCGATGGTGGGACGAAACATGAGAACAGCGGTGCAGCAAAATGGTGCACGGAAAATGCAGGACTTGTGTTACAACACGTCTCACCCTTAGTTCAGTGTGCAGTTTAATGGGCATTCACTCTCTCTGGTATTAGCTCTGTCCTTGTTTCGGCGTACTCTGTGGCCAGATGTGCGCCATAGAGTACAATAGTTTTAGACACAACTTTATAATGGAATAAAAAAATTATTTAAATACTGTATTTTGTAAGAAACAAAATTCTGGAACAAAAATTTTAGAAATATATATTCTTGTATTTCATCAAGAGCATAATCTGTTACTATTCAATTTTTGCTTCTAAGGAAACGTAAATGAAATATACGAGCTTGGTTTCAATCGTTTTTGCCAAGAAATATTTTATATCAACTTTTACCTCCCCCCCCCCCTTTTATAATGAATACAACTGCAATAATGCTGTCAAGAGACACTATTTCATGGCTTGAAAAAAAGTAAAAAATAGTAAAATATTCAAACCTATTATAATTGACGGTGTTATGTTAAATAATATTTTTAATGTTAGCAAGCCGGGTAGTATAAATCTGGCAACAGTGGGTGCCAATTACTCTGAACTGCAAACTGAAGCTGGGTTCATAATTATGAATAGGGGCAGGAAATTTTCGCGAAAAAATCTGAACGCTTACTAGACTGCAACAAGATATACCCACACCAGCGGTTTCTTCCTTGTGATTGGCGGCTGTCTGCGAGAGAAGTCGTTGCCTTGTTTGCTCGAGCCACTAAGGACGAGTTTGCTTCCACACTGAATTAGTGTGATTGGTTGTTGTAACAATCGACATGCACCTCAAAGTAACTCACCCAATTACGAAACACAGACGATGCTACAGTGTTTTAACTTCCAGCTACTCTCGGGATCTTTTCGCGAAATTTTCCTGCCCCTAATTATGAAACATGAGCGCGTACATAGCAGGCCACGCCCACGTCTGTGCTCGCGACTTGTGCGAAATTGGTTCATACGGTTAATTTCAGCCAATGAAATTTCGCGATGTATACGACATCTGTTGGCAATGTTAGTAAGTAACTATATTAACTACACCTGACCAGCAATTAGAGAGCACAGTTTTTAACGTGTAATTAAATAAGAGTCATATAAAATACTTAGATAACTGTTCTAACCAAGAACCTATTTTAGTTACAATTTATGCTAGTGACTAAATTAATTTTAATTAATTTTTTTAAGCAGGATTTACTCCTGACCGTTGTAATATCTCAACAATTTGTTGCCAAAATATGATTGATAATTATAAACAGTTCTCTTGTCCCGCCAAAATGGCTTCCTCCTCTACTCTCATTGGTTGTTGCGCCATGCGTCCGTAACATAAATAAAATGTATCCACTTCCCTTCTATGTGCACGAACTGTCTCCCATGCACAGGACCGTCCTATGCGCTATTGCTAGGGACCGGAAAAATTCGCGGGTTCAATGACCTCCAGGATGAACTCCATAGTTCTACGTACTCTCGGTTAAATGTCACCCACTCATTGGCTGCTGTCTTGAGAGACGTCCCAACGTAGTAGCCTGTGATTCGATAAAGCTTTGGTCGGGTATTTCTCATTGGCCCAGAGTCATCCAGGTGAGTTGTGAGCCAATAGCAGAGGTAGCACTGAGGTATAACTATTTGTATTTTAGCCTATCGCGAAATGAATTCGCGAATTTTTCCGGTCTCTAGCTATTGCGAATCAGCAGTTTCGAAAACATGGCGGTAAGATCTTGTGCGCAAGATTACACTGTTATTTCTAACTGCGCGCCCAGCTGAAGAGTGGACACTTATATCTGATGATGACCTCTCTTCTCGGCATCCCATTGCGAGGGCGAGGTGACCGCAGGCCGGTGACGTAGCCCGGCTGGTGACGTCACCCGCGGGCAGCGGTGCTCTCTCCCTCTCTCCCTCTCCCCCCCTCGGTATCCCATGACATGACCTCGGGGGCCGGCCGGTCACTGCGCAGGCGCAGGTCGTTGCCACGTCACGTCCTCTGGGCGGTACGGCTCGTCGGGTTGCATCAGGGTCTGGATACGTCACATGGGAGCACAAGGCGCGCAGAGCCTTCGTTGGCTTACAAGGAAAAAGATTCCTCCGGGACCCGGTTGCCAAGAAATAGTTTGTAACACTACAAGAGAGCCTTTTAACTTTTTACAACACATGGTTATGGTTAGAGACCCGAAAATTTCGCGGATTCGTCTGGTCTCAGGGTATAATTCAAAGTCGTAGATGTGTTCAACCCATGTTTGCTTTCCCATTGGTTGATTTCTTGGCGAGAAAAATGTTATCCATGTTAATTGGCACTACCTGATTCGCATATTTCTCTTCTAATTGGACACCGTTGGCTCACGGTCGTATAGAAGCTTGTCCGAATAACTGCGATCAAATCATGAACACTGTGCGAGAGTGTGAAGGTTTTCATTCTAACTTGTGACTAAATGAATGCGCGAATTTTCCGTCCCTCTAGTTATGGTTATTTTCGCATGTATGAAATATGGTTTTGGAAACAATGTTAACAAAAAATAGGCGCATAATTTTGTATTTTAATTGATGTTTCAGTCAAGTCAATCGTAATTTTTTCCAAACCACGGAAAAGATACAAAAAAATTAAACAATTTTTACTTTAGTTTGTTGTATGAATGTATCATGCTTCTTATGTGTGCATTTAATACTGGGAAGCTGTTCAGGGAACTGTTTACAATTGGGACAACACAAATCATAAATGACTGGGTAAGAATCCGAACCCAGTATTAGTGCGAACACTATTTTGTAGTGATACAGTTGTTTTAAAGTGGGCCAGTTGACTACCAGCTAGCAGCAGAGCGGCCGAATCACATTGACCAGTCCAAAGGATGAGAGATTCTACAGTAAGGAACCAGCCAATAGAAAAGTATATGTCGAGTACGTGTATAGGACCATGGGCGTAGATCCGAGGCCAACGGGTTTAAGGGAAACCCCTCTCTTAGGCTGTGAAACGGGTGTGATGTCTAAACTATGTCTTCTGGAAAACTTTCTGTATATGTTAAAGTTTTATGATTATTGCATGCATATGGGCCAAAATATGGGCAGTATACAACATACAAGCTTCGTATCCAGATACATCGTTTTTTGCTCCTGTATAGGACTGCGAATTTTAGTGTGACACCAAATAAATTCGCTAAATTTCCGGGTTGTGACAATTAGACTCCCAACCAAAAAGAAAAGGGATCCAATCACATGTATCACAAGCCAGCGGCCGTTGAGCAGAATATAGTGTAAGTTATCCTGGAGACCAGAGGGATCACACGCGTAGCAAAATGACTTTCGGGCTGAAGGACCCGAGGCTAAAGGACGTGCACTAGCAGTGCGCCGGTACCCCCCCCCCCCCCCCCACCCCGTTTGCCAGCACCCCTAAATCACGGGCAGCTCCGCTTGTGCTTTCTTATTACCGTGCGCGGTCGGTCCTCCTGTTATCCCCTCCCCTCTCTCGAACTTAAGAAGGGCCACGGCTCGACGAAGATTAAAACCTCTTCGCTGTATGAGTCACGCGCGATGTCATTGCAGTCGAGCGTGGAGAAAATAATGATCGGGAAGAACGAATAAGGGATGAGGGGGGGGACTAAATTACAGCGATTCGCTGGCGGCGGATCGCTCTTCTGGGTTCTGGGGGTCAAAAAGATGGAGCTGGTTACCCAGTCACTTGTAACCCGCAGAAGGAAGGATGTGATTGGCCATCGACCGATGCGCACTCTAAAACGTCACGATTAGACATAGGGAAGTTGAGACCAGGCTGAAGCGAAATGACTCTTTGCTGTACCGACATTCATTTGGCTCAAGTGTAGAACGAACAAGTAATGGACTAATCTGTACCGTCTTTTATCCGGACGCGCCTCACCCCCAAGAACAATTACTTTGTGATTCACTGCTGGAGATCTTTTTAATAATAACCCAAATATTGAATTGTAGTGTTTCGTTTTAAAGACAGCTGTTGGTGAAAATTCCCATTTTGGGTATCATTAGGGACTGGAACAATTCGCAGGTTCATTGGTTGCTGACTTGTGAGACGTCTTAACTGGTTCGCATGTATTTGATGCTTTTTTGGCCCCGAGTCTTCTGAAGTTAAACTGTGAGTCAATAGTGTAATCAGCGCAAAGGAACAAGCATATGCATTTTTACTTATCCCGAAATGAAACCGCGAATTTTCCCGGTCGCTAGTTTTCAAGGGTCACGGCATTTGTTCCGAGTGGTCAGATCAGTCGCCTTCCACCAATGCTATCCGGGTTCAGTTATTTTCAGGACAATCAAAGAAGATCAGTAGTGAGTGAAGAAGAAACCCATACCAATCATAGACAATCATTATAGATAGGGGCATGTATTTGTCGCAAAAAGATTTCGAGACTATCTGAGAATTAAAATATTGTAGCATCGTCTGTGTTTCATGATTGGTTCAGTTACATTCTGGCACATGTCTGCTGTTAAAACACCAATCGCAGTGATTCAGTGTGGAAGCAAAACTCATCTTAAGTGGATCGGTCAAAAAAGGCAAAGATTTCTCTTGCAGACGGCCGTCAATTACAAGGACGAAACCTCAGACGGAGGCATACTATGTTACAGTCTAATCGGTGTTCAAATTTTTTTCGCAAAAAATGCCAGCTCCTAATTACAGACGATGATCTACCAAATTCATGCTATTATTTGGAGAGTGGCTATTTTGCTTGTCATAATACACCTGAAATGCATTTCCATTGAAACACATTTTCGACACGCCCCGAAGGACATAAAACCAATAACATTACAAAATTTCAAATGGCGATGCGGCGGGTAAGTGAAATGCGGCAGCAGCCAGTGGTCAGTAGATTACTTAGTTATTTTACGAGAATACATTTGTTTCACGTTGACGATTGGCCAATACACACATTCACACACACACACGCACACGTAGACACGCCATTAACGATTCTGCGGTAGTTGCATTCAATGTTTGTACACAAGAAGTTTTTTTTCGCGAAAAAAAAGATAGCTCATTACGTCATTAGATTGCAATAATGCATGCCTGCGCTAGCCACTGTTCTCTTGTAGGTGACGGCCGTCTGCAAGAGAGAAGCCTTTGTCCTTATTTGGCCGGGCCATTCAGGACCCGTTCTCTTGAGCACAGAAATGAGTATTATTGGTGTGCTGACAGTAGACATGTTCCAGGAACAAAACCCAGCCAACCACGAACCACAGACAATGCTAAACACACACACACACATATATTTTTTTAACACAGCTGGTTCTAAAAATATTTTTGCGAGAATAAAAATTTCTAAAGCCGTACCAATCACGTGCGACCCGCAAAGGCATGTGCCCATAGAAAAGTAAAGGTATAGAAGGACAACTCAATGTATGGAATCGGGATCAGTGATAGAAGCGCTTACTATGTGGTTGTGGCGGAAACTAAAATACAAAATCGATTTTTATCTATGTAATGATATCGATAGTCAGTAAATCCGATGTATCGTCCTTTGCATATTATTCGGTAATTGTTCGCAATCGTAGTAAGAGTATTGCGTTTACCGTTGCATGTTGTTTTTGACCACCGGACACCCGGGTAAAGGCTTGGTCACGTATCTTACGCGAGCTGGGTCAGTTCCGGAGTGTAATAAGCGCGGCTGTGATAGGTTTGTCGCTGCGGCAGCGAGGGTTCGCCGTGCGTGGTTGGTGGACACTCACTGCGGTGCCTCCGGCCAGCGCCAGAAGGTCCTTGACACACTTGGACCGCCGGCGCCGGCGCCGAGCCGACTGGTGCGCGGGAACTAGCGTCCATGGTGGGCGTCTGTTCGCGAGTTGAAGCAATTGGATAGCACAACAAACAGTAGCTACGTGAAGGCTAATTATTAGAGACCGGAAAAATTCGCGGATTCATTTCGCGATAAGCTAGAATCCAAACACATGTGCCTTCATATTTCTTCAGTAATTATCTCACAGCTTATATTAATGACTGTGAGCCAATGAAAATCCTTCAACCAAAAAAGTATCGAATGGCAAGCATCCCAGTTGACAGGTCTCACAAGTCAATAGCCAATGAACAAGTGGCATTTTCCCAAGTATGTAGCGGACTGTGGAGTCCATCCTAGAGGTCATTGAAACCGCGAATTTTTACAGTCCCTACTAATTATGCTATAAATAAAAATGTAAATGCTTGTTCGTTCCAAATATTAAACGTCAGAATGACCTTCGCCGATTGCTCTGAAATGTTGACACAACTTTGCATTCGAATACGCGCGTGTTTTTTTGTTATAGACGTATGTCACACCTGTGACTAGTAAAAAGATAGATAAACTATGTATAGGTAAAATAATATATAAATTAATGTTTGGGTGTTCGTCTTGTGTCATAGAAATATTGAGATAGGGTGATATTGGGAGATATGGATACACGTAGACATAGATAGATTTTTATACATAGAGAAATATGGTGGGATTTATAGAGGAACATAAAAAGGAATAGAGATGCTTTTTGTGTGTGTACCTACTTCACAATAATCCAAAAATATTTGAAAGAAGCCTAGGGAGATGAAGGACGGGCGAAGAACAGGAACAGAGCATTAGTTTCGGAAAGTGGCTCACGGACCGTTGACCGACGACAGAAGCAGCGTGCCGGCCACATAGCGGACGAGTGATGGAAACCGGCCGGCGTTCGCGGAGCGGGCGTTATGACGCAGTAGTGGCCCAAAACTTTGCTGGGTCCTGGACTATTTACTTTTTTTTTTTGTGTGAAAAATTTCACTCTTTCAAACATTTTTAACCTGGAACTTAAATTTCTACGATGTTTTTTTTTTTTTTGCTAATTTATCTTAGGGTATTTTGATATTATTTCCTGATAAATTATCGCCTGGTTAGTTTTATAAATGCTTAAGATCAAATTTCCTTGTTGATCACATCATCACACACGGTAATTATATCTTTGAAAGTTTTTTATGATACGAAATCGTGAATGAAATATGTACGTTGTAGATAATTAAAAAACCTTAATTTTTTCTTTTCTCATTGACGTCCATATTTCCAACAGAATACTAGACGGACAAACTTGTTTGCACCGGCGCGCGACCCTGGGGGATTCCCCCCGGCTTGTCCTGCGCTGGAGACGCGGAGACGCCCCTCTTGTGAAGTGCGGCTGTACGTGGCGTGTTGTTGTGACAGCCCGCGGCGCCGTCTGGTCTGCCTCGTGTGTCGCGCCCGGCGGCGTGAGTGGGAACTAACTCCGCAGCTCCGTCACGCAGGCTCTTGCTCGCAGTTTCAAATATCAGAGTGCAATTCTACCGGCCAACTATTCAAACTACTACTACGTATTTTTTTAAAACAGAGCATTATTAAACAGTTTTAAGGCTCCGTCTTACAAGTCATGTCCCCCCCCCCCCCCCCCCCCGCATTTTAACAACAAAAGATATTCACATAGAGTAATTAATATCATAGGCGCGCAAGTGACCGGAAAAAAAAATTGCGGATTAATTTCGTGATAGGATAAAATTCACAATGTGTATACCTGTAAGCTGCTTCCGCTATTGCGCACGCAGTTTATAGGGAATTATCCTGGCCAATGAATGAGAAACCCCCAACTAAAGAATGACCGAATCACGGGCTACCAAAATTGTGACGTCTCACCAGTCGGCAGCCAATGAACAGATGACATTTGCCCGAGTGTACAGAGGGCTGCGGAGTCTTTCCGAGAGGTCACTGAAAGCGCGAATTTTCCCGGTCCCTAATGATGATGCACCAATTGAATATCTGTTTAAAATATTTGTGGCAAAACAACAAAATAAAGGGAGTTATCGAGTTAATATTTTAGAAATAGCACTTAGAAAAAGTTTTAAAAAATTCCAAAATGGTGAGTGAGACCGTTTTCTTAAGGGCACCGCCTACCTGTGCACGCACACTCGCACGGTGTGCAGAGCTTCAGGAAAAAACCACGCGATTAAAAACATGATCACTATGTATGGATGGTGCCTGTTTACGAAAATCATTTAAGAATAGGTTGAGGTCGGAATGGCATTACCGTTTCCGTATGTTGTTCTTAAAACTGTATTTTTCGGAAAGGAAATTTAAAAAAAAAAATGTTTTCAGAATAATGTTTTGTGATGAAACTCCCGTAGATAATCTTGAAAGCATTTAAGGGATTTGCAGTACACCTTTATCCTCGTTTCTATATAATGCTCTGGTTGGTTCATCACATCTAAGTAAGATGAAAACATCAATACTGCTACTTGTCTAAAGTGCTTCCCAAGGCTGGTATAATACGTCTTTGAAGTCGGAGCTGAACAAAAATTTTAGTGTAAATATCAGAGAAAGCATTTAAGATAGAACAGTAAGAGTCTGGGTGTATATTAATTGAACAAAGTTCTACAGCCACAGCTAAACTTTCCGCCCTCGTAAAATTATTTCATTGAGATAATTGGATGGGGATTAGTATAGGTTGATTCCTCTGGGTACAGGGTTCCAGTTGTGTCGGTCGCCATATTGGATTCTGACGACATGGCCATCTTGGATACCTTGATCTTTGACCTTCAAAATTTTTCATAATTCTCAAAAATTACTCAAAATTTTACAAAAACTGGTCAAGGTCATCCAAGGTGGCCTCCGTGACGTCAGAATTCAAAATTGCGGCCAATTCCACCAACACAACACCTGGAACTTTGTCCTTGTAGTCCGGTCAATTTAGTACCTAAAATAGGAGTGAAAATACATAAATTCACAAAAAGCTGAAAGTCGGTAAAATTGTTCAAAAAATAATTATAAATAACATTTTAAAAGTCTTCATCGATCCCGTACCTGGGAAAAAATTTACTCGAGGTAAAAGATAAAAAAAAAAAGGGGGTTTTCGCGTTTTTCAGCAAAACGGTAAGTTTTTTCATAAAAGTAGCCCAGACAATAATTGTATATCATTTAATTATCTATAAAAATGTATCAATACTTTGTTCCCTAAGAGCCACCGTTTCTGAGATATAACTACTTAAAAAGTGTGAAATGTAGTAATCGTCATAATATGCATAAGTACGCCACGTAACTTATATACATTACTGAAGCTGTAATATAAGTAAAACTATTTTTTTTATTGGTGATTGTAACTTACCTATATAAAATATACATAAGTATGAGAATAAATGTTATTTATAATTATGTTTTGAACAATTTTACCGACTTTCAGATTTTTGTGAATTTATGTATCTTCGGATGTCTAGATTGACCGGACTATTGGAGGAACCAACCTATACTACTATGAGGTGACATATTTATTTTTCACATATTTCGTAACTTTATTTCAATAAATTAAATTCTATGACAGTGAAAACATTCGCAGTGGTTGTAGAACTTCATAACATTTTACTTAATTATCTTAAGTTGTTGTTTCTCATTGGCCAATATTATACCTATAAACTGTGTGCCAATATCAAAAGCACCTTAGAGGTATACGCATTTGAATTTTATCCTATCACGAAATGAATCTGCGAATTTTTCCGGTCGTAATTTTACCGCTATTGTAAAATATTGTGACGAAACATAAAATGCAATGAGAGCTACCGTTACTGGAAATCCTGTAAATTGATAGCATGTGCGAAGAAAAGGGAATAAGTATCGTGTCGTGCGAAACCGAGCGGCAAAGACATTTTGATTTTTCGTTATTCATTTTTAAGGATGATTTTTTTTTTTTAATTTGTACTTGATACCTTTAGTTCGCGGTGATATTACACTGAGTGGATATCCAGACGTTCAGTGTTCAGTCTTAAATGCTTTCTCTGTTACGTGACAGCATTTTGAGAATTTATAATTGCCGGGAGGGGGGGGGGGGGAGAGAGAGAGAGAGAGAGAGAGAGAGAGAGAGAGAGAGAGAGAGAGAGAGAGAGAGAGAAGGTGGTTTATAGAGCCGGGGGTACAAAGCAACTCCACCCCATCCCTGAGAGCTGAGGGTGCGAAGTGGTCAGGGTGCGATCGCGCGGGAGGCTACCGATGTGATCCGCCGCGCTGCGCCGCGCCGCGTCGCCTCAGTTGGTGCTGTCGTGCAGCGCTGGGCAGGTTACGCCCTCTTCAGACCTTTTTGGGATGGGGAGGGGGGGGGGGTGAAACACCCTGAAGATTCACAGACCCCCGACCAGTCCCGAACATGACCGAAGTTCTACCGCACGCTCGAGCACCTTCCCCGCTCGGAAAAGGAAAAAAAAAATTGCAAGAATGCGTGCATTCTCCCCATTTTTTATGTGTTTGAACTTATCCAACCACCTTTCATTTAAGCTACAATCACCGAGACGTGCAAAAAACGTAACCGCCGTAGTGGCGGTACAGACATTTTTAATGGTGAGATTTTTTTTTAAGGGGGGGGATATTATAATTAGAAAATTTTTTAAAAATAGATATAAGTTCAAAATAAGGGGTTTAACTGTTCAATATAATTCTTAACTTGCGTCACTTCCTTGTGTGGTTTGTAGTTCCCTTCCAGGTGTTCTAACAGCATACCTTAATATATTATACAGCCTTGACAGAATATTGCAAATTTTTTCATACATTTTGACCCAGAAGGGGGTGGGGTGTGGGGTATGGGTTGTTACGTCCACCACCGAACCGGAGCGCGTGACTGTGGGCGAGTGAACAGCAAGTGCCGCGCTAGCAGCAGTCGTGGCCGGACCGCCCTACGAGCGCCCAGTCGGCGTCGGGTCATCGATTGTTGCGCCGCGCGCGAGTCTGGCAGACGGGCTGTTCTGTCTCGTCCACGCGTCAGGCGCGAAGACACGCACGTGCGTCTGTTGTGTGAGTCAACATAATTATTATTTATTACCGTCTCTTTATGCCATTTCTTGATGGAAAGATTCTCAAGACGAAAAGCCCTCGTGCCGACGATTCCGTCCAACGCCGGGTTTGGCCCTAAAGTGCGGTTATGGGAAATTCCTTTTGGAGCTGTAATGTGCGATCTGTTTTTTTTTTTTTTTTAAAACGATGAAAATTGTATATGTTTCAAAGTTCCTAGATAAAACGGAATATTCTGAGATAAAAATCCTTCTTGGTTTAGAATGCGTTAAACACATAGTTTGGCCAGTAATTTTTATGTGAAATTGTTTTGTTAGTTAAAATTTCGAGGTTTCTGTGCTTATGTTATGCAGCTAACAATTTTAAGTCGAAAGAGTTTCTTTGTGAAATTTGCCTATGTCATACTTATCAAAAATCTGACAGTTCTCAAAAAAGTATTAACGACATTCTTCGCGTCCTTCTGCGTCTGTTGTTCTGTCAACAGTGCTCTACTGGTGTACCCAAGGTCTTTACCAAAATTCAGCTCTGTCGGAATGTTTGTTATTTGAACACTATTTTTATGTCTATTTTGACTGGACTATCATGGACGTCCAGTGTGGAAGCAAACGCGTCCTGACTGACCTTGCCAAACAGGGCGATGGCTTCTCTTGCAGAAGGTCGTCAGTAGCAAGGGAACATCTCTAGCACCGGCATACCTTATTATCCAGTCTAATCAGCGATCAGATTATTTCCCGAAAAATACATGGCCCTACACGATGGTAGTTACCACCTTTTGAAAACTGAAAAAAATTGAGACAAGTCACGTGACGTGACTGTAGGCCCATGTACGTCTGTGCCTTCGATTAAACTAATTGTACGCCAACAAACATGCGATTTTGAAGGTACAAGCAAAGTGGTATGAGAGTGTAAATAATTTTGACTTTTATCCAGTTGCGTCCGCCCGTGTTTATTGACAGTTTCATTGGCTAATAGGCCATTCGGTGTTGCGAACGAAAATTGCCTTCCGCCGAGCTCGCTCGCGCCAATTATACTATACGACTATACGTTCTCGCTGCCACGTAAAGATAATTAAATTGAATGTAATTAAATTGAATAATGCTTTACCACTGGAAATGTCTAACAAAACATTTATTTTTGATACTTTCATCGACTGGATTTGTATTATATAAAAAAAGAACTTCAACTATACTGTGGATTATTTTTGATGTGTAACGTATTAGCTGTCGATAATCGGCATTTGATAGGAGTAGTTTCGTGAATGGAATGGAAGTCGCGTGGAACGGTAATGTGTTTATGGTGCTGCCATCTGTGACCGATGACGCGAACCAAATTTCACAAAGTCTAAGGGTGTCTTTTTACTATTAACTGTTAATGAATTTTAACAAGATGGGCAGTATTTGAATCAAATTCACTGTCGAAAATCAAGTCCAAAGCCGGTATTAAGTATTTTTTTCAACTGGTTTTTTTAATTTTTTATCGGAGCCGTTTTATTGTATATTTAAAAGTTTATGTCTGAAAATGGAATGATTCAATAGGTGACGTAGATACTCCGGCAACGATACTAGCGGCGGGCGCGGAAACTACGTGTGATTCGCGTCCAAAAAATGTAGCTTGAAACACGATTTGCGTATTGTACTTATCAAGAGCGGTATTATTTTAAAGAATTATATTTTAAATTCCGTGTCAAGAGTTTCGTATTGTAAGTGTCTGAGGAAAGTTTGTTAGCGAATTGATTGCGGACATTAGGATTCGTGGTATTTTCTAGTGTCAAGTCAACATCTGATCTAGTACAATTGTCTTTTGTGCGTTTGATCCCATATGCTCCTCGACGAGATTCTGAAACCAGTGCATGCGCACTCGGTTTCACTGCGCTGCGTCCTTCTGTATTGCTTTTTTTTTTGTCGCGCCCTACTTTCTATCTCAGGTACTTAAACCTCGGCAACCTGTCCCTAGTGATTGGTCGAGTTTCTTTGCAGGTACTGGGTACACGTCTGATATCAGCACGCCGATCACAACAGTTCGCCGCAGAGGCAAACGTGTCCTGAATGGCCCGGTCAAATAAGGCAACGGCTTCTCTTGCAGACTACAGGGCCACGCTGTTCCTCTTCTGCGCGGTTGTTTATACTGAGACAGTTCTGGGCACCGCCGCCAGGAGCGCCGGTTTCGCCTTCGCGTGTCCTGGCAACGTCCGGCGAGGTTCATCCTGCGCGGGGCTTTCTTGTTTTGTAGGATCGTAAAACAGTTGAAGGGATGCCCATCTTTTATTTATCCGTACCGCGCGCGTGCCTCTGGCTGCCCTTCTGCGCGCTCGGTTCAACATTCCTTTTCCTCTTTTCCTTTCTCCCGCGACCTCGACCGCCTGGAAAAGCCATTAAATAGATCCCCCCCCCCCTCCCTCTTGTACTTCCTTCTTGATTATCCCTCTTCTTCCTCGATCGTCCTTCTTTCCTCTTGCCCTCGGATGCTGTGTGCTCCAGCCTCCAGCCTCGCAGTTCCTTTTGATCTGCGCTGTCCTGGGGGGCCGCCGTATAAATAGCCGCCCCTCCCCCCCACAGCAGGCCGGGTTTTGGGCCCCCCATCACCCCCTCCTTTTCCTGCCTCCTTCATAATACCCGCGGGGCATGTCAAGAGAGTGGCTGGCGTTTTTAGACGAAACTTTTGCAGGGGATTCTTGCCGCCTAGCTATTTAGAGCTACACTGTAAATAAAAGTGGTTTTTGAAGTGAAACTTTCTTTCGGGCGCGATGGGAGTAAATTTTCAAGGTCGAATATTAATGCAACGTTTTCGTGAAACATTGTTGTTTAACGTTTATGAAGCAAAAAAGACAGATAATAGTTACTTGGCCAAAGAGAATTAAAGAGAGCACTATATTATATACTTTTCTGGGCTCGTTTTTGTTTCTCGTCTTTGTGCGATGATTCGTCCCCCGCTAAAAAAAAAATAATAAAAAAAAACTTAAAGACAGATAAACGAAAGAATAAGACAGAGTGAGTACATACGCTTGGTTCAGAAAATAGAATAGATATCCTATATAGTTAGCTGTGAGTGCCTTGAATTTTTACTATTGCTACTAGCGCGCTCGCGGATATCAGAGTGGTGTCTGTTTATGAAAACCGTTGAAAATAAAATTTCTTTTTCAATTAATTCGCGTTTATACTGTACTAGCTGCAGTACCCGTCTCGTTGCCCTGGCTGAACGCAAGGTGGGTATATTGTCTGCGAGTTAAAGCAAAATGGATAGCGCTATATGTTAGTGTAGCGCCTGACCGCCGAATACGTGCCTGGCTACCAACTGGATGCGCCTTTCCACCTACTGGACGTGCCTGACCGTCGAATATGTGCCTGGCCACGGACTTAATGTGCCTAACCACCGACTGGATTACGTGCCTGACTGCCGATCACGTGCCTGGCTACTGAATAAGACATGCCTGGTTAATCGACTGTCATGTATAACTGACTTTGAAAACACATGTCAAGGCGTGCAAAGGACTCGCTTCGCCTTCTAAGAAGACTGTAGAAATCGAGAAACGCTAGTAATTTCCTTGTTTGTACTTGAAGAATCTATATAATACATTATTTATTTGAAATTTTGTTTCTTTTATTTCTCTAACCTGTCGCTTTTATGGTAATATAATTTAAATTATTTTTTTTACCTGAAATTATTTATATTTTGCATAAAGCTAGGATCGAAAGAGGACAGATATCGATCGAATCAATCATTATTTTTATAAACGATTTTTTTATGAATTTTGAAAATGTTCCCGAATTTATAGCTTAATAATTACAGAATTTCAGGATAGCAGCCAAGATGGTCAACAAGATTGCGGATGACATGAAGGTCTGTTGATTGGTACTCTAGAGGTAAAAATTAAATTAATATGACTGCAGCACAATCTAGAAAATGCCACGTGTATTATGTGACACTATCACTCCTTGTATCGATTACTGAAAACAAGATGGTGGCAGCGCCCTCTAGCTGACAATGTGTGTTAACTAACACTCTTG
Source organism: Bacillus rossius redtenbacheri (assembly GCF_032445375.1). Lineage (NCBI taxonomy): Eukaryota > Metazoa > Arthropoda > Insecta > Phasmatodea > Bacillidae > Bacillus > Bacillus rossius. The sequence continues at coordinate 330,667,471 of NC_086330.1, read as the reverse complement.
GTAGCAAGTATCGAAAATAAAGATGGCGACAACGCCCTCTACCAGGTGATGCTATTATTCCTTCAAATTAAAAAAAAATACAAGTCAGAATATGTGATTTTTGTACATACCTTATTTAATTCTTGGTCTGGTAAATTACTTGATGACCGTGTAGTCAAAGGGGTATGTTTTCCAATCCAGACGTCCGTGTTTTTTTAAGTTCGAATATTATACTAGTATTGACTATAATCTACTTTAAGATCAGAATGACCCAGTAGTAGAGCGGTCAAAGCAATGAGTCGGTAACCTGATGTTCTTGTGTTCGGATCCGCCCATCTTCGAAATATTTTTAGTTTTTAAAAAAATATTTTAATGAACCACCATAGGAACTAACATAAAACGATTTTTACAGCGGAAGTCGCCAATACCGAGAAAAATAATAAAAATATATGACTATCCATCGCCAATACCGAGAAAGAAAAAAAATGACTATCCACGATGATAGTGCGTCTATCAGGCGACACTAGCACAACTGCGAACCATTGTGCAGGGTTGCGGATGAAAAGAAAAAAGATTAAAGTGGCCGAAGATTGTCGAGAACTCCCAATCTACGGCAATCAGTGAAGGAAACTCCCGAACTTGACCGAATCCTTACGATTGCCAGACCACCACAAGAATCCACCACAAAATCGTAGTCCCATGAGAATAACATTGCGCCAGACTCGGCCATTATATCTACTACTGACTTGAAAATACTAAACCCTGGCTTTGGACCTGATTTTCGACAAGGAATTTTATCAAACTGCTGTCCAACAGGTTAAAATGCATTAAACAGTTAATACTACCAGTCTATTAACTTTGGTTCGCTTCCTGCGCCACAAATGGCAGCACCGTGGTTACACGTTTCCGTTCCATTCGACTTCCGTTTCATTCACGAAATCACTCACACCAAATGCCGTGTACCGAGACCTAAGATGCTACAAATTAAATAAAAAAGGAATGCGTAACCCTTATACCTTCTCTCCTTCTTTCCCACTAAGGAACTTACCATGATTGCATCGTTCTCTTTTGTTAATACCCATCACATTTTTTTCCCCTTCACCTTTTATTCCACTTTCATGTATTATTCATGCTGTGAAAACCGGTTCGAAGCTCTCGCAGCGTGAAGTGTTTCGAATAACGGTCGCCGTTATGCAATGCAGTTAGGGTTTGATTCGTGTGCCGCGCTTTTTGTCGCGGACGAGGCCGTCGTATTGTCATGACGCGGCAATAATTGATGACATGTACCAGTGACGAAGTCAATTTTTTTTTTGGGGGGGGGGGGGGGGGGTAATAGAAGTAAATTTATAAATTGATTGCGTGTGGTAAAAAAAACCTTTCATTACTACTGACCCTAACGTGCTGACATATGGGCCTACATAAGTAGCATTAAGCTTCATGGCTTCTCACACAGTTTTGATATTGCAGATACTGTAACATCTCACCTTGCATCGCCCAAATTAACATACTACCTTCAGTGATATTTTGCAAAAAATTTTCCCAATTTTGGGAGAAGGGCCTTCTCGTGTCCGCCACGGACATGCATAGTTTATGTGTGACTCACGTAAAGCGAAGAATAACTATAGTTTTGCCCCGTTGTTAATTTCCCGTCAAAAGGACGCGCCGCTTATGTAGATACGTCATTGTCAAAACTAACATTACGATTAATAACTAAGAATGGGCCGATATAATCCCGAAATCCTTAAATACCACAAAATCTTCAATATTTTAAGTGAATGGTATTCAAGGGAAAAAAATATCTCAGAGAGGGAAATTTTGCAATTCAAACCCTAGCACATGTGTTGTTGAAAAGACTAAATTATTTTTATGTACAGAAACAACCAAAGATATGTCGGTATTTTCCAGCAGTTACTGTTCTCTCAGAATGTTTGTTTAGCACTGTAGATAACGTGAAAAAAAAATTGTTTACATGTTGAACACGTAAATATGTTTTTATTTTAAAAATTAAAATAGAATCTGAAACGATAAAAATGGAAATGAATACATCCACATATACCGAAATGAATCGGAAACCTAATACAACAAACATAATCACTTGATACAATACAAAAGAAATGTTTTGTACCCATATGTAATTGAATAAATAAAATGAATTAAAATTACATGAAAAAGCATCAAAAGAACCTATTTGTAATGAAATAAGAGTATTTTAAATGGTAAACACGTAAATATATTTTTAGTTTAAAAATTAAAATATAATGGGTGGAATATGTTTTTTTTTTAAATGTTAAGTCCTGTGTTTTCTTGCTGGTACGTTATTTTGTTGCAGACTCTTGAGATTTATATTCGGAGTCCAGGCACTCTTTCAAGAATCAAATTCTATTTTCGGATTTGAGAAAAGCAGTGCTCGACCCATCCCTGGTAAACGACCAGGATCTCTAAACTGGGCGGTTGCGGTCGCTCCGCGTTCGCTCGTGCGAGCTAATGCGTTCACAACTCCACTGTTTCTCTGGATCGTGTCAAGTCTGTCAGTTTCAGCACTACTGCGTGACTCGGGATGAACGACTGGTAAACATCTGAAAGTAGGACACTTGGAGTAATTTGCAGGGGCTGTCTGTATTCGTTGACCCGGATGTCTCGAGCTGTTCTCAATTTACACGATTCCGGGAATCGAATCAGTTGGTGATTTCGTGAAGGCTGTTCGGAACAATTCTGTTCATCATAATATTACTTTAGTAACCATGCATGAAGTGTCATGATTCATTGTATACATTTAGAAGTAGTTGGGAAAGGAAAAAAAAGGGGGGGGGGGTATTTTGCTAACTTTACATATATATATACACACATCTGGAACTATTTATGCCATCAGGTGAATATATATTATTATTAATTATGTGCTTCGTGTATTGATATTTATTTTACTGCCTTGTATTCCTTTCCACACACACACACACACATATATATATATATATATATATATATATATATATAGTTCTTCTTGTACGATAATCCCTAGTTAGGCAGTTGCGAATTATCTAAGTAACATGCTTTGCTTACAAAGTGGTGCTGGAACTGTGTAACAGCAAGGTGTGTTCGAAAATGTTTGTAACCACATAACCTACAAAACTTTTTTTTAAAATCTCATTTAGTAAAATAATTTTTCAAATAAGTTTAACTAATAAAATTAATAATTATCTACTGTTATTCAAAAACTGATAAGAATTGCGTATGATATATATATTGAAAATTCGCAAGAAAAATTAAGATTTTTTATGTTAATGTTATTCATATAATCGTCAAATGTATATACATGTAGGGTTTTAAGGCACGTATCACACTCAATTTTTAATTTTTTTTAAAATTTTCTGTCATTACCATTTACAGCCCATTATATTACTGTGAATATCTGCTGAAAATACTTGTGAGAGAACAAACTAATGCAAGTTAGGTATGTTAAAATTTCAGTTTTAGCTCTGAATAATATAGTAATGACGAGAAAACGGAAAATTCAAAGTGACCGCCACGGGACCTCAAAACAGAAAAAAAAAATTCTGCACTTTAACAGAATATTCCTTTGTAAACCAGTTGCTAAGAAATAGTTTGTAATAACTACAAGAAATATATTTTCGAGATGATTTCTAACGAAAAATGGCGCGCATAATTTAATATTTTATTTGATGTTTCTTTCAAGCATATATATATATATATATATATATATATATATATATATATATATATATATCTGTGTGTGTATGTGTGTGTGTGTTTATTTATTTTTAAACAATGGCAAAGATGTTTCAATATTCAATAATTGAACTTTAATTTGTTTTATTATAATTTTTTTTAATTTACGCAGTTAATACTGGAAATGTTTTCAGGGAACGGTTTACAGAGTACTTTGAACTATTGGAGGTTCTGGAACAACAAAAAAGCCCAGGCAAGAATCCGAACCCAGTATTACTGAGAACACTATTTTTGTAGCGATAGAATTGTTTTTACGTAAATGTAAAAAAATGTACCAATATGTGTAATTTTACATGAATGTTTCTTTCTGTTCCATTTACAAAAAAAAGTAAAAAATAGGTTGTCTGTAAAGTCGGTTTACGGACGATAATTTAACGTGACGTCATAACAAAACATTGATGAAATGATTGCATTCTTTTATGAATAAAATTGAATCATTTTTATTGAATTATCATTATTTTGTATGGATACAAAGAAGGAGTGAAATTAAATCTACATTTAATTGATAAATTTACTTTTATTTGCACTCATTAATTCAAATATGTTTATATTTTAACGAACAGATTATTTTAACTATAACGTTTATACATGTTTGCTATTTAACTTCTTCCAATCTGTGTTATTCTGTTAAGGATAGGACGATGATAGGAAAAGTAGGAATCGAATGGGAGTGTTTTAAGTTTAATGTGCCTCGAAAAAGTCAAATCGATGGTTGTTCCAATCGATTGGAAGAGAGATAGATGCGGCGCAAGCGTACAACGAGCGTAACGGGGCAAAGCGTAACGGGACAAGGTGCGTAACGGTACAATAAGTCATCCTTTTTCGTGCGTGCAGCCGACGTTCATCGATTTATTAGACGTTGTCACGTCAAAAAATATTCCAGTGTGTTGTCCCCGCGGGCTCCTGACCGTGTGAACCTCATTCGACTGCGCGTGAAGTGTGGCGTGCTGGTCGTGACGGCCGACGAGGGCTCTAGAGGGGACCCGTCCAGTCAGGGGTGTGTCTGTGCCAGCGAGGCTGTGGACGGGCGCGCAGTCCTCTCGTCGTGCATGTTAGTTGTGAGCGGTGACCGTGACGTCAGTCATGGCGGAGAAATGAAGATGAAGTTGTAATGCAAATCCCTTTGAGTGCTTTCGAGAAACTCAATCGGCAGTTTCAAGTCTTAAAAAAAATCCAGTGATGTGTAACATCTAACCTCGGTAACCAACAATTATCGTGTGTTTTCAGGTTGCATATACCACTTATAATACGAAACTCACAGACACGAAATTTAACGAATTATTTTAAAATGATGCCGAGGGCGATGAAAAGAAAAAAAAATATTCTAGACGCGAAACACATGTAGTTTCTGCGCCCGCCGCTAGAATTCGCTGCCGGAGCAGCTACGCCGACTGCCGAATCATTCGATTTGCAGAGCGAAAATTTAAAATTATGTAATAAAACGGCTCCGATAAAAGCGAAAAGGCTCGAAAAAAAAATTATAGTAAACACCGGTTTGGATCGGATTTTCGACAAGGAATTTTATTTAAATATTGTACATCTCAGATGACAACTTGATGGTCACACATGTCCGTCTCATGCGACTTCCGTTCCACTTTTCTAAAATTACAGTTTAAAATTGAAATACGAAAACCGAACTACTCATCCGCCCTCAGATTTTCTTTCACCACTCTGATATTTTGAGCAATTTTTAAAACGTGTGGTTTTTTTTTTTTCTGAAGGTCTTCACATCGTGTATGTGCGCCCAGGTCTGGGTCGCCAGAGCTCCAGGTGCTAAAGCCAGTCCCACACGATACCCATTTCCTTGGCAGTTTTCATACCTATTTTCTGTCAGCGCGCATGCTCCCGTGCAGGTATTATTTTAACACCCTAATGAGGGGCCTGGCTCTGTGAACAAAATTTTTCATACCCGAAGTCTTAGCCGAAACCGTTCTAGAACATGTTTTACTTTTATATTATACCGACGAACCGAAGTCATCACGATGATGAACCCTCGTGTAGCAACATAAACCTGTATATATTCACTTTCGTATACATTATGGGACGCACCAAACGTATTGGTGTGCCAATATTCTGGAATATATTGGGTAAACTTATAGTCACATAAATAAGTAATCACAAATTTTAAATATGCAAGGAAACTGGTATTACTCTCTTGATAATACATAACATACGGCCCTGCCACATTCGCGCAGTAGTGTCTGCCTGACCGTGTTTTCCGACCATGCTGTTTGATAACGTTTTCCTATAGCAGCGTGCAACATTCATTTGTCGGATGCATTCTGGTTCACACGACAGTACATAGAGAACATCATGATTTATTGTTATATGTCTTTATCTTGGCTTTACTCGAGAGCTTTACACAAAAGAGAGATTAATGTGGGTGTGAATATATATATATATATATGATGAATTTCGGTACTTTTTAAAAATTTAACAAAGAGCGAAATACATATTTAGACCAAACCTGCCATTTTCATGCTTACACACGCTTACCATTTAATTTAATTTTTGAGTACTTCGCTTTCCGTTCCAAAGCAACGTAATGGAAAACATACTAAACAAACTTCGGACCAATAAGAGACCCTCAGCCATTCTTCCCAGTTGAGACGTCTCACGGGTCAGCAACCAATGAGCAGAAGACGTCTGCCCGAGTGTGCAAGGGAATGTGGAGACTGTCGCAGAGGTCAATGTCCCAGAGAATTGTACCGGTCTCTACCAGTCATGAAACGCAGGTTATGCTACAGTGTTTTAAATCCCAGCTAGTCACGATCATATTTTCGCGAAAAAGACATACCCCTAACGGCTGTAAAGACGTTGTACTTAAAAAATAATTCCTGTTTAAGGCGAGGAATGATGAGACCCAACCACCGTGATCCCTGTATTGAAAAGAGACAGACATAAGTAGAGACCGGAAAAATTCGTGACTTCATTTCGCGACAGGCTAAAATACAAATAGTTATACCTCAGTGCTGTCTCTGCTATTGGCTCACAACTCGCCTGGATGACTCTGGGCCAATGAGAAATACCCGACCAAACCTCTATCGAATCACAGGCTACTACGTTGGGACGTCTCACAAGACAGCAGCCAATGAGTGGGTGACATTTGTCACCTAGTGTACGTATAACTATGGAGTTCATCCTGCATGTCATTGAACCCGCGAATTTTTTCCGGTCCCTAGACATAACTTCCGCGAGGCTGTGTGTGTTTATCCGACCAGGAAACGCTAACCGGAAACACGTCGGCCGCACGCAGCGGTCGGTATCAGACCTTGACGCGGCGAGATGTGTGTCAGATGCGGGCGCCCCCTCCCGCGTTGAACATGAGTGAGGAGCGGTGGCGGAATTCTTTGATGGGAAAAGGGGGGGGGGGGAGGGAGGTGTTGGATACATCCCCTCCTGAAGTTGTAAAAAAAATTGCATTATCACGATGCTGGCTGTACGTTATTTTGGGCGATGCAAGATGAACGGTTAAAACACGTGGAACTATAAAGCACACATCAAACAGTTGAGAATGACTGATCATGTAATTTTCCAGACCCCTTGTTGTTAACTTTTTTCAATACATAAATTATTTTTTAATTTTTTTTATATCCCCTCCCGGAATAAATAATAAATTCTCCTGAATGCGCCAATGGTCAACAGCGGTAGCGCCGGAAGGGGACGTTAATTCACGTATAGCACGCATAGGTGATGGTAAAGCCTGGGCTACTTTTGCGACAGCACACAGGCATGGCAGTAGTACTACGCAAACATACAGCAGCAGCCACAATGAAGAAAATAGCACGCGCACAGAAAGTCGACAAACTTCGAACTTTTCTCTGTGCTGTGCGCCGAGTTCTGTTTCACTCAAGTTCAGCGGGATGGAATAACTGACTTGTTCTGATGTGTGCATTTCAAAGATAAAGTCTGACACTAATTCGAATAGGTGTTTATTTGCGAGGAAATTCCTTGTAGTTTAGTATTAATAAACGTTAAAAAAAACAATAAAATGAAATGCTTGGATCTATGTAAAAAAAAATTGATTCTCCGAATAATAGCTGTCAAAATTAAAACATTAGAAACTGAAAATTTCGACAGAAATAAATGAGGGAAAAATCTGTTGAAATGATTTGAACGGCTGTGCCGTGTGGGTATATAGCTTCAACTACTCTGCTGTACGTGTGAAACTGTGCTATTTACATGCTGTTTACATGTAGCCTAGGCTTAGCTAAAATGAAATTTTGGTTAGTTTATCACTTGATGTAGGCTTTTGGACATACGCCATTGCTAAGCAATGGCGTGTGTCCAAAAGCCTACATCAAGTCATGCACTCTCATTGCACAAATCTTTCAAAGATTATATGGTTAGTTTATGTTATGTCAGCAACATTTTAAATTCCCTTACATCTGAAAATATGTTAATTCTCGCAAAATGGGGCTTTTTATTTTATGTGTAACATCTTAGCTCTCGGTATACCGAATTTGGTGGGTGTAATTTCGTGAATGCGACGGAAGTCAAGGAACGGAAATGAGTGACCACGGTGCTGCCATCTGTGGCGGATGGCGAGTACCAAAGTTCACAAAAACCAAGGACGTTATAGTATTGAATTTTAACTAAATGGGCGGTATTTTTAATAATATTACTTGTCAAAAATTAGGTTCTAAACGTATTTTTTTCAAGGTTTTCTTTTCTCGCTTTTATCGGAGCCGTTTCATTATATAGTTAAAAATTTCGGACTCCGAATGGAAATTTTCTATCGTCGATGTAGCTGCTCCGGCAGCGAATTCTAGCGGCGGGTACGGAAACTATGTGTGATTCGCGTCCCGAAATGTAGTTGAAAATACAATTTACCTATCTTTATCACGCTTGGCCTTTTTTTTTTTTTTTTTTTTTAAAGAAGTCTACATTAAATTTTGGGTCCTAGTTACGTATTATAATAAGTATATTTGCAACAAATGAGAACACATGCATTTGCTCGTTACCGAGGTTAGATGTTACACATCTGTGACGAGTTCTGAAATACTAGCTCGCATTTTTTTTTTTTTTTTTGCGACCGCAGTGTTGCAAGTGCGAGCGGCGAACTTCGGTTTGTGTTCCGAGGAACTAACTGATCGCCTGATCGGGGATGAGTGAATCTCCCGAGAGCTGTAGCGCGCGCGTGGAAACCCGCATAATCGCCGGCGGCGGAGCGTGGCACTCGGAATAGCTCCGTCCTCTTCCATTGGGCGCGGGGCTTGGGGGGGGGGGGGGAGGAGGCGGAAACCAGGGTCCCCTTCCCTAGTCGGGGTCGCCGGAAACGCGCTGTCTGGGCGCGAGTGTCCTTTTTTTCCCCCCTCCACCTCGCTCTCCAACCTACCTCCAGCTTTCCTGCGGAAATGGCTGTTTACCTGTGGCGGCCCGTCACCGGAGCCGATTGTTCCTCTTTGACGTAGATGACCAGCCGTTATGGTTTTTTTTCTCCCCCAATTGGGCTCAAGGTGGCCGCCTGGCTAGGTCGCCAAACGTGTGTTAACGCGCCATTCACAAACCGCTCAACATTTATTAAAAGTGTCTGATTACGAATAGCTAGGGGCAGACATTTTTCGCGAAAAGATCTGAACGCCTATTAGACTGCAACAAGGTATACCCGCACCTGTGGTTTCTTCCTTGTGATTGGCGACCGTCTGCGAGAGAAGTCGTTGCCTTGTTTGACCGAGCCACTCAGGACGCGTTTACTTCCACACTGACTCACTGTGATTGGTGTTGTTACATTCGATATGTATCTAGGAGAAACTTCACCCAATCACGAAACACAGACGATGCTACAGTGTTTTAACTTTCATCTAGTCTCGAAATCTTTTCGCGAAATCTGCATGCCCCTACGAATAGCATTTAAGGCGCCCGCCTCGTCAGGGGTGTATGTGTGTTAGTGAGGCGGGATGATAAAGCGCGACGCTCGCTGGTATTTCTAGCGCGGTATCGCCTCTAAGAGCAAGGCTGTGAACTGGCGCGCAGTCTTCTCGTCGTTCATAGGACTACTGTAAAATTATAGCGGTGACCATAACATTATATGGCGGAGAAATGAAGATAAAGGTGTAATGCAAGTCCCTTAAGTGCTTTCAAGAATCTGTAGTGTTTTTTTTACGCCTAAAAATTACTCTGAAAACATGCGTTTAAACAATTTTAAACTCTTCTAAAAATAGTTTAAAAACTACGAACTCAAAAGTGTTTTCGGCTCTCAGCAAACCCTTAAATGCTTTTCGTAAGCAGACCCCACTTGGATATCTTGAGTAGTTTTGAAATCGCGTTGTTTTTCCTGAACGTCTACATACAGTTTGTGTGCCCGGGTAGGCGGAGCCCTTAAGAGCCATTGCACTTGTCCATACAAGTTGCTTTCCGTGGCTTCTTCTTTAACGTGTACATTAGGACAGTGAAAGAAAACGGGTGTTTTCACGGACGGTTTTGGGTATGTACAATTCTGCACACAGTATTGTAAGTGGCGTAGGGACTCGCAAGGAGCTGTTATCTTCAGTATCCCAGCATAAAATGACGGTGGTCACTGCTTAAGTTCCCTTAGAGGCAGGCGCGTTACCGATGAGAAGACTGCACTCCAGTCCGGTGCCTGGCGCGTAAAGGCGAAGGGGCGTGCGGTGCGCGAGCGGGTGTCGCCCTTAGCGCCCCCGCGCTTTCAGAGATCGCGTGCGCCCGGCCAGGTCTGCAGGGCCGGTAACATTTCAACTCGGACCAGGGGGCATCGGGGAAGGAGTCACCCCAGCAATTGCCTGGAGTGATTTCGGGACATCGTATGTACCCATCGCGGCGGTTGTTGAAATGGGGCGCGAGTCCGGTGTCTTACCTCTGCGTCACCGCGGTGATGCCCGCCGACCTACCGGGCTGTAGTAAGTCATCGGCTGTCTTCGCCCGCCGAGGTTAACAGGACTGGACCCCTCCAGCGTGCGCACCATCAGCTAGAGACTGGGTAACAACAGTCTTTCTAGCAGTCCAGATCTTGTTAATAAACCGAGTGAGGCACTGGGGACATCGGGCGTTCCTGAACCTTCGGCTGACCAACCAGTGTGTTTTGATTTCATTTACTGAGAGAATGCGATAATCCCACAAAGTGGATAAATTTTTTTTTGTAGTGCTTTCCCCCATGTGCATGTAATTGCATGGTTTTAATTTTAAAGATCTGGATTCAAATGTACACGATATCAAACCGAAACACGGGAAGAGACTTAAAAAAGGTCTGGCACTGTTGTTTATGTTAAAAATTATTCCTTTGTAAAAATAAAGCTACATTCTTTATGTACAACTTCATTGAATGAAGTAATGTTTGAAACCAAACCAAACCTATAGCCAGAAGTAACCCATTGTACTTGCCCTTACACCCAGCTGGGCCGCCCGTCACTTCTCGGCCTCCTCCAGAACAGAAGGGTCGTAACCGGCTCAAGGGCGCCCATATTATAATTTGTAGGGGAGGGGGGGGGGGCAGACTTAGGGATATGAAGTATTTTTAATATTTTGGAAGACTAACTGCGGCTTGTTACTAGCCATAAAATAGTTCCAGTTCTGACCCTGTTAAAATTTTTTGTCCTGTTACTAAAATACTATACCACTGTACTCATTCGCCATAAAAAACTTTATTGGCTACATTATTAATTAAATATTAACTATTTTATCTAAACAAGTGAATTTTTAGCAACACAAATGCAGGAATACAGTCCTTATATTTCTGCAGCGTCTCGGGTACACGAATATCAAGAATACAGTCCTTCAACTAATTGCTCTCTTTACCCCTAAATAAATGTCGCGTACAAATTAAATTAAAATAATTATAAAGTTCAAAACGTGTTGGTCAAAAGATTTAACTTTGGGAGAAAAACGATTTAAATATTTTCACAGTAAGAAATAGTTGTTTTTAAATGTAACACCTGAACTACGCTTATAATTATAGTAAAAAATTGTTTCAAACAATTTTTATTTTATTTTCAACTTTTGTTTACCTTTACCACGGCGATATTGTATCACACAAAATATTCCCTCGTTCACAGTTAAATCAATATTAGTATGTTTCGATATGAATCATAATTGCTTATCATTTAGAATTAGCACAGATGGATTCAGTAGTCGAGGACTATAAGTTTGTTTAGTGATAGTAAAGCTTCAAATTACAAATGTGAAATCTGTTTACAATATTCAAATAAGATATAAGTTATTATCAAAAGGAAATGTTTCAAATCATGTAACTTCAAACTCAATTTAATATGATCAACTCAAATGATGTTATCAATGAGTGCCTTTAAACAGTGCTTACGGCTATTTTTGCTCAATGGTATCAGCAAATTGGACCACTGTATATCAACTACACTTAAGGGACAAGGTAAATTCTCAAAAGTAAATTGCGAAGTTAAGTTATTAATCAAACAGCAACTTCTAATTCCATCTGATCAGACACAAAATAACATTATAGTTAGAACAAATTAAAATTTAGTTCATGCCAAAAATTATTCAAAATAAAATTAAACTGAAGATGAACTTCTGGAAAATTAGTGTGGTCTCAGATTATATGAAAAGAAAATTATTTACTTGATCATCAATAGTCCAAGGGACTCTCGAAAATTGTTCAAATGCTATTCAATACCACGATAACCAACCTCCGTCAGTACATGCGAAAGTATGACGACACAGATGACCTCTGGCTCTGCAACACAGCTGTGCGTGGTCCGGGAACTATGGCTGCTCACTGCCGCTGCATCCTTCCTCGCAGTGGGAAAGGTATTGTTCGGTACGCACCAATGGTCGACTTCGAAGTTCTGTGTGAAACACGGCGCCCTCAACTGCTTCTATATCGCCACTGCCGGTCAATCGTTGGCCTTCCTTCCTTCCGGCTGGAGCGGTTTTGATATGAACTTGCAGAAATTCTTGTCCTCAGCTCGATTCTCTTCAGTCAAAAATGTTTATCGCTGGCATTACAGCACGTTTAACAGCGTCAGTAATGAATTCCACCTTTGAAAGGTATATGCCTTTATCTCTTTCAAATCTTGTATTAAGTGACATAATTATAGAATCCATGTACGGATTGTAAATTGCAACAATGGAATAGTCTTCAGGTGATGAGCACTGGACATTCACGTTACATCTGTGGGTCTGCCTTCCAGCCAATATTGGGATTTTTATATCTATGTCAAGCTCATTAAAATCTTCTTTTACTGCCTCGAAAATGGTTTTGAATTCGTCATTGCTTTTTCTCTGCTTTTGAAAATTTTCTAGCAGGTCAGTATTGATGTATCTGTCACCACACAAAAGTTAACATTATGCAATGCGTGGTGCAACTGTGGTTAGTCGCTGTGAGGTCACTTTATATCACTCGTGCAATGAGGCAAGTTATGGAATGTTAAAAAAAAAAATAAGGGGAACGCAGGGGAGGGCAGACGGCAGTCATTGTTTTTACTATTAAATATTATATATATTCCGTTCAATAAATTATAACATGTGTCTTCAGGGGGTGGGGTGTTAAAAATTTTATGACGATAACGATTTTACGAATGCAATCCAAGCGACCGTGAGCGTACGTAAAATCGGGATTCCAGTGTGAATTGGTTCCGAGTCTACTGAAGGTAGCGTAATCCTTATCCTTTTAATCAAATTTGAAGGAGAAAAAAAAGTTTTCCTCTAAATTCAAAATTCCAACATAAATTTTACGTTGTAGACTTTTCTGAACAATAATTCTTATTTGAGTAACTTTAATGGTGTAAGCTTACCTTAAAAATTGTGAATATTCTGAGTGGATGTGACGAATGAGGAAAACTAAGAAACACTACATAATAATAATGGTTTTTATCTTTACACTTCTCACTGATTTATTTACACTTAAGTTATTTATACTGACTGACTACACTAAACTAAATCTAGACCAGATGCATAAAACTGTCTCTGTTTTGAGATATTATTTGTGAACACACACATTATTATGACGAAAAAGTAGCAAAACATTTCGCCGTCTGCAAGCACATGTCAACTGTCGCGTCGTCTAACTCTAACTGGTCTAAATATGTTGTGTTTTGTTATCGCGTGAGCTTGGGTAGGATTACGAAGGGGAATGACTCGCCACGGGAGTTGAGCTTGCCCGCATTTTCTCCCTGTACACAACACCTTATATCGCAGCAGCAGAAACTAATGCTTGAACTAACATAAAAAATGAAGTAGACATGTAAAAAACGATATACAATTATATCTTCGTGTTGAACCACTTCTACATAATACCGAATTTAAATAATTTTCTTTAAGGTATAACACCTGACTACACTATATTTTTTTTTCCTTTCCTTACCCCCGGGTATGGGCGCCCTTGAACCGGCTGAACCTTTAGGGCCCCGGCTGTGAAGAGGCTGAGGCAACCCGTCCCAGCATCGCCGCCACCAAGAACTCCCTGTACGGATATGTGTGCGTCTTTCCCCCCTCGTGTCATCGGGCCATCATCGTCATGGCACGTCATCGAAGAAACGCAGCATCGGTTTTTACAATCCCGTGGGACTGGAGGTCAGTGGCGTACAAGGGGGAGTGGCTGCCTGGTTCCGTAAGGACCTAGCTGAAGTACCCGGCGGTGCCCGGGCTGAACACATCACAATGTAAGGAACATCAAAGTCCCACTGATTGCACAATCTCGGCGCATCACCAGAACCGGGACGCCAGTCTCCAGTTTCATTGTGTGGGAAGACAGGTAACCCATGGGCAAGACGTGACTAAGCACCAAACGATAGCGCGTTACGAATTCAAGGCAACGCCATCTATTGACTAAGTTTTAAACTAAGCGGATGGGTTTCGCCAAGGAGAATGATAGGAAGTTGCCAGACCTTACTCACAGACTAGCTGTTTGTGTGTGTGTCTATGACCTACCTCCTATGATTTTCTATTGTAGAACTGAATTTACCCTTTTTCACTATCTTAGGGATGGAATTTCATAATTATGTGTTGTCCATGTCGCTGTCTTCTCACTGTATGTGGAGTGAACTTTCTCCTGAGTATGCCGTGCCTCTCACGAAGGGGTGTCTGTGTGTGTTCCAGTCGGACCCGAACACTGCGTTCCTGAGGGCGGCCCGCGCCGGTCAACTGGAGAAGGTCCTGGAGTTCCTGGACTCTGGAGTCGACATCAACACGGCCAACGCAGTAAGCTGCTCTTCCCCCGAGCCCCGCTCACCACGAACTGGTCCGGACGGAACCACCCTAATATTTACTTTCTTCTTAGCTCTCGGCATACGGCATTTGTTGGCAGTAACTTCGTAAAGTCCATAACGGAAGTCGCACGGAACGGAAATGTGTAACCACGTTGCTGCCTTCTGTGGAGGATGTCGCGAACCAAAGTTCACAAAGCCAAGTAGAAACTTTATATATATTAACTGTTTAGTGAATTTGAACAAGATGGACAGTATTTTAATAAAATTCCGTGTTGAAAATCAGTTTCTAAGCTGAGGTTCAGTATTTCCAAGTCTTATTTTCTTTTAGCGGAGCCTTTAAATCATGTAGTTTATATTTCGGTCTGTGAATGGAAAAATTTGATAGTCAACGTAGCTGCTACGCGTTATTCACGGCAAGAAATACAGTTGAAAACACAATTTGCGTATAGCTATCACGCTCTTCATTATTTTAAAGAAGCCTACGTTAAATTTCGTGTCGGAGATTCGTCTTATTAGTGCATTTGCGACATGGAAACATGAATTTGTTCAATACCGAGGTTAGATGTTACACATCACTGGCGAGTACTTAAAGACTAGCTCATTAATTTTTTTTTAAGTTATACTTTTTTAGACATTTTGAGGGTAAAACTTCAGTATGCTACGAAAAGCTTCCCGATAAGACCCTTCTCCAAAATATAGTGTGTCCATAAATAATGTCCCAGTTATAAATTTTAATAGTATAAATTCTAAGCGTTATAGTGTGTTGGTTCAAGGTCATAATTAAACAGTAACAGCGGAAAAAAGCCCTGTCTACATTTGCGATGTCCTAATCTACTGAAGTGGTCACCAGAGCGCAGTAAATATAGAGCGCCAAAATAATTGTTTTTCTTTACTGTTTATCATACTTTGTAAATGTATACGCAGCTGAAGTTTTTAATATTTAGTTAACTTTTGAAAGGTGTGGGAGGTCAGTAATGTTTATTTATTCAGTAAGTAAAACGTAATAAATGTCCGTTATTTTCTTTTTACCTTTTGTAATGGGAACCGGATACATCAAATGCCACGAGTGTTCATTATTTTATGCTGCCAAAGGACACAGATTGGGACATAAATGTTCAAGTTGACAAATGTATTCGGACCATCGCCCACACCACGCATGTCAGAGGGTCACGTGAGCCAGTCAGTGATCAGTGTCGGTCGGACACAGCTTAGTACCTACATTGCAATCAGCGACCACGCATTTGAAAGGGGAGTGCGTCGTTTGCCCTACAGGCGTTTGCCCTAAACGCATTTTCGAAGCATATTCTCGCATTCCTCATTCCAAACAGGCGTTTGCCCTAAAGGCGTTTGTCCTAAAGTCGTTTGCCTTACAGGCGTTTGACCTACAGGCGTTTGCCCTAAAGGCATTTGCCCTACAGACGTTTGCCCTACAGGCATTTGCCCTAAAGGCGTTTGCACAAAATGTTTGATAATCCCATTCGGACCATGCTCCGGCATTTGCCCTAAAGGCGTTAGCCCTAAAATAAGTTTTTCGTCAGTCGTTTGCCCTACAGGCATTTGCCCTACAGGCGTCTGCCCTAAAAGTTGGTGTGGTTTCGTTAATCCAAAACATAAGTGCTTGCCGGCGTTTGCCCTACAGTAGTTTGCACTAAACGGCATTTGCCCTAAAGTCGTTTGCCCTACAGGCATTTGCCCTACGTTTAGGGCAAACGCCTGTAGGGCAAACGATGTGTACCCTTTGAAAGACTGGAAACTCAACGTTGTTTCTCTGTACACGCAAACAATCACCGACTACACTGCCATCTGTGAATCTACAAACGAAGTAACTTGATCGAAAGTGTGTGACGATGGAATGCCCTGAAAAAAATCGATTGTCAACGGTTTTTTTTTTAAATTTTATTTTTTAGGCTCGAACGGAGGCTCTGGATAACTGTGTCTCACACTCTCGCATAGTAGAGTATTATTATTAATAATATTAATAATAATAAACGCCTCAAGAATAGTTTATTTTCAGGATTCTCGATAAAATTTCAGAACGCCGAAGGGTTTGTTTTTTCATTTTATAAACAGTTCTTCTTTACATTGTGGACTAAATTATACCTGCTAATTTCATTTTCTTCAGTTATCATAGAAGCGCTCAGCGGGTGATATATTACCGTAAAAAATAAACCTATATTTAACAGACAGTAATATTAAATGAATAATAATGTTTTTTTAATGCAGTTATTTATTTAATTCTTAAATTTAATTTCCCTGCACAAACATTTTAATTATTATTTTTATAAATGTTAACGCGCTCTTTAAATTTGCAAAAAAAAGAAAAAAAAAGAAAGACTAGCTAGTTAGGCTGGGTTCACAATTAAAAAAATTAAGCAAGTGCATAGCAAGCCATGCACACGACCTGTGCACACGATCTGTGCGAACTGCGAAATCGGTTCACAATTGAATTCTTACTGTTAATTTCAGCCAATGAAATTTCGCGAACTATGCGACATCTGTTAGCAGTGTTAGTAAATAAATTAACTTTCAAAATAACGATAATACCATTATTATCTCGACATTTTCTTACCACACAATATGGTTAATAAATATAAACATATTTTTAGTCCCGCCAAAAAAAGCACCCTGCTCTTCTCTCATTGGCTGTTGTGCCATTACGTACGCGACCGAAATAAAATATATTCATCTCACTCCTATGCGCACGACGTCGCTCCCATGCACACGACCAACTTTCTGCTATTGTGAATCTTAAGGTTTGGAAACATGGGGTGCATATCCTATGCACACGACCTACTGTTACTGTTATTTTTCAATTGTGTATCCAGCATTTACAGTAGTGTTATCTATGGTGTCGATGGGTCAGGGCCGGTGCAAGGTAAATTGGCGCCCTAGGCGAAAAACCTTAATGCACCCCCCCCCCCCTCTCCCCTTCCCCACCACCCGGGCCGGACACCCCAAAAAAATTTTCCTTGCCTCAAAATACATCACGTAAGCATAAGATTTTGTCAACAATCAAATGTAAGCAGTCTTTTTTTTTTACTTTTTTACTTATTACAAATCATAAACAGGTCACCGTGGACTTTAAATAATTACTTATATCAATATAAACATTCCAAACTGTCACAAAAATCCATTTTCATCTAGTTTCAATAATCGTTAAACATATTACATGAGCTGTTACGTGTCGTGCTGCGCCGCCCCCAGCTACTTGACGCCCTAGGCGGTTGCCTAGTTCGCCTGTACGGACGCGCCGGCCCTGGAAACATGGGGTGCATATCCTATGCACACGACCTACTGTTACTGTCACTGTTATTTTTTTTATTTTTCAATTGTGAATCCAGCATTACAGTAGCGTTATCTGTGGTGTGGATGGGTACATTTGGGGCGCGTGTCCCGCTGGCCGGAAGACTCCAACTGCGGAGACGGGCCTGAGCGAGGCATGTGTTGCAGAATGGGCTGAACGCGCTCCACCTCGCGGCCAAAGATGGCCACCTGGACATCGTGACGGAGCTGCTGAAGCGCGGGGCGGCCGTGGACGCGGCCACCAAGAAGGGCAACACCGCCCTGCACATCGCCTGCCTCGGTGAGCGCGCCCTCGACCCTTCTTCCGCGCGAGGGGGGCTGAACCGGTGTAGAGCAGGAGAGTGCTTTCAGCGGCGACGCCACTACACGTAACTTTTATAGCATTAGGCTGGGTTCACAATTAAAAAAATTAAGCGAGTGCATAGCAAGCCGTGCTCACGACCTGTGCACACGACCTGTGCGAACTGCGAAATCGGTTCACAATTGAATTCTTACTGTTAATTTCAGCCAATGAAATTTCGAGAACTATGCGACATCTGTTAGCAGTGTTAGTAAATACACATATTAACTTTCAAAACAACGATAATACTATTATTATCTCGACATTTTCTTACCACAATATGGTTAATAAATATAAAAATATTTCTAGTCCCGCCAAAAAAGCACCCTGCTCTTCTCTCATTGGCTGTTTTGCCATACGTACGCGACCGAAATAAAATATATTCATTTCACTCCTATGCGCACGACCTCGCTCCCATGCACACGACCAACTTTCTGCTATTGTGAATCGTTAGGTTAGGAAACAAGGCGTTCATATCCTATGCACACGACCTACTGTTACTGTTACTGTTATTTCTTCAATTGTGAATCCAGCATTACACAACCTACCAGCGCACACACAGGCCCGTGTGCCAGACCTATCCAACAAGACACGCGCCCCCGCCGTCGATTCAAATGATTCTTCACCGGTGTGGGGTTGCACCTGAATTACCATGCACTTAGCGAGTTATAGAGAACTTCGGGTTTCTGGCCTCGCCCACGCTTACTGCCCCGGATGGCAATATGATGAATCGGCGGCGGTGACGCCACTCCAACGCATGCACTAGCGGTCGAATGGGAAGCCGTCAAGGGGTGGTTGGGGAAGGAATTTTCCATTTGAGTTCATACTAATAATTTATCTCCATCTATACCTAATAAGCAAGAAGTTTCATCGCGTGTGGATTCCACGCACATGTTTTTCTTCTTCTTCTTCTTCTTCTTCTTCTTCTTCTTCTTCTTCTTCTTCTTCTTCTTCAAGGCCCGTTCTACCAATGGCCAGGGAAACTTGAGACGGGATCTCCAGGTACTTTTTCACCATCGCGTCTGCTGCTTCCACAATGCACGGGAGCGTTATAGCAAATGGCAACCAGTGAGATTGCATTTCAACGAAACAAAATATTATTTTAATTAAAATTTATGTCGCACGGAGCAACGTAAACGGAAAAGCTCAGCATTGCCGATCTAATCCGTACTGCGTACCTTCTCCTTCTGCGTGTTATTGTAGGAACCATAGAAAAGGGAACTCTGTCCCTGAGATCCGTCTTCGTTTCCGTGTCATTGTAGAACGGGCCTAAGGAAATATGTACTTGATAACTAACGTTGACTCAACTGAACTTATTTTATTCCAAAATTTACTTTCTTAATTTCTTTGTTTTCTTGTTCAATAACTCTACACTTTTGCAAGTTGTATACCTACAAAGAGAACACAGTCGGTGAAAAATGGTAATTTTAAGACATATATTAAAAAAAAGTATTATTATTTAATTTTATTATTTTTATTATTAATCTTTTTTGATTTGTCATGTTCAACTGATGGCTTTAATCTGAACATTTAACATGGTTATGAGTGGTACTAGTTTAATTTTATTTATTTATTTGCGTTTGAAGTCACGTTAACAAAAATCGGCCATGGCCTACAGCAGGAGTTTACCAACTACGGACAGTGGGCCATTGGGAGGCTTGCTCCCCCCCCTGGAATTAAGAAGTCCCTCACTGAGGGGGGCCTCCTTGTGTTTGCAAAAGTGTGACCTTGAAACGGGTTTGTTGTCAAAACTATGTCATATGAAAAGTTGTGTGTATATTTTAAAGTTTTCTGCGTATTGCATGCATATAGGCCAAAATATGGGAAGTATACAACATAAAAGAACCTTATTTGGAGATTTCTTGTTTCGGTTAACCCCTCGCACATAATTCTTGCCCCCTCCCCGCTCCATTTTGAATCCTGTAGATTTGCACCCCTGTTTCACAGTATGCTGGTGCGATGAGCTAGCTTGGTCGTGGCCCTTGGGACTTAGTGGGGAAGTCAGAGTGGCTCTTAGGCTGAAAGGTTTAGAGCCCCCTGGCCTGTGGTAAGGAACCATACCAGTATTTGCATGGAGTGATGTAGGGCAGCAGTGTAAAGTACCGTACAGTATGACCATACAGTGATTTAAACCTAAGTTTTCTGGAATGTATATTTAGTGTCGTATTTTAACCCAAAAATTATTAAAAAGTCTTTAAAATAACACAAAATTTCCTTATTTTGAAGAAAAGTTAATTTACATAAAAAAAATTGAAGCATCATGACCATTTGTTCTCTGCTTTATTTTAAATATGTGCTTTAACCCCATTGTCACAGATAAATTTCACAAGCAGAAGGTACATGCACTTGCTTGTTTCAAAGGTTAAAACTATTGCTCAGAGTAAGCATATAGATCAACCTTGCAACCTTCTTCGCCCAAACATCTTACCCACTACTTCACCTTTCTCCACGGCAGCACTTGTAATTGTACCCAGGGGCGCAAATCTGTAGGATTCGCAAGGGGGGGGGGGGGGGCATATGCACGTGGGTTTTAACCAACACAAGTCATCTCTGGATAGTGTGCTTGTATGTTGTATACTGTCCATAATTTTGGCTGGTATTTTACATATACAGAAAGTTTTCCATGAAACATAGTTTTAATGTTTACATTATCATCAACCCTGTTTCACAGTCACTATTTTGAAAGTGCAAGCAGGGCCCCTCAGTAAGGGGTTTCTTAAATTGTGGGAACGGGGGAGGGAGACCCATGCCCCCCCCCCCCCCCCCCCCTGGGATCTACGCCTATGATTGCACCTACGGTGTTTAAAAGTCAGTAATTAATATTTGTGATAAACTACTTTGCTATTGAGTCTAGTTGCAACACACAATGCTACAATGTAATACATTGTTTTCAACGTGCTATCAGTGATACACTGTACTACACTGTTATACATTGTTCTACATTGTGATACACAGTGCCACGGGAAAGGACAGTACAACAGTTCTGGAGTAGGTTTACAAAGCAGAAAAAACCAAACTTCACTATCAGCAATATAATTTATCCATATCCATAAAATTCTAAACCAGTGGTTATTAAACTTTTTTTTTACATCAACGACCAATTGTTTTCTCAAGGGAAGTGTTGTGAGCCGCACTGTGTTAAACTCGTACCACCACAATCATAATAATTTATTTATTGTGACGTTATTTTGCAAAATTAAAAAAAAGTGCTCGTGTCTGACCGATGGTTGTCGGGGTCGCGCGGGTTGCAGCGGGGCAGGAGGAGGTCGTGAAGCTGCTGGTGAAGAGCGGGGCGGGGGTGAACGTGCAGTCCCAGAACGGCTTCACGCCCCTCTACATGGCCAGCCAGGAGAACCACGACGGCGTGGTCAAGTTCCTGCTCGGCAAGGGCGCCAACCAGTCTCTGGCCACCGAGGTGAGCTGCGAGGACTGCTTCTGTGTGGCCCGATCTGGCCTGGGGGGGGGGGGGGGGGGGGGCGCTTTAGGGCCCCGTGCCGGTGCTTTTCATTTTTATTTATTTTTGTTTGTTTGGTGTTCTGTTCAAAAATTTTGGACATTAACGGCAAAAGGAAAATTAAATTTTTTATTACCTTGCAACTTTAATGTGCTGGTCAGAGTACCTATATCAGTTCATGATTTCGTACTAGAAAGATTTTTATTCCTAAATATAATGACATGATTATGTCAGGAATTTGATCTAAGCATTTATAATTTGACCCGAGGATAATTTTTATCAAGGAAAGAACATCAAAACATCCTAAGGTCAATTAGTGGAACCATCATCAACATTTTCAGTTCCAGATTGGGTTAGAAATGTTTAAGAAGTAAATTTTTCAAATTTTCTAAAGGAGGGCCCCCCAAAAAAATTGTAAATAGGCTAGGACCCTGTAAGTCTAGGGCCACTATTTTTGTTTTGCACGTTTCACCTGAATAATCTTTAAAGAAAATGTTATTGAATAAACTGTTGTGTATTACTATCTATATTTTCTTTAATGGCACTTCTTAGATTATAATTTTTTGAATGTTTTTTTAAGAGAATAATTATTCATTTTTTCATCACGTGCCACTCATTTGGTTACTCCACAGAATATACAACATTTAAAAAAAGCATTAAATTTAATACTAATTAATAGTGTGTGGGCCACGGATTAATTTCAGAAATGATACATGGTCCTTTAAAAGATTGAAATTGGCCATTGGTGCCATAATTTATTCATTTAAGTAACACTACGTTTATAATCTCATGCAATTTGGTGTTTATTAATAGGCTCATTCTGTGACCACTAGTGATATTATTCACATAAAATTTGGTGTGAGCTGTACAAAATCACTCAAGTAATCATAACTTTCAACACTTGTATGTCATTTTACTGGTATTTGATAACACTTTGTAAATACGTATCTAGTGACAGAATTTAGAAGGGAACATAAAAGAGAAGATAGCTGTTGTAATAAAATTACAAAACTAGCCCTTAAATGATAAAAACAAACAAACTGAAATTACCAAATGTTGTTTGTGAGTGTGTGTTAGTGTGATCGATTTTTAAGGTCTCATACTGCGCTAGAAGCACCAGCAAGTATCATACTTATCACACCGACTCACGAACACAAATATACCCCTGATAAGGTGGCACCTTAAGACGTTAGAGAAAAAGGCAAGTTCAGGCATTCTCTTAAAAAATATTTTGGTTTGTAAGTTTGTTTCGAACACTGCTATTTAAATAAGTTGCATGTTGCTCACAATTATATGTATCTTAGCTTATGCAATATTTTAATATCTTAAAATTTCATAAAGAAATTTAACATTTAAATGTGAGTCATAGTTCATACTAAGCTATGTTATGTATCTCAGTGAAGAACTAATATTAGTAGAGTGCATAAAGCATTTAGAGGTGAAATACTATTGGTATAAATTAAAATCATTAGTGCTTAATAAAAGCAGCTTAGACAGATAAGGGATGTAGAAGCTGTTGCTCAGAAACTAATGTTAATCCTAGTTTGCCTCAGAAGATGTAATTTAATTCAGTGTAATTTGCAATCAAGAAGGGAGGGACTTTAGCCCTCAAGGCCCCTCACACCATTCTCATCCATCATTGGTTTAGACCTATCAGGTGACCAACCTTATTTTCAAAATTGTTGTGTTTCCTCTTGCCACATTGCAAAATTAGCATTGCTTGTCTTATCATGAGTATCTTTGCATCACTCACATAAAACTCTAATTATTTCCAAGAATAAGCATGCTGATTTCAGGCGATTTTTGATGTGTAACACCTTAGCTTGCAGTATAGAGCATTTGGTTGGAACGGAGGTCGCATGGAACGGAAATGTGTAACCATGGTGCTGCCATCTGTGGTGTATGGTGCAAAACGAAGTTCACAAAGGCAAAAGGAAATTTTAAAGCATTAACTGTTTTGTGAATTTTAACAATATGGGCAGTATTTTAATGAAATTTCTTTATCATAAATCATGTCCGAAGCCAGGTTATAGTATTTTTTCAAGTTGCTTTCTCTTTTATTGGAGTTAATTCATTATTTATTTGAAATTTTTGGTCTGCAAATGGAATCATTTGATAATCGGATGTAGCTGCTCCGGCAGCAAATTTTTGTGGTAAGTACAGCAATTACACATGATCCGTGTCCATAAATGTAGTTGAAAACACAGTTTGCGTATATTTATCATCATCAGTATATTTATTATGACAGTTGGGAAAGGGTAAAACTAGATCTGAGTTTGAGAACATTTTAATTAAAGACACGACTATAAAATATAAATTTTAATATGGCATTAAGGCAACAGCTGAAATAGGTCTGTCAATACTTTCTACAAAAATAACTTCACCTTATTGAGCTGATTAAACTTATAAGATTTAAAAATAAAAAATTTATCATGAGATTCTTTTATTCAACATCGTGTCAAATATATATGTAGGCTATCGATTGGTTGTGGCTCTACAGTACGATGAATGCTGCACTATCTCTACATTTCAGTGTTAACTAAGGATTGTAATGTCAGTATTCTTAACATATTTTAGAATTTGTCATTATTTATTTTTATCACTAAAAATTATAACATAAAGTATTAAAGGATAGCTGTACTATTATAAAGTTTTATTTTTTAATACTCAACGTGCGTTGTAAGTTCTGCAGTGTTCACGGAAGCAATTATTATCCGTCATATTTTCGTGATTTCTGAGACTTCCACAGATGGCAAGAACTGTGGTTTCACATTTCTGCTGCATGTGACTTCCCTTCCATTCATGAAAAAACTACTCCCGCCTAATGCCTAGAGACCCGGAAAATTCGCGGGTTCAATGACCTCCAGGATAGACTCCAATATCTTCTACACACTCTGGCGAATGCCAACTGTTCATTGGCTGCTGACTTGTGAGTCGTCTCGCCCGGGTGGCCTGTGATTCGACACTTTCTATGAGTGAGGGGTCTCTAATTGGCCCTCAGTACTCCGGATTAAACAGTGAACCAATGACAGAAGCAGCACTAAGGTATAATTATTTGAATTGTAGCATAACACGGAACGAACCCGCGAATTTTCCGGGTCTCTACTAATGCCTTACGCGGAGAGCTAAGACGTCACACGTCGACACGTGCTTGGTGTCAGAGGGACACATGTTGGAGCGAGGTTGTGGCTGTGGCAGGACGGCTTCACGCCGCTGGCGGTCGCCATGCAGCAAGGCCACGACAAGGTGGTGGTGGTGCTGCTGGAGAACGACACGCGCGGCAAGGTGCGGCTGCCGGCCTTGCACATCGCGGCCAAGAAGGACGACTGCAAGGCTGCGGCCCTGCTTCTGCAGGTCAGCCCCGCCCCTTGGCGGGAAGCCTACAACTCACGTAGTTCCGGTTCCCTACCATCGTTCGTGCAACTTCGGATTGCTCTCAAAAAATTGAAATTAAAAAAATCCAAGGGTTAGGTTAGGCCAATCACAACATGCTTGTTTTCGTCGGAAACTTCTGATTTAGCGGCTGAAGTGGCGTTGATACCAAAACAGCAAAACTTCGGAAATCTTTGGAAATTCTTGCAGGGAACCGGAACTACGTGAGTTGTAGGCTTCCCCCCTCCCCTCAGTAGGGTTCAGAACCAGGGAATCCCGGTCCCGAAAGTACCGGGAATTCCTGTAATTTTTATACAGTGAAAGAATTGGGAAATTTAATTCCCGGTTCCTCTGATACTTTCGTAACTCGAAATCGATAGCATAAAAATTTCATTTTTATTGCACGCTAAGGTTACTTTCATTCAGGGGCGTAGGAACCAGAGGGGACAGGGGGGACGTGTCCCCCCTGAACTTTTTTGTTGGAGGGGACTGTCCCCCCCAACTTTCTAGACCGTGATATTTTTATTTTATAATATTATTCTGCCCAACTTTATTTGTAATTTCTTCACTCATCAAATTTTATCTTAAGGAAACAATAATAATTTTAACATCGATGTATCCAATGGTTGGATACAAAAACTGCTTAAAAAGCGCTATTTGGCACTTTTAAAATCAAAATTTTCCGGTGGAGGACCCCCGGACCCCCCCGTCTTAGTAAGAGGGGAATGGGTTTACATGACATCAAAATCATTATTTGCCCCCCTCCCCCCCCCCCCCCCCCCCCCCCCCCACAACTTTATGAACACAGCTACGCCAATGCTTTCATTTGATACTCTCCTCTGGCGAAGTGATGTTTGCCGGCTGGGCGAGGGAAGTGAGTCTGCTGTGCTGAAACGGTGCTCTACTCGAAAAGAAGACATTTAACTTTAAGTTAATAATCCTGTGATTTGCATGCGTTAAGACAATTATTTGTTTAAATGTATTTTTTTTCCTACAAAGATAAAGATTGAGAGTAAGACTGAGGAAAAAGTGATTGGTTCACGTTAGTAGATACTTTTTTGCGATAAACAATTTTAACACAAATGTTTATCTTTTTTTTTACTTTTGATCACTGAAACTTGTTTAATTGTTCAGAACTAAATATTACTACTTCAACTACCGAATGCTGCACCATTAATAAAAAAAAAATTACCTGGTACCGAAAGTATCAGGAATTCTTGGTTGCGTTGAAGACTAGTACCGAAATTCCCAGTTCTGAAGATTGGTTAAGGTTCAGAATACCCTACCCCTTAGTGCCTGTTCTCCTCCCTTAGTACAGCCAACCGGCGGTGCACGACAAGGTAACTGGCCCGCTACGTTCACAGAGTATCCACAGGTCACGGAAGTCACGGAAAAGTCTCAAAATGAACAGTAATGGTGCTGGAAGTCACACAACTTTAATTTACTTTGGATTTTGCTATCTTCTGTTTGCAGTGCTGCCAAGTTTTATAGATTAAACGTAGTTATTACTGATTTAGTTACCCACGTACGAAATTACTGAGTGTTATTTATATATTACGAAAACAGAGAATCTTAATGACATGCCTGAAATACCGTGTGTATCAGTGTTTCGTGCAATAAACATGGCTCATGTTACAAGAAGGTAAATGTTTTAAAGCACCTAATTAACTTAAATAAAAATTCTAAAAATAATTTAAGCATTTAAAATCATAAGTGGTTTGCTAACACATATATATTTATAATTATTTATACATAAATATAGATTCTGAAATTTATTTTAGAACTTTAAACATTAATAGATGTGCAAACCTGTGTTTATTTGTTTAATTATTCAATGTTTAAGATTTCTTGTCACTGGAGAATAGTGAATGATAATTATTTTGTAGAGTCTAGAATTTTGAGTAAACTTAATTGCATTTGTTTTACATGTGTTATGTTGTATGAATAAATGAGATTTCTTGGGTGTGCCAGTCAGTTGGCCATACTGTATTTGGTTTTTTTTAGACACAATACTTAATTTTATAGTTGCAAATTAAAAATGAATATTTGGCAACTAACTACTTATACCAGGTGGAAGTTATCTCTAAAAAAGATTTTAGTTTTACAACATATTTTTATTCTTGCTTATTGTGTATAAAAATTACTGTGCAATAGACTATAGGACTATAGTTGTAAAGTCCTGAAATGTCCTGAAATGTTTGTGGGTATTTGAAGACACACTTGATTCAGCAGGATACCGT
The DNA here is from genome assembly GCF_032445375.1 of Bacillus rossius redtenbacheri. Taxonomy (NCBI): domain Eukaryota; kingdom Metazoa; phylum Arthropoda; class Insecta; order Phasmatodea; family Bacillidae; genus Bacillus; species Bacillus rossius. Next base: position 330,639,904 of record NC_086330.1, on the reverse strand, counting down.
TTCTCGACTCTTGAGTTTCTTGAATTCATATAAGCTAACAAGGTAGCACTTCTTGTCCGAGAATTGATTTAGAGGTCGTAGCTTCAGGCTGGCGAGCTAAAAGTCAATGTTTGATTCCCAGCAAGGTGAAAAATTTTACCCTGGTGGAAAATTTTCTTCCAGTAAGCCAGTAAGCATCAACTATGCGATTCTATCGAAGCTCTGTTTAATACATAGTATTTGATTTGGCTTTGCCAGGAAATTTACTATTCTTTTCATCTGAAACTTCGGTTGATATGCAAACCTTTGTGTCCCATGTGAAGATTCATGTTTACTTCAAAGCTTTAAAACATTGAAAACCTAAGATTAGCTCATGAAAATATGTAGTTTTTTTTTTGTTTTGTTTTGTAAATTAATGTTTTCTGTGAATAAAGTTAATTACTGGTAAAAATCAAAAGGTGGCACTCAGTTTGCTTTTATGCATGGTTATTTTATCATTTTTATTGAATTGTGTTATATATAGAGCCTAATGAGTTAAAACATTAAAAGCATTAAAAAATATTTTTTTTGTACTTCAATCCTGTATTTTTTTTAAATAAGTGTTAATACAGCTTCCCCGAGAACAATATTCGCAATTCGATTTGACTTTGTGAATATTTAAAACATACAGTTTGATATTTGCTTCACATAAAAAAACTAGTATTCACACAGGCCTACCGTCCGGTTCTCAGGAACTGGGTGTTGTGCTGTCGCAAGTCAATCCTGCGTGAGTCAATGATAAACCACTGCAGTATCATCTCGCCTATTTGTCCCCAGTCTCCACTTACGCATTAAACTTACAGACATTTATTTAAGAGGTTGTGTTGTAGGAGATGTAATTCGATCCACAGCTTGCTTTTGAAATTATTTCTGCCCAAGAAGGACACAACAGACAGAACAAAGTATTTTTAAACTTTTTAGTTACTGTGCCTCTCCTTCTGATATGGTTCGTAGTTAATTTCTCTTCAAGCACATAGCATTCTAAATGCATGCACCTACAATATTCCAGAAATTCATGCAATTTTTTTAGTCTGAAATGATTTCCCAAAACGTTGTGCAATGACAATGAAGGGAAAAGTGACCAAATTGATTATTAATTATTATGTCCCAATTGAGGTGGAATGTAGATTACTGCACATATGGAGACATTTTAAAATGCAGTCTGCAGTTTGCCATACTTTCCAATCATTATGTTAGTAAAAAAATTAAAGATTTTGACTTCAAATGATGTGTAAATTTTGAGTTATTTGCACTTTGAAAGTCTTGTAAAAACATGTTATCTTGTCAAGTGATATTTCAAACTATTTACATGATTAATAAGAGAGAAGTTTCAATGTCACTTGAAAAATATATTGACATTGTTTTTTTTATTGGGCAGTCATGTACGTTTAAAAATTATTTTTTAATTTATTTTAAGAATATGGTATATGAGCTAAGGTAAATGCTTACAGAAGAGAAAGGATCTGTCGTCCATGGTAGGTTTTTGTGTTCTAGAATGATCACAACCCGGACATAACATCAAAGAGTGGCTTCACTCCTCTTCACATTGCTGCTCACTACGGAAACGAAGCGATTGCTAATTTACTCCACCAGAAAGGTGCAGACATAAACTTCTCGGCCAAGGTAAGAATGCATTCCCTTTTAGTTCACAGCATCTAGCAGCCACATTTATTTGTTAATTAATGTTGTCCAGTGTTAACTGATCACTAAAGTTATACACTATTATTGTTGTACATTGCCATTTTTGTTGGCAGTATTGGTTCTTGGCCTGGTCATGTCATCTGCTTTAGCATACCTCACATCTACATTTTTTAGAATATTTTTAAAATTTTAATTTTTTGCTTTTAAGTTTTTTAGAGTTATGTTTTGAGTGTCCTGTCCAAGCAGGAAACCAGAAATTTTTATTTGGAACATCATGGTGTCTGCACAGGCTCCGATTCCAGCAAGCTAGCGCTCTGGGCAGATAATCTTTAGCCCCCCCCCCCCCCCCCCCCCCCCCTTGTTTATCCAGTTTCCCCCCAAACATCATTAAATTTTATCAATTCAAGCTTATCTAGTATTAGCTTTAAAACAGCACATTATGCAACTAAATAATAAGTTTTGTTCAAAGACGTAGGCTGTACTTATTTTTTCTTATTTAAATTTAGTAAAAGTTAGCTGCTGTTATTACTACCATAATAAAACATGATTTATATAGTAAATCTGTATATTTTTTAACAAGTTTTAAATCTGTTTCTAAATTATTTGGTTTAAGGCCTAATAATTTTGAGCGCACTCACTTGTTTGGTATAAACTAAAATTTCCCCTTGACATGTATTTTAGAAAATCAAATTATTACTGTAAGTTAAAAAAAACTTTATTTTTCCAGTCACTCAAGATGTTTCGCCCTATTTTTTTTTCATCTCAAATTCTCCTGTTATTCAAGAGTCAATGATTTAGGAAAATGCCCGGTTGGCCCATTTGTGTTGGGCCCTGTGTCTGCAGGTCATGGAAGTCCCGAAATAAGACATACAGGAGCATAGCAATGGCGTATGTCCAAAAGCCTACAAGTCTTACTTTTTAGAGGATTTCATACATAAGAATAAAGCAAAGGTTTATAAATTACACACAAAAGACCTAACTTCATTTTGGAAGATATGTAAATTCTAAGTTTATTTTCTCAATACACTGAACCAAAGCAATTACATCAGTATTATTTTTGTTATAACTTTACATTGTTTCTTTACATTACTCTGGATTTTTGTATTATCCATCCTTTATTAAATGCAAGTGTTTATCTTTGGAACAAAAATATATTTGTATTACATAAAAACTATACTTTTTTTATTAAACAATTTAATTAGCAGGCTGTAAAAACACTTGGTATCAATGAGAGTTTTGTATTAACAGGGTTTATTATTAATGAGGTTTTACTGTAACATAACATTTGGCAAGTTTCTGCAAATAGTATTTCTATTTGAATTCTATAAAGTCTTCATTATTATACATACAAATAACCCTGTGATATAAGGAAGTTGTAAGAAATTTATTTTAAAAGGTTTTGAAAAATTCCTGGAGTTAGTTCACCAGGTATATGTAGATAATTTGAACACAATCTCCATTTTAGCACACCTTGAACTGTCTAGCTATGTCCTAACATAATGAAAGTATGTTTTTAATTTTAGTTTGGGTTCTTAATGTACAGATTCATGTAAGTAATGTTTTTCACTAAACTCTCATGAGTGTGTGTTTAGCTTGCTTTAGTTTACCTTAACTCAGTTAATATTTTACTAATAAAATAATTGAAAATTAATGCTAACGAGTTATGTAGAATGAATAATGTTACAACCATTGGTAAGGTTGGAGTTATGGGTTTTGGCTTTTGGCATCTTCTATAAAATTTGTCTTCAGAGAGTCTAGAGGTTTCCTATAGGACAGATGATATGCTGTACTTTTAGCTATGTATTAAGTAGACTATTTATTGGAACAATCATGTTTAACTTAAGTAGACAAAAAAAATTAATAAATTCTTGGTTACTATGAGGTTTCTTTTTTATGGGTCACGGTTTTGCAAGATGGTTAGTTTACTTTTTTGTTCAACATTTGGGCAGAGCGAAGTTTGTAGTTGCAAAGATTTTTTGTGCCCTAATAACCCATTGTGAGGTCTCACTCAGGACCTCTCACCTCTTGGCAGCTGTTGAACAAGTGTCCTTCATCCAGCCCACCAAACTGGCACTCCTAGGTATCCCCCTTTCCCCCTGTGTGCTGGCTATTTGCAGCCCTTTGAAACTAGATAGAGCTTTTGTCTCCCTGCTAACAGTTCTGGTGCTGTAGCTGATCACTATTTTTATTAATATTTCACTTATATTTCACATTAACTTATGTATAAATATCTAGCTGTAATAACCTTCGCTTCGCTTGGATGTAGCCAACCAATTCCTATCAAACATGAACAGGAGATCCCTTCGAAGGTCTGGAACCTTCTTGGGACATTATAGAACATTCTAGAGCAAATTATAACTTTCTGGAAGATTTTGGAAGAGTCTAGAACATTATTTAACCTTATGGAAGATTCTAAAACATTTTTGAACATTCTCCAACATTCTCCAACATTCTCCAACATTCTTGAACATTCTGGAACTTTCAGGAAAATTCTGGCCATTCTGGGCAACTTTGGCATTCGATTCTCTGATGCTTCACCGACTTCCCGTTAGAAGTCCATTGATGCAATGCCCTATTTTGACACCCATATCTTTGAACCCAACCTCTGTAGTTCCAAACCGAAACTTTCTTCATGGATGGGGGACGGAGGACTACCATACCATATAACCCGCATGGGGCTTTGAGGGTGGATTGCAGAGTTACAGCCTTACGCAAGTACAAACCACGCCTACATTTATTATACATATGTATTAAAATTTAAGTTACTTTGGCACAAAACGTATTCATTGGAAAGTTTGAATGGAAAGTAATGTTTAATAACATATTTTATAAAAATATTTAATTACAAACATTTAAAATATAAGGGTTTTGGAACCATATGGACTAAATATGACAACAAAACCTGCCACAGTAGGGTCCTGGGAGTCCTGATGAATGGCACATCATGCTTGTGTGAAGAGGGTCATGGGCTCGACCCCAAACAATCGTAATGATTCATATTTATGAGCACCTTGAAAGCACTCAAAGTTGTTTAAAGAGCCCACTTTCATCATGTAGGTCCTGTTGCCTTAAGATTCTGTATAAAATTGTGTAACGTTTCTACCTGCCAAGAACCAAGCAATAGTGTCTATTAACTACACTCCGCTCTCTTTAAGGGCTCTACCTATCTGGGCACACATGCGGTGTGCAGAGCTTCTGAATAAACCACGCAATTTGAAAACAGCTAAAGATATCAGAGTGGTGTCTATTTACGAAAAGCATTTGAGGATACACTGAGGCCGGATGAGTAATTCTGTTTCAAAATTTTGTTTTTAAACTATAGTTTTATAAGACTGAAAATGGCTAAAATGTGAGTTTTTAGAATAATTTTTAGGCTTGAAACTTCTGGTACTGATTATTCAAAGCACTCAAGTAAATTACATTACACTCTTTATATTTATTTCTCCGCCATATAATGATACGGTTACCGCTCAAATCTGATAGTTGTCCTATGCATGATGAGAAGAATGCGCGTCAGATCAGAGCCTTGCGCTTAGAGGCGATACCTTGCTGGAAGCACCTAGGGGCATGGAGTGACTACAATATTATTTTATAAATAAAGTAAATGATGTATTTTATTATCTTATGACAAATATTGTTCACTTATGTGTAAAAATTTGAACCTGTGAAGGTTTTTTTTTTATAAATTGCATTGTTACTAAAAAAAGTTTTTTTCTAAGAAAATAAAATTTGGTATGTTAAATTTTAAACAAATACAGTGTGAATACTGAACACAACTTTTTGTCATGTGTTTGGACTGGTGTGATGACGCCAGGTTTTTGCACAGAAATCTTGCTGCCGTCGGGTATTATTCTCTAGTGTGTTTGGTAGCCATGGCCGTCGAGAAGGGGTGGAGTCTGTAGTGCAAATAATTTTGTCAGGCCCCCTACTAATTATTTGATGTGTCCCTTTCAAACCTCGTAATAAAAAAAATCTAAAGATCTGTGCGTATCACATTATTTGTAAGATTTCGTATGAATTCTATTAATAATGTTCTTTTAGGCATTAAGAAATGTCTTGAAATTCGCTGGGGCCCTTTGGTGCTTAGTGTCGAGATTCCCCCATCTCGATGGCCCCGTCGTCAGCAGGCCCGCCTGTTTGTCCGCAGCACAACATAACTCCCCTCCACGTGGCCTGCAAGTGGGGGAAGATCAACATGGTGGCCCTGCTGATCGAGAAGGGCGCCAACATCGAGGCGAAGACGCGCGACGGGCTGACCCCCCTCCACTGCGCGGCCCGCTCGGGCCACGACCAGGTGGTCGACATGCTGCTGGAGAACAAGGCGCCCATCCGCTCCAAGACCAAGGTACACATGGACGCGAGCTGATTTAGAGACAGATCGTCCAGCCAGGGCCGGTGCTAGGTAAATTGGGGCCCTAGGTGAAAAACCTTAATAACCCCCCCGGGCCGGACACCCCAAAAAAAATTATCCTTGCCTCAAAATACATCACGTAAGCCTAAGATTTTGTCAACAATCAAATGTAAGCAGGCTTGTGTTTTGTTTTTTTTTTACTTTTTTACTTGTTACAAATAATAAACAGGTCACCGTGGACTTTAAATAATTACTTACGTCAATATAAACATTCCAAACCGTTACGAAAATCCATTTTCATCTAGTTTCAATAATCGTTAAACATGTTATATCAGCTGTTATGTGTCGTGCTGCGCCGCCCCCAGCTACTTGGCGCCCTAGGCGGTTGCCTAGTTCGCCTGTATGGACGCGCCGGCCCTGTGTGCAGCCCAATTTTTTGAAGTGCCTCTCCTATCTGTGTGCAGAGCTTCAGAAGAAGCCACGCAATTTTTAAAACTACTCGAGATATCCGAGTGGGGTCTGTTTACGAAAAGCATTTAAGAATACATTGAGGACATGTGAGTAGTTCTGTTTCCATATTTTTTGTTTTTAAACTGTATTTTCAGGTGAGTGAAAAGGGCTAAAAAAGTGTATTTTTATCATCTCACCTCCCTAACTCAGTAGTGGTGAGAGAGAAAGAGAGGGGTAATAAATAACAACAGGTTGAGGGCCATGCAACTGTAAGATCCTTTGTATTATTTTGTCACCATGTTTGTTGCAATTATGAACCTCATGTGTGCAGGGACGTAGCCAGGGAGGGGTTTTAGGGGTTCAAACACCCCCCCCCCCCCCTTAGCACCAAATCTTTAATTAATTTCTTATTCATCACTCAAACAAATTTCATATTAAAATTAATAAAATTTTTACCATTACTATATTTAAATTTAAGTACAGAAAACTGCTAAAATAGCACTATTTTACACCTTAAAATCCAAATTTTCCCGGGGGAGGACCCCCCCAACCCCTCGCTTTATAGGGGGGGGGGGGGGGCATGCTTCTTAACACCCCCCCATACACAATTTCTGGCTACGCCACTGCATGTGTGAACTTTTATTACATACTTTGTTGATTAGTTTTATTGTTCAAGGGAATTGATGAATACTGTTCAGTTTTATCATTTTAGAGTGTATCATTGAAGTGTTAACTTTCATTTCTAATGTTGTTGGTGGCTATGCATCAATTTTGTTTTAAAGCAATGCTAACATTCACTTTGTGTGATTGGCCCTTATGTACTTACCTTCGCCATAGCTATGTTGGCCTCTTCTGCCAAGAGTTTTTTTTTCTTCCAAGTCTTATGAATTGTGGAAGAAATAAAATAGGAATCTCAACGACAGATGAGATGGCTATAGAGAGAGTTAACAGTGAAAAGCTGTGGGGACTAGAAGACTTGACAAGGGCTTGCTTCATGCAGACATAGTACTGGGTGGGAAACCTTTCTAGATGTTGAAGATATTTATGTTTCAATTTTGTAAACCGTTTATGCTTACAACATTACGTAGGCACAACATCGAATTCATACAAACTGTTTGTTAATCTTATAATTATTATTTAAAATTTTTATGTGAAACAAATTTTGATTATATGAATTATTCCTGAAAGTGGTTGAGAAAAGAGGGGTAAAATTAAAAAAAAAAAATATCATAACTCCCTCAGTAGAAACACTATCAAATCCGTTCAAATTGTCTGCAAATCTTATAAATAATATTAAAATTGTGTCTGAAATAGTTTTTGATACAACCAACCATTGTTGCAAGGGATGGATAAAGAGAGGTTAAAATAAAAATAAAAAATTATCTTGGTAAGCATACCCTGAAATCCGTCATATAGGATGTTATGTAGGCTACATTTAGTTTTTAAAATATTCAGGAATTTATAGAAGTTTCCAAAACATTTTCAGAAGAAATAGGTATAGTAGACACCCAATTATCCCGGTGCGGGTTATCTGGTTTGCGGATTAACCGTGCCATATTACACTTTCATAAAGATTAAAAACAAAATTAATATTTGACTTTGTATTTCCGTGTGCGAATGATGACAATGGCACTTGTAAAGCATTAAATATAGTGCATAGGAATTAGTCATGCAACAAATTAATAATGTGACTAATCAACAAACTATATTTTGCTTTTCTTCAATAACTATTCACTTCCTTCACTTCCAGCGACACCCAAGTGTTAAGCAAAATTTTATATTCCACCATCCTGCACGTTAACAGCAGCTCTGGAGAGAAAAGCCAGAAGCTTTCAGGGCTAGATTACCTTGCACCACTAGAATGCGCTAGTGGCAAATCATGGCACAAATTATGTTAACAGGTTAAATAATCTTTCTAATAATAGAAAACATTAAGTTTATGTTTTTTATATTCTTATTATAACTGAAATATATCTCCTATATCAATAACATTATTATTTTGTAACTCAGAAATGTTGGTAGCACCTACATAGGAATGTTATGCCCAACCCTTATTATGTAAACAATGCAGTATGTGAATTATTAAATTTAATTATAGGTGTTTTAATCTCAAAGTTTTATTTATTATTTATTTCAATGTACGTCTAATGTATTTAGACATATGTATAGTTCTGTAAAATAATTTTTAATGTGAGTAGTGTCTTAATTATAATGGTAGTCAGCAAGCACAAACACCTGATTGGAAAACAAAATTATTTTCATTCAAAATACCCTCTAATTGAAAAAAAAAAAAAAAAAATTGACTAGAGTTGTTTTGATTAGTGTTCTGTCTTACTGGAACGAATTAGGGTGTTACTTTGAAAGGACGGTCGTTAACAGCGTCTGTCTCTAGATAGTCAGGTTGAAAAAAAAATTTCAGTCTAGTTTTTGACATTGCTCTAACCGTGTTTTTTTTTTTTGGTTATCCGTGGACCCATTTGCCAGTAATTACCCCTGATAATCGGGAGTCTACAGCACTTCGAAAATCTACCCACTCCTGTAGGCTGTGCCGAAAAGGGATATTTTTTTATTTTTATTTGTAGGATTGGTAGAAAGTCAAATTCAATCCCTACATTGTTAGAAGTTGCAGATTCTGTCAACATTGGCAAATTATGCAGCAGCCGATTTTAACTTTCAACCTTGTTGTGTGGACTACGGAAGGGATAGTCCATTAATCACGTGAGGCTCGAAAGGGAGGGGGGGGGGGGGGGGGGGGGGTTTAGACAGATATCACGTGTATTTATTTTTTCGCCCGATTTCTACTAAACCGAAAAGCGACGCGTGACCTCGACTCGCCCATAGTCAGGCGACAATATATCTCCCAGCCCGCTGCCAGCACGAACCACCCGGCTCGGCTTGCCGGTCGCCAGCAAGACTGTGTGATCTTGGCGCAGAATACATGCGTAAAATCACATATAACAAGCCTTTCCTTTAATTATTTTTTATGCCAGCGAGAATAAACCCGCAACCTCGATGCGTGTGTCCGGACAATTTTTATCACTGTGCTTAATTTTCCAGAAAATTAAATTACATTATACCTATATTTGAAGATAACACTATTCTGAAATTTTTATTTTAAAAATATTTTGCACCAAAAAAAATACACGTTATTTATTGGGGAGGCGGGGTGGTAAGGGGGGGGGGAAGTCTAAAACCTCACCACAAATCACTAGGGGGAGGGGAGGAGAGGGGGGGGTTTAAAAATTTGCTAAAAAAACCCATCACGTGATGGATGGACGAGAGGAGGAAAGATAGTGACGCGTGTCGGCAGAACGGGCTGGCGCCGCTGCACATGGCGGCGCAAGGCGACCACGCCGACGCGGCCCGCATCCTGCTGTACCACAAGGCGCCCGTGGACGACGTGACGGTGGACTACCTGACGGCGCTGCACGTCGCCGCGCACTGCGGCCACGTGCGCGTCGCCAAGCTGCTGCTGGACCGCAAGGCCGACCCCGACGCCCGCGCCCTCAACGGCTTCACCCCGCTGCACATCGCCTGCAAGAAGAACCGCATCAAGGTCGTGGAGCTGCTGCTCAAGTACGGGGCGTCCATCGAGGCTACCACCGAGGTGAGCGTTCCTTTCCGTCCCGTTCCGTGTGTGCCTGTCACGCCAGGCTTCGCACAAGTACAGGTACGAGTTTTGAACATGGCAGGTTTTTTCTTCTAGGAACTAATACAAACAATTGATACATATTTAAATTTAATAACTACTTACTCAGCGTCTGGGCTGATGCCATGTCCGTGTAAATGACGGGAATGCTTTGTTGCAGCCATACTCAAGAGTGATTTAACAACAGTTTTTGATTTCAGCCAGTGCAAGTTTGTTTGTTTGTTTGTTTGTTTAATGTTCTGGGTTTGATGAAGAGATGACAAAAGGAAAACATGTGTAGTGGTTTTCGTCCACTCGTTACGGTACTATGAACACACGCATGTGCAAAAGAAGAGGGTCCCTGAGTTTTTATTTTTTTTATGCGATCTAGAGTTTAAACTCCGTAGCTTGCTGGAATTTTGCGTACCTTACCGCCACCCCCTAACCCCCCCATTCCTACACCTTTAAACAGAAACACAGTGAATCTTGATGAAATTTTGCAGACTTGATGTTCAAAATAAGAGCACAATCAATTCAACATCTGATATGGAAAAATATATATACTTATCGCCCTTATCGGATTATACATTTATTTATTTATTTATTTATTTATTTTGACTTCAGTTTAGCATAGTTAAGTTTGAAATGCCTTCTCTTACACTGAACCATGAGACATAAACATTGTATAGTAAGTTATATCTAGAAATCAAACATAAAATTATATACGTACTAACAAATTACAAATTACAGAAATTACTGATTCATCATCCACCAATTTAACGTCCAAGTTTAGTGCTGACATGAACGATATAAAATAATGTATCAAATATTAAAAATATATATATGAATAATTTCAAACGTAAAACATTCCTGTTGAAAGTACACCGACGTTCGACCACCTTGCAAGATGCCGATCCGGGACGGCCGTGGTCCGGAAGGTGCTGGGCTAGTACAATCACGTGGCACGATGGGTGGCTTCAGCACGGTGCGGGGAAGGCACCAGTGCCAGTACCAGTACCAGGACGATCCTTGACGGGACGGTATCCTCTCGTTGCAGTCGGGCCTGACGCCGCTCCACGTGGCCAGCTTCATGGGCTGCATGAACATCGTGATCTACCTGCTGCAGCACGGGGCGAGCCCCGACGTGCCCACGGTGCGGGGGGAGACGCCCCTGCACCTGGCCGCCCGCGCCAACCAGACCGACATCATCCGCATCCTGCTGCGCAACGGGGCGCAGGTGGACGCCAAGGCCAGGGTGCGTCCGGCGCTGCCCGCTTCACGGCATTCCTCCCACCTTGTGTTCAACTATTCAACTCACGTTTTTTTTCTTTCGAAATTTGAATAATTTTTTTAACTATTCATCACTGGTAGATAGATGTATATGGTGAATAGCGATAAAACTGAAATAACAGTGAAATTAAATAAATAGTATACACAGCCAAACACAGAAATGGAAGTAAAAAAACACTGCATTGTCACCTCAATTACCTCATTATAGTTATTAAAATAAACAATTCATTTCATAAATCTTAGGTTCAGGTTTTTATTTAAAAAACCTTAAATGTTACGTATAAAGTAAAAAAAAATTATTTAATTTCTATGTATGGTTTTTTTAAAAGAAAAGTAAATGAAACCTGTCTGTAAATGATACAATACAGTCATAGGTAAAGACCTATAGAGAAATATCAAGAAAATGTACATGTAAGTACATTTTTAACATTTCATAATTTTTTTATTATTTAATGATTTAGTTGCAGATTATTGTTCAACTTACTTGCATCAATATGAATATATATGTAGTAATATTGTTTAATGTATGCATTTGAAGCGTCTTACCATGAATTGTTGGAGCAGTTGATCAATGTAATTGTGCTCGACATGGACTTATTATTACATGTGTTTTAATTTTTGATGATGATGAAATCCACTATTTTTAATGACAAAATTTGCTTTTTTTATGACACCATAAATTCTTGGCTCTACTAATAGATATTATGACGGCCTTTGGAAATTTAGATTTAATAACTGTTGCAACTGCCCGTAACATTCTCACAAACCTCACTGTTCATATTATTTATAATAAAACCCTTTTTTTAAGAAAATCACAATTTATATTATTTCCTGCATGATTAATTTAAAAATGTTGTCACTCAGTCAATAAATACCTACAATTATACCTTTCTAATAAAATTTTCCTGTTAATAAGTCACATGGATTTGCTGTAATGCCATATGCAGTTGTACATCTTCTGTCATTCTGTATTTTAAAGTCATATAATTGCAATCAGTGGTACTTTAACGTAAAATCACTAACATCAGCCAGTCATCTTCCATAAAAAACACAACACAAACAATCAATGTTTTGTGCAAGTCTTTTTAATGAATTTTGTGTCAATTTTCCTTGAACCCCTATGTTTAGATTAGCTGTTTCATATAATAACAGTTAAAAAATTTCATGTTGGAAACTGAAAATTTTGACAGTAGTAAATGAGGGGGGGGGGAGGTTCAATATTACCAACTTCTGTGTGTCAAGGAGCCTGAGGAATCTGCAGCCCTAGGGTTTTGCGCATGTGGGTAACCGACAACAGTCATCATCTCACTTGGCGATCTAAACCTTTTTGCATGCAATAAGTGGAAAACTTTATAATACCTATTCAATATTTTTTCCTCAAAAAATAGTTTTGAATTTATTATTAGCTTCATCATCCCTGTTTTAAATTTACAATTTCATCCACAGTGGAGGGCTCTTTAATTTCAGGGGGAACTGGACCCCTCTGATCCCCCTCCTTTTCGGGATATACGCTCGTGCACATTGTGTTCAAACTTAGATTAGAATTATATGCTGTGCATGTGGAACTGAGCTATTCGTATGCAAAAATGGTACTTAAACGTAAGTCCATGCTGTAATAGGTAGGTGCCTACTGCTGTTACTGTTCTGTTTATCCAAGTGTATGAAGTACTAATCATAATTCTGAAACAATTTTTTTTTTCCCAATTTTGGACTAATACATTGCAAGTTAAAGACAAAAATAACACCAAAAGATTAGTTCATGTTATAAATAGTAGACTTCTTATATCATCTGTAGTAGTAGTAAATATATACTATTGCATTTATGAAATGTTTTTTTATTTGTGTATGTTTTAATCTGCTGTATGTTTTAATCTGCTGCATTAAAATAGATACCTCGGGAATATTTTTCATTGCACCTGAATTCAACTTTAAAATGACAAGAGGCAAAAGAACTTGTGCAGACCCCACTGTCACCAGACAGACTCGTGATGAGCGCGTCGTCAGTAGCGACCCTAGACTTTGTGAGGCCCCAGGCTATTTACTTTTATGGAGGCTGACCCCCGGAGATATTTTGATATTCTTTCGTGATACATTATCCTCATTTCAGTTTTATAAAGGCTTACGATGAAATTTTTGGTAGAATCGTGTCATTGTACGCGGCAATAAAATCTTTGAGTATTTTTTTTCTAACACGAAATCGTGAATTGAAATAGTTTGACCGGCACATTAAGTTGCGAGATATTAAAAAATAAAATTTTCTTTTTCCCCATTAATGTCAAATGTATTAAACAACAGAACACTAGACGAACATAAAAAAACATATAGACAAAAATGTCAGGTGAGGGGCTCTGCCGTGCTGTCGCTCCTAAGCGTCAGCCGTGGGGAGGGGGTCGGTCAAGCATCTGCCTGCTGACCGAGGACGACGCCCAGGCACGGTCCGATGCGCGGGTTCTGATTAACGAAGTCATGGGTGGTCGACCACGGGTGGTGTCGCGGGGGTGACGGGGCGTGGTTGTTGCGGCAGGAGGAGCAGACGCCCCTGCACGTGGCCTCACGCCTGGGCAACGTGGACATCGTGATGCTGCTGCTGCAGCACGGCGCCGCGGTGGACGCCACCACCAAGGACCTCTACACGCCCCTGCACATCGCGGCCAAGGAGGGACAGGACGAGGTGAGCTGCTCCGCGGCCCACTCTCAGTTCCAGTGCAGTACGAGTTTCTTCATGCGTCGCAAATATTAGACTAAATGTTAAAAATATCACACTATTTTACAGTACTAAAATTATTTTATAAAATACAGGATTGAAGTAAAAATGATATAAAATCAGGTAAAATTTGTAATGTTTCAACGGGGTGACTGAATTGTTGCCCATTGGAAGGGCAGCCCTTCAGGATTTTTCTGACAGTGGTGTTTTTGAAAGCTTGTCTGAATTGTTGCTCCTTGGATGGGCAGCCCTTCAGGATTTTTCTGACAGTGGTTAGTTTGTAAAGTGACCTAACCTAACCTAACCTTACCTAACCTAACCTATCCTAACCTAACCTAACCTAACCTAACCTAACCTAACCTAACCTAACCTAACCTAACCTAACCTAACCTAAACTAACCACTGTCAGAAAAATCCTGAAGGGCTGCCCATCCAAGGGGCAACAATTCAGACAAGCTTTCAAAAACACCACTGTCAGAAAAATCCTCATGGGCTGCCCATCCAAGGGGCAACAATTAAGACAACCTTTTCAAAACACCACTGTCAGAAAAATTCTGATGGGCTGCCCATCCAAGGGGCAACAATTCAGACAACCTTTCAAAAACACTACTGTAAGAAAAATCCTGATGGGCTGCCCTTCCAAGGGGCAAGTTTTCAGAATTATTTAAACACTTAAAGAAACATGTTTTCAGAAATTGGATGGGCCTCCCTTCCAGTCGCTGTACAAACAAACCATTGCCATAAAAATCCTGAAGGGCTGTTTATCCAAGGGGCAACAATTCAGCTCCCCCGTTTCAACTGATCAAGTGTTTAACCAATTGGGCCCTGTGTATAATATCTTTCAAAAAAAATATAACCACGCATAATATTAACATTGAGCATTCATAAAAGTAAACTGAGTGCACATTTTGATTTTTTTAAGTAAACATATTTCTTCAAACAAAACATATAGGTACAGAAAAAGGAAACTATGTTTGAGTGAATGTTATGTTTTAAATCTTTACATTACAACTGAAGTTTCAAATAAAACGAATAGCAAATCTCTTGGTGAAGTCAAATCAGATATTAAAAAGAAATTCATTTTTTTTCACTTAGTCGAAGCTTCGCACATGCCAGAGTGATACTACTTGATTACACAGATTAGTTATGTTTTTTGAATGATTCTTGCCATTGGAAAAGATTGATGTAAAATATTATGTTGAACGTTCGCTATTGCTAGTTAACACTGTGTGTCATAGAGAAAATTTAAGAACAGACAAACAGAAGATGAATACAAGAAAACACACACGGAAAACAAAGCTAAGAACAGCTGATGGGTTATTCTGTTTGTCAATGTTTTTGTCAAAGGTTGTTGTTGGGCTGTTTTTATTCAGGGTTTGTCTGTGCTGTGGTATTGTTCTAACTAATTTATTCCATGGAATACTCTGTGATGTCTATGGGTTTAAAAAATTGACATTGGCTGTTTTTTTTTTTCTGTAAGTATGTTTCTGTTTGTCCATTCTTCAGGTTTTCTCTATGACACACAGTTTGAACTAGCAATGGCATGTGTCAAATATAATGTTTTAAGTCATAATTGCATTTTGCTAATTAACTATATAGCTTATTTACAGCAAAGGAATTTTTTTTTTGTACAGCAACGTAAATTATAGAAACAGCTTGAAATATTTAAATTATTATATTTTTAAAATCTTTTTAAGACTATAGAATTGTAACTACTATCATTACAGATTTGGTCATCCTGACAACATAACATCAATGCTAAACATCAGTTATTTCACATTAGAAATTACCTATTTATAGCAGCTTGTCACTATTAATTTCAGGCATTCCATTAATCATGTGTAATGTTCAAACAGATCCAAAATATTATTGTACTGTAAAACAAGGTGGTTGACCGAGGCATTTGAAACTAAGATGGCAAAATACAGTCAAACCTCGCTCGTACGGCCCCCGGTTCGTACGTACACCTCGGTCGTACGTACAGATTTCAGAAACCGTGAAAAAAAAGACAAAATATTAAAAAAAAAAATTTAAAAAATATGAAAAGTGTAAGAAATACGTTAAAGTTTATTAAAATACAGTCGTAACCTGCAGCGTTTATAGCAAATATGGGCAACATACACAGTAAAAAATAAAAAATAAAAAGCAGCAAATTGATGGAATTTACCGTCAATAGCGCGCCGTACGCGGAGAAAGGTCATTGTATTCGGTCAGCTGTTGTTATGGCGCGGCGAAGCCGGCTGGCTCTCTTTGTTCCCTGAGCTGCGCATGCGCAGTATAACACTCAACGCTCCGCCCAGACTCGTGACGTTTCATCAGCAGCCAGCCAATAGACGCGAGCTTAGCGGAAAAAAATATAAGCTCCACCTCCCGTGTACCAGTTTTGTCCAGTTCTAATACCAGTTTATTGGTATACGCACCAGTTTTCTCGCTGCCGTGACATGTTCAAGTTTACGTTCATCTTGATGTCTTGATACCAATGATTAATTATTTACAATCCCCAGAAATAAATGGTTTGTTAAAAAATATGCATCAACTGTGTAATACTTCTTAAATTATAAAATATGTATAAAACAGTTATAAGACACCGCTCATTTTATTTTGTGAAGATTATATCTCATACGTACCAGTATTTCGGCTAAGTTATGAAATAAATACAGTATCAGAACTTACAAGCCACGTAATATTTCCGTTACGTTCAACATTCGTGAGTTTACGTTTTTCCCTCGTGCATTTTAAATCGTCTTGTGCTATAATTACTCGGACTTATTGCTACTCTTAACTGACTACGATTTGGATTTTGGTTGGATTACTTTGGATTTCTTTTTCTTGACTTGGCAACGAATTTCATCTGGATTTAGATTTTTTGTTTCATTACTTGGATTTATTTTGCTTCGGTTTTTGGAAGACCTTCGCTACTTTTTGGACACGCATTTCGTACATCATGAGCGGAAGCAAGAGAAAAGCTATTACGCTTATGGAAAATTACGAAATATAATAAACTTTTCTATAAAATATATATATTTTGCGATTTAAAATGCTCATTGCAGCCTATAAACGTTACGTTTTTCATGATGTTTTTAGGCCTACTAGCTAATCTTATCTACATTTATAAAGAACCCACTGTATTTTTTTTATTTGAGCAAATATGTTATGTGTTAATTCCAGCTTAATAAACATACGTACATGTAAAAAATTT
Organism: Bacillus rossius redtenbacheri; assembly: GCF_032445375.1. Taxonomy (NCBI): domain Eukaryota; kingdom Metazoa; phylum Arthropoda; class Insecta; order Phasmatodea; family Bacillidae; genus Bacillus; species Bacillus rossius. Next base: position 330,622,623 of record NC_086330.1, on the reverse strand, counting down.
ACTTGTTTGCCAAAGGCACGCACATGTACGTGCCGTGTATAGACACGGCAACGGCAATTCATTTCCCGTGGCAGCGGTGGGAAAAATGAGGGGGGGGGGGAGGGGGAGTAGCCACAAATGGACGTAATTTGGCCTCACTGGTTCGTACGTACAACTCGGTCGTATGGACAATTTTTGGAGAACCGTTAGTGTGCGTAGAATCGAGGTTTGACTGTATGGTTCTGTCTCCTTAGAAGTAAAAAAAATGCATATTATGCTTTGGATTAAATACAAAATGAATATGTATTATTTTCCAAATACATACTCAATAAAAATTCCCCTTTACAAAATTCAATAATTCAGATTTTTTATTTTTGAAAAATGTTTCATGAACTTACAGAAATATAAGTGTTCTGAAACACTACAAAGTGTTGTCTAAACCTTTTGTGCTCTGTGGCCTGTGTCTGGCAACAGTGCACACTGAATCAAGAACAGTGCTAGAGGTAGCAATCATGTAGTGGAAAGAGAAAGTGAATGTCCATTACACTGCACACTGCAATGTAAGGATGAGATACTCTAGGTCTAGGGCTTAGCTTGTCTGTATCTTCTATCACTACAACGAAAGGCCGGGTCAGTCAAATCCTTAAATCCCGAAATACTATCAAATCTTTGGTATTAGAAAGATCTGAGGAAGGAAAATTCAGGAACTAAAACTAGTACAGCTGAATCCCACTGATCCAGACTAGATTAGACCTAGCCCTGTATCTGGATCACTGAAAGAACAAAGAAGTAAACATGTTTTGCCTTGAAATGCAAATCACACATTTTTGTATGGGAGAAAATATAAACATTGATGTTTTCTATGTCACAAATAGCAGCAGAAAATGGGGTATTGGGGGTTGTATAGAACTTCTTTGCCTGCTGTTTTCTTTCAGATTTTTTCTTTTTTTTTGTGGGAATGATATATTTCTTATAATTGGGAGAGGGGGGAATATATTCTCCCATCCCAACACACTGTGCTGGTTGCACCCTTGATAAAATAAATGCAACTTTTATTTTTAATACTACTTTATGTGAAGACCTAAGTTTTAACCTAAAAATTGCTCTAGGATTAAAAAACAAAACATCCATGGGATTAAAATTCACAATTTATCGATATTATGGAAGTTTTTTTAAAAAATCCCGTTCTGATTAATGGAATGTTGGGAGAGAGGGGTTAGTTTTAGCAGGACTCTACTGTACCTGTGTAGTTGGCAAGAAGTACAGAAGCTATCAAGGAATTGTTAATGTTACGTAGTTGTTAATGGTGTGTGTGCGTGGCCGGCGGAGCGGCAGTTGGTGATGGTGTTGTGATGGCGTGCAGGTGGCCTCGGTCCTCCTGGACAACGGAGCCTCGCTGACTGCCACCACCAAGAAGGGCTTCACCCCCCTCCACCTGGCCGCCAAGTACGGCAACCTGAAGGTCGCCAAGCAGCTGCTGCAGAAGGAGGCGCCCGTGGACGCCCAGGGCAAGGTCCGTGCTGCCGCGCACGGTTGTTGTCCGTGTGGCAGGGGCGCAACAACTAAATTTCCAAATGGAGGGGCAATATACCTTTTTATAAAGAATCATTGATCCCCCCTATTGAAGCGGGGGGTCAGGGGGTCCTCCCCCGGGAAAATTTGTATTTCAAGGTGGAAAATGGTGCTATTTAAGCGGTTTTATTATCTAAAAATTGATTACACAGCACTTTCTTTGCCCCCGTTTGCCCCCATTTCAAGGTTTCAGAGGGGGGGCAAAATACCCTTGCCCCCCCCTGTTGTTGCGCCCCTGCCGTGTGGCACGCTGTGCCAGTTTTGACAGCTTCCAGCACTGAACTGAAACAGGATGTCCGCATTCTGGGAAGTCAGAGAAGTTTCAGTTGGTCAAAGGAAGGCAAGGAATTTACTTAAAAACCTGGAAAAGTCATGGCAATTCCTCAGTGATAGTTATTTGTGGGGGAAAAATGTCATGCCCCGGCATGCCATCACACAGATTTTATAACATTTTTTTTTCCTTGATGTTGTTTTAGTGCATAGTTGTACACACTGTAAAATGCGGTTTTCAAGGATGGCCGAGACTGGATCGTCATTATTTCTTTCAATTATTTTAAAATATTTGTCTGGGAAATTTGTAATTTTGGTCATGGAAAGTTATGGAAAAATCAAGGAATCTTTTTTAAAGATTTGTTTGGACACAGTGTGAAATTCATTTCACTTTGCAGTGCTACCAAGTATTATTTATTACTAATTTAGACCTCCAGTTACAGATTACAGATGGTATTTATTAGTGATACAATTTATGATACATTTCATTGACAGAGCTGATAACCGAAACAAAACCGATTCTATCCTTCTTGTAAATACATAATCACAGTGCAATTTTCCAGAAATTCAATATTTGTAAGTAAATAGTCATTACCTTGATAAAATTATTTATTAAATGGATTTTTGGTAGATGACAAAATAAATATTGCTTAGCACAATTTACATTAGGCCTTTGACTAATTAACAAACACAACATTCAAGTATAATCTTAAATTACAGAAAAATTGGAGTAAAATAGTATGCCTATGGGTGACACCTGAATGAATGAAATTTTACATTTTTCATGTTTATGGGTTTCTTTAAGTATCAGTTGCAAATAATTACATTGGAAACCCAGAAAATTGGGAATATTGGCCGCTACTGATACTAAAAAAATTATATCGGTATACATATCACATTTTTTTTTTATGCCACAAGGATAATTAGCTTTATAACAGAGAACAGACTAAATTATTTTTCTGATGGCAATATAATTTAGTCTGTTATCTGTTATAAATTTACTAAATATTGATCATTTATCAGCATATTATCCATACTAATATACAGAGAAAGTGAGTTATTTTGTTTTTAAGTAGTAAACTCAAAATATATTTGACATAGGCTATATTTACTAAAAAAATATTCCATACGATTAAGCAATATTTTGAACTAAAGCAGTGGAAAAATGACAAAATTGATTCCATTCTTGGCTTATGATGTTATGATTAAACTGTTGCAAACATATCATCATAATAATGTCACACTGGCACTGCTGTGTAAGACAGCACGTAGTTTACACATGCATTTGAAATATTTGGATAAAGGTATCTTACATACCTTGTATATTAGCTTAGTACATCATGTATATGTATTGTTATGTAGCAAACAATACTGCCTGACCTTTACTGAAATGTTAGTTAGGTAAATTTGTTAGCTAAATGATAGATTATACAAATTAACATAATTTTCTGATCTGAATACATTCTTTTTGTCATTATCTTTGCCAATTTATCGATACTGTTTTTTTTAAAATTGGTATTTGAAGGTCACTGGCATAATTACTTGGAAATTTACATTAATATAGAAAATAGTTATTATTAAAAGTAAATATGTATGCTCCTTTATCTACACATATGAATCTGGGTAACAGAGCTAGTTGTGCATGAAGTGAAGCCAGACTAATGGCTTTCTGATAAGAAACGGTTCCTGAATTTCAATAAAACGTATTGGAAAAATCAGTTTAATTTTCAAGTTTCCCACTAGTAGTTCAGTGTGTATACTGGAATTGTGTTTGTACACATACAAGCACATATGCACATATTACTCTCTTACTAGTACGAAAATAAGATGTAAGCAGAATGCAGTAACATGCATCCATAAGTACCTATATAAAATTTTGCTTCTTGTGGTTGGGCTATTAATAAATATTAATATCAAATGTTTTTAAATCTTTGTTTCAATCACTAGTTTTCCTGACTCACAAAATGTATAACATTTTTTAATGTTAATAATGTAATGCCAATAGAAATAATTCTTTGTGTTTAATGAGATATTCTTTACAGCATCACATAAATGATATGATTATCAGATTTTTTTTATTTATCAATACTTTCACAGTGAAGCAGTTTGTTTGAATAGTTTCCCCACTTTTCAGAACGGCGTGACACCGCTTCATGTTGCAAGCCACTACGACCACCAGAACGTGGCTTTGCTGCTGCTTGACAAAGGAGCGTCGCCCCACGCCACGGCAAAGAATGGACACACTCCTCTGCACATTGCCGCCAAGAAGAACCAGGTAAACACCTGCTCTCCGGACTGTACGCCGAAGTGCAAGTGGGTCGAGCTAAAAGTCTCGTGGGCATCCAGGTCATTGGTGACATTGAAAGGTGATGGGATTTTAAAACAATCATATTTAATTAAATACATTTATTGCAAGTGCAGATTATATTATACATTTTTCAAAATTTATTATTCTAGGGGCAAAATTTTAAGGTTTCATCCTCAGTTCAATTAAATTTTTAAAATAGAAGATTTTGGTGATTTTTTTTTCATTGTTATAAAATTTAGTTTGTAATATTTTTTTCACCAAGTTAGGGTAATGTAGGTATTGCTGCTTTTTTACAATATAATATTTTGAGATACGTAAGTTTGTTGAAAACAGATTCATTCTGTATAATACAAATGAATTGGTTAGAATTTGTAGTTTAAAAAGTAATTTAATAAAAGACCACACAAGTCAATCAAAGTAAAATAATTGTTCAGATCTATGCACTTTTGTGCAAACTTCATCCTAAATAATGACATTTCTAGAATTTTAAACATCACAAGATCAGTTATTTGTGATTTCATTTAAGTTTCGGTCAAATGCTGTTTAATTTTGTGATTTAACATGCATTTTAACATTTTTAACATGCACTTATATTTCAGTGTTATTTAGATTTTATAGCAGTTTATAGATACATTGTATGATTACATTATGATCCTTGAACTGAAGAAACAATTAGCCCTTACTCAAATTTCTCATTTGCTTGTCGCTCTATATGGACTACATGAAGAGAAATTCAATTTGTCACTTAATATAAAAAAAAATGTCATTGATAATAGGTACACAATTCTGTTAATTCAAAACTAATATTTTTTTCAGGAGGTTAAAAAAAACAGTACCTATCTGAAACAAACACTTTGTTCGGAAAAATTTTGTAGTCAGAATTCCTACGAGAAATAATAATTGCCTATATGTTGATTATGTGAGCATAAAAAAATTCAACATAAGAAAAACATAGGTACTTAAGAAAAATTCCTGCATATAATTACTTAATAAGTTAAAAAAAATTAGCTCTTAAACTATTAATTTATACAGTTTTACCCTTTTAATAATTTTCCTTGTTAGTAAGTCTGTATATCTAAGTACCTTGAGAAACTTCATGACAGGGATTTAGGGCCAATTTCACCACCACCACTACTCAAGATTTTGAACAGAACATAACAATGAAGCATTTATTGATAACGAATTGCATCTCACCAAATATTTACTTGTGTTTAAGATAGATAACCATTGGTTAACTTTAAAAGTTCAATTTTGGTATTTTAACTCCTTAATCGTTGTGTAGCACACACACACCAAAATGGTCCCACAATTGTGTCAGATGATACTTTATGTTGAAAACAAGACACATAAATAACCTCAAAATTGTAAGCAAGAAAAATTAGTTAAATATGATTGTGATGATAAAAATTTAAATGTGTGTATTTAATTAAATAAAGTATTTCGCATATATTACTTTTATGAAGAAATATTTTCAACTATAATTCCACGTGATTGTTTTAAAATAAATAAGTTCATACATATTTTAATTTTTATTTAAATACTTTAGATTTTGGTTGTGATAAAGTTTATATATAACTATTTACACTTGTTGATGTGACTATCTTTATTTAATTTTCATTGGTTTGAAACAAACCACAACCATTATAGACCAACAATTTTTACTTCCTAATTATGGGGTTAGTCAGTTATTCATCATATTACAATGACCCTTTCTATTTATTTCTCAAAGATTAATACAAAATTCTTGGAAATTTTTATGAGTTGTATATCTAGTTAATCTCTAAAATATGTAATTACTACGAGCAGGCTTTCTTTCAGACATTTTCCCCTGGGGGGGCAGTTAAAAGTTTCGGGCGGGGGGGGGGGGGGGGGGGGGGGGGCGAGAGAGATGGGGAAGGAATGAGAAGAAAAATTTTGTCTGTTAGGTCAAGCAATTATTATTAGACCTTTAAACTTCAATTTCATGTAAAAAAATTACCATATTACAAAATAATGAACGTTAATAAACAAACTAAATATTTAAATGCTAAAGCCTACTTTGATTGTTTTTTTACAGAAATCGTATCTGACGACCTTTTTTCCTTGCATACAAATCAACTGTTTTTTCAAGAAAGTCCTCAGTCGGAATCTCAGGAACCTCGATACTTATCATCATGCAATGAAATAGGGTTCCCGGTAGCATTCTAGATCTTGTCTTATTCAAAATTCTGTTCATTGTACTGAAAGATCTTTCCACCGAAGCTGTAGTCACAGGAATGGTAAGAATAATTTCGCAAAGTTTTTGTAACTCGCAGTAGCCTACATCAGCCTCAAGGAGTTTTATCACTGGACTCTCGTCCAATTTGAATTGCCCACTATGAATCATGGATCGTATAAAAAATTGGAAGGATTTCAAGTCTGCAAGTACACCTTCGACATCGAGCATAGGAAAGTGTGCGCAAAACTTACTTGCATCATTGTCTTTTAATTCTAATAATGATTTAAATGTGTCAAAGTGGCTTGAAAATACCAGGATATCTATCGATTTGTCGTTGAACCTGTCTTCAATTTCTTGGAGGACACTTTCACTGTATTCTTTCATACCCTTGAATGTTTTTTTTGAATCTTCATCAGCAACTAGGCACACCTCAGATCCAAACTTCTCTGTTATTTCGCTTCGGACATTTTTTTGCAAGTCGCTGTTGATGTCTCCACACTGGTCTGCAATATCTCGTAAGTGAAGTTTTGTTGTAGTAATTAGAGGAATGACTTTGGTCAAACTCAAATCCTTTCTCTGCAAAGCATTACTCAGGTAAGAGTGCACTGAGGAGTTCATTCATCACATGACAAGTTATGAGAAAACTCTCATTTCTGATTTCCAGCAAAATTCCCCCAGCTAATGACGCGAGGTCTGCTCCTTCTTTATGAATGTGCTCACAAGCCATCAAAATAGACTTCAAGCATCTTAAGACAGTATTCACTACCTTGTAGTGGGACAACCATCTCAGTTCAATACATTCTGGAATCTTGAGAACTGGATCATTTACTACTGCTTGAATTTCATGCAAAATGTTTTCTTTTTTTGGTGACTTACTAAACAGCTTATAAATGTCTTTCAAAACATGGAAAAACCTTTTGACTTTCTGATTTTTATTCCTGCAGGAAGCTGCTGCCAGGGACAAGATGTGTGCTCTACAGTGTATGTAAATAACTTCCTTGTTCGCCTTCTCTGAAAGCTTCCTTCTTACACCTCCAATGTTTCCAGCCATACTAAAGCACCATCAAATCCAAAGGCAATAATATTTTCATAATTTAAATCAAGAGCAGCAAGTTCCTTGTCAATTGCATCTGCAATAGTTTCTGCCTTTCCATTTGGGATTTTGACTATTGCTAAGAACTTTTCCACTGGTACTTTATCTTCCACAACTCTAAACATAATGCTGAGCTCCATTTCATTTCGTAGTGAAGTACTTTCATCAGCTAGAACAGAGAATTTCTTGTGTTTTAATGTTGCCTTTAATTCTTCTCTCAAAATTTTGCCCATACAGACCAAAAGCTCGCAGGCGGTGTCCTTGCTGCTATAATTCGATCTGTCACTTAGAGAATTTCTCCATTTACTAAAATCTTCATTCAGTTTGTCGAGAAGACCTTCAATCAAGCTGTTATATGTAGTAGTGTGAGCTATTTCTTTCTTTACTAAAAAGTACAAGCCGCACAAGAGAGTTTTTAAGCCTTTTCTATTTATGTCTCTTTCATTTTCACTCTGTTGAATCATTTGAGTATGAATAGGTTTCCTCGTAGCATGTCTTCTGAGGTTCTCCATTTCTACACTTATTGAGTGAGCTGCAGAATGTTCATGCTTCTCTAATCTTCCATTCTTTCCTAAAGCTTTTCTGAAAGATGTAAATGGAGTAGTAATAAACACTCCACCTGTTTTTTGCAGAACCTTTGCATCATTTTTCATGAAGTTTTCACATAGTTTACAAAATGCACCTCCTTTTTCTTCATTGTAGATCAGCCAACTGTATTTCTGTTCCCAATTTTTGTTGTAGTGACGTTCTACTTTTTCGGATGATTTCGCTGGATGCGGACTGGATAATTCTGCACTTTCATTTTCAAAGCATTTCTGTTCAGTCTGCTGGACTGATGGTGATGGGCCTGCTTCAGTTCGCGGTTTTTGACTGGGCCCTGCTACGACATTAAAATAGGAGTCTATTGTTCTTTTCATGTCGAAGTCACTAAAACAAAAGAGGTAACTCTTAATGGAGATAGTCTGGTACTGACTGGCAGTATAAACTATTAATTAAAACAGCATTATGTGAAGAATATCAATCTAACACGCACAGCATCCACACACATTTTGACTGATTTTTACTTTTCAGAAAGAAGTGGATAAATGAGCAGGGTGGCAAAATTTTGGGGGTGACAAAACTTAAGAAGTAGCTAAAAGAGAGAAAACACTTTTCTACAAAAAAAAAAATAAAACACTCTTTTAGGCTGTCAAAATATCACCATGTACTACCTAAAAACACTAAATATGAACAGCACATATAAAAAAACATAATTCATAGTATCACTATCTATTGTTAAACGATTTGGTTGTAATCAGGGGCATTAATAGTCATCATTTTAATTCCGGCAATTTATAATTGCGCGAAACACTTTTGTTTGACCAAGTCCAAGATGGTAGTACTTGTGCAATGCCAAACTGAATGTTTTAAAATTCTAAACTCCTAACAATACATTTGTTTCACTGTGCCAAATGTTATTTTATAAATACGTAACCTGGGCTTAGTCCATCGTAACCGTGAACCACCTACTGACCTACTTCTAGGTTTCTTGGCATCAGAATTCATTAAGTACTTTACATACAGTTTACTAACATGCATTATAAAGAAATTACTTGATAATGTTAAGATGATACTCAAAACGTTAAAGCGATGATTTATAACAGAATAATTTAATTAGTATCCAAAAGTTTTTGTTGCGGCCATATTTTTACATTGGATTGGTTAATTATTGTGTTTATATACTTACAGGTTTACAGAAAAGTACGCAGAAAGCCATATGCACTACACACTTGTAAACGAAAACAACACTAGCACGCCAACAATGAGTAGCCTACACGTCGAGGTCTGCCGTTACCAACAGCCGTCTGACGCACCACCAGCTCAACGCACACGCACGACGCACAGGGAGGAAATGACCCGCGTCTACTGGAAAAAGAATGTTAAGAACTTGTGAAAGAATATATCCCTCTTCTGGCCCCTGTGGAAAATCGAAAGATAAAGAAATGCTTATGCATCCACATCTCTGTACATTGTTACCTTCGGAACGAGTTTCTCCAAAAGATAACCAGGTCCGATGCCGAAACGATTTTTTTCCCCGTACGATAGCAGAATGCCGAGACAAGTCGAGCCGACCCGATAAAGCGCGCGGCCTTTCATTTGATAACATGGGTTCATATTACTGCCGTCTGGTCCGGGCCGAGCCGATCCGAATGATAAGCGGTGGAAACGTAATAAGGTGATTCACAAGAAAGAAAGAAATAACTATTAAAGTAATATAAAGCTGTGATCAAGAAGCATGCGAAAATGCCTTTCGATTCCATTTCACAAAGCAAAGGAATTTAAAAAAATTGCTATTCGAATAGGTTATCCCAAACTTCCCGCACATCTTCCGTAGTCATGAGTAATGTGACAATTAATGCATGGCTAAAACGCGGATGTGTAGAGTTCGATGAAAAAAATACTGAAATGACTGGTGACGGAACTAGTTCACAGTACTTAAAAAAATTAACATGTCATTGTATTCCCACCATACATGTGTGAGTTAAAGGGCAAAGATAAAGAGGTGCGTTCGGGAACATAATACCGTGGGGGCGAGCACTTGAGACACACATGCTGGACTCTGCTAACTGCATCTATAACAAAGGATGCCTGGCAAACCTATTGCAATGATTTATAAAAACTTAACATACTGAAAGAGGGACTGCATAATAGACATGGCCATGGACCAGTTTTTAATCAATTTACATGAAGATTGTGACTGTAACGAATTTCTTTCCTTAACAAGTAACATTAAAATGGATTCCAATTTTATTTTTTGAATATTCCCCAGGGGGGGGGGGGGGAGCTCTGGGAGAACTCCGGGGGGGCAAAGCCCCCCCGGAGAAGTGCCTGAAAGAAACACTGACTACGAGTAGAGAGCTACATATTTAATTGAAAACATGATTTTTCATTTTAACCTAAGCAAGAAAGCTAAAGACTAATAAAATGATAGAATTAAATTTCATGTATAACTGTATTAATTGCATCTAAATTTTACATGTATATTTAAACACATTGTAAACACTTTTTCATAATTTTATTACAGCTATGTCTGTGATTTCAAATAACCTAAAAATAACATTTGATGTGCTTAAAAAATTTTTTTTTTTCAAAATTTGCCACTGTATTAAAATAAAGATTTATGCAATTTTTAAAACAAAATAGTAAGGTCTTTAATTTTTTATTGTGGAAAATTAATAAATAATACATCAATTAGGTACCTACCCGAGTAAATATGCTAAAGCTTCTTATTTCACTCATTTGTAATAATGTGTGTGTGAAACTTAAGTTTGTATTAACATAAATAATTGGAAATAATACAACATAAGTTTAAGAAAAAATTTTTTTTTTTTCTTTCTGAACTATATTTGTTTCCAATCTTAACTTGATAAAATTGATATGACTCCAAAACATACAAAAAAGAATGCCCACTGCCTTGTAATTGTGTTTCTAATGAACTTAAATAAAGTTGAATAATTTTTAACTGTACAAGTTAGTGAAACATAAGAAATGCATGGTGAAGTGAATAAGCTTAACCATTGTTTAAAAAGGCATGGTAAATTTAAACAACCCTTAGTTAAACATAATTTAATGACAGTGTGGTGTAATTGGTTGTTATTGTACTAGGTTTTGGGTCTGCGACGACCAGGGCCATCGAGAAGTGGGTGGGTGGGGGGTGGGAATTCTTAGAGACCCGGGCACCAGGGTTGAGTTCCAAATTTTTTTTAATGCTTGCCTTGGTGTGTTTACCCTGCCAGTAGGACAAAAATTACAATTCTATTGCAAATAAGCTCTATCAAAAAATTATAATTATAAAAAAATTTCCCATCACTTTTATAGTTATGGCCTCGGTAAAGTTTAACAAATTTATCTGCCCCCAGGTCACTTAGTTTTTCTCGATGGCCCTGGCAAGGTCTGAATGCTTGTATTCTGGAAGCGGTTCTTCCGCATTGCTCTGGTGGCATCTTCCAGATGGACATAGCAACCACTCTGCTGGAGTACGGAGCGAAGGCGAACGCAGAGTCGAAGGCTGGCTTCACGCCGCTGCACCTGTGTGCTCAGGAAGGCCACACCGACATGGCGTCACTGCTGATAGAGCACGAAGCTGACCCCAACCACAAGGCCAAGGTTTGGCTCCTTCATTACGTCTTTATTATGTTCACCAAGAATTTGTACGAGAATTTGTATGTTTTTATTTTCAGGGAGAAATTGTATATTATAATGTTCATGAAGAATTCACATAGAATAGTTTTCTGTGCCAACTAGTGTTATATCTACTTTCATTCCATTGGTAATGAAATAAATAGTTGGCACTGCAGTGGATTGAAAAGTTTTAAGGAGAAAAACACAGTTTTTATCATGGGCACTGTTTTATTTATACACGTTTAGGTAGCTCATTTTAGAGTCATCGAACCTATTGATAACAGGTGCGATATAATCTCATTTCAAAGTACCTGAAAAAACTCAAATTTGGGTACTTAAAATTGAAAGTGCTTCATACCAAACTGATAATTAATTAATATATAACATCTTGTAGGGATCTTGAAATATATATCTTAAAGTGAGGTACTTTATAATGAAGTTTCACTACTAACTGTGGAATATCATGTTAAACTAAAATAGTTAATACATTTATGGAGGAAATACTTTTGCATATGAAATACTTACTTTTGCATTTTCATTTCTATATACAATTATATCATACCTACTATTATACTGTGAACTCCCTTATTTATTATTTTCCAAGGGGCTATAGAACAGGTAGAGTGCAAGAAAATGTAACAAAGACAATATTTAGTGTCAGTTTGATAGTATTTATGTGAATAAAACCTAGGAAAGTTTAAAATCAAGTGACATGAATAATGATTTGTACATCATATTTCAAAACCCTTTGACATAAATTTTTTTTGTTAATAGCCAATGTGGTGCATGCATGTTTAGGTATTTCATTGGAAACATTACGGGAACTTAGTATTATGGTTATTTGAAATGCCATAGAGTTCTAAAAAAAAACTGTCTTTACATGAACAAAAGAGCTGTTGAAAATGCAAGAACCTTTGAGGTTTTTAAAGGGGCAGGAATGCTTTGTGATTGGCTGGACATCATAAGATGAAACTTGCTTGGCAGGCATTGGGTTTTTCTTACCGTTTCAAAGCCGTGATGGTATACAGTGTCTACAGAGATTTGTTTCCATTTCAGAAACATGAAACTATCCTCAAAAGTTTCTGTATTAGGGTGTTCAAATATCATCAGTAGGGGTCTACGAGTATTTGAAAAATATTCAGTATTTGTGAATGATTTGATAACTTTGTATTCAATTCAACATATAAAATTAATTAATTAATTTATAAATTGTGATATGTCTACCCAAACGTTAAGGCCAAAGTGGTAAGACAACGTACATAAAAACAAACACCGGAAAAAAAAATTATGAAACATAAATTACATAAACAAAACAAAAATAGACAAAAAATAATATAAAGTAAAACAATAAATAAATAAAATCAGCGGACAGTAAGACAATGTGAAACATAATTCATTACAGTACAATAAAAATATAATAAAATTTCTTTTACACATTTAACTACTATGAAGATAGTTACTGGACGTACACAAGTAATAAAGAAAAGATAGCTTCAAGTTGTGTTAAAAATTGAAAATTAATTTCTATGGATCAATATCTAAAGTAGATTATTGCTAGCGTGTAATGAACGAACATTGAATTTTTTCTAATATTAAAAAAATTATATATATATATTTTTTAAATCATTTACTAATCTATATAGAGTATAGTTAAATTTACTAATATAAGACAAGAGAGGATGATAGCATTTATTAAAAGTAGGAACTTTGAATAATTTTTTTTATTATTCATTACCATTAGATGTAGCAAGTGAGACTCATTCACAAAAAAATTAAAGTGTAAAGCCCAAAGTATTAATTTAGAAATTTGGATTTGTGTTCTGCAAATAGTACATGCTGTGACAATTCCTAACCTACTTTGACTAGATGTGGTCTAAATTACACATACGAAACAAAACACTGATCTGCAGGTAGTGGGGTGTAAAGTTTTGTGTCCTTACTGATGATGCTTAGTTCAAAATAAAAGAATTAAAGTAAATTTTCTAGATTTATTTTCTCCTCCCATCACAAAGCCTAAGTGGTCACTTCCCAACCTGACACTTTTACCTAGAAATTTCACAAAAGTCATTAACGAGAGTTCGTCGTTCCCAGAAAATTTTACCATCTCATGATGCCTGAAAGTTTAAATGATTTTATTGTTTGCGAAAGTAAGCTCTGTGGTGACTTGCTACTCTTGGTACAGCCAAAGAAAACAAGTATTCTTGCTGCAGATGTTACCGTTGCATCTGTGGCGATCACAGATGACTGTGGTCAATTGAAACTTCCAAATAAAGTGTCGGAAAAGTTGTAGATTGGCTTTGCCTGGGCCACAGAAGTTAAATTGTCTCTTCTCTAGGTACGTGATTGTATTTTGTGAGCAGTCATTTGACACATTCTCAAGGCACCATGAGAAAATAAATGACTGGCTAGACGATGCAACTGCCTACAGCCACGCAAGGAAGAGGCAGCCACATGATACCTCACATACCAATCTCAACACAGCTCTTACATACAATCACACAATACGACACAAATTACATTGTTCTCACATCTAGGCATTTCTGTAAAAATACAAACATACAAATCACAAAGTTCTTTCTGATTAGCTGGCATCAATAACCTGATAAGTTTACAGCCTCCGTTGGGAGCTAACACCTACGGTTTTACCCATCATAAGAATACGTACAGAAAGCACCAGAACATCTCAGCTACTAAAATACTCACTGTTCTAGAAATGTCACAAACACACTATAAAATGAAAAACTATCATATTAACACACTATTTGTTTAAAATAAGAAACAGAAAACCACTTATAAGTACAATTTATATTGGTCATTATATAGAAAACAAATACAAATGGCCCTGAATGGCTTTATAGAAATATAATTGTTTCATTACATTTAAAAACAATATAAAACATATACAAATTAAATCAACACTCTTAACAATGGCTTCATGACCTTGAACTATTTTATTAACTGATATACTGCATTACTTGAAACATTAAGTTATAAGAATGCTCTGTAAAATTGGGTCGACAGTGGCCAGCAATGCCACAATACATACTTTTTGTATTAGATAGTGATTTTGTTTAAAAAATATTAAGAATATTCTATTGCTATGTGTATAATCAGTTGGATCAACAAAAAAAAGTTTTCAAAATGCATTTTTAGTATTTTCTTGCATTTTCCCCTCACTTTTATGGTTCCATATGTTTCTCTATTTTTAATTTTAGTGTATTTAGCATAATTTACATATTTTGCACTAATTTTTTTGGACTCCTGGGAAAGTTGAAGAGAAAAAGGTTTCACTGAATGTTTATATTTTATTTTTTATTCAAAAGATATTAAACTTTCATGAATTATATGAAATTTGATTCAAAATTGTTTTTGGATAAAAAAAACATGATTCGCAGGATCCTGGTCATCAGCATATTTTATTAATGATTACATTTGTAGTTTCACCCTAGATAGAACTGTTTTTACCCTTATATTCCCTTACGGAGCCAAGCTTGTGTTGATACCCAAATACCCACTCCAACTTTGGATGCCCCATCGTTAGAGATGTGGACATTTGCAGATTCATTTTGCCGCATGTAAAAGGTACCTAGGTACTTAAAAACTCTATATGTACTTAAATTGACAAGGACCCCCCCCCCCAATAAGACTGCAAGTCAATATTTACAGTTTATCAGTATTTAAGTGACCAAAGTGCAGTCTAATAAAAGAAAACAAAATCAGCCAATTAATGTGGGCATTATAAATTAATTGGAATTTTAGTTTGATGCAAAACGACTCCGCATAATTCCTGAGCCTCTACTTTATGTTTAATTATTTTTCTTTTTAACCACAAAACTGGAAAACTAATTTATTTTGGTTATGGATGGGTGCCTCTGTAGGTACATACATTTTGTGTGCTTTTGCAGAACGGGCTAACACCCCTCCACTTGTGTGCGCAAGAGGACAAAGTGAATGTGGCAAATATCCTCGTCAAAAACGGGGCTCAAGTGGATGCTAAAACTAAGGTAAGTAACGTGCAGATTTATCGTGTTTCCATTAATGACTATTATTTTAACTCTAACAACTGATATAGACTAACATAAAAACAAGTTTATATTATTAAAAATTTGATTTGGATGATTTCTGATATTCTGATTTTAATCTTGTAAACAGTGTATTTTGATGTGTAAACATTTTAGCTCTCTGTATACGGCATTTGGTAGGAGTGATTTCGTGAATGGAAGGGAAGTGTTTGAAAATGGAAATGTGTAAACACATTGCTGCCACCCGTGGAAGTCTCAGAAATCTCAAAAATATGGCGGACCTGCATGATTCACTGGTATATAATTCTTTCGTGAACATCCCAGAATTTATGCCGTGCATAAATAATATAATAGTGCAACTATCCTTTAATACTTTATATTATAATTTATAATTTATAGTCATAAAAAGAAATACTGACAGTTAAAAAAATATGTTAGAATCCTGTTATTACAATCCTTAGTTATCATTGAAATGTAGAGATAGCGCAGCTTTGATCATACTTTAGAGACAACAAATTGTTAACCTACATATATTCGATGCAAAGAAATTTTTTGTTGAAATTTTTACTGTTAAATCATAAACGTTGAATCAGCTCAATAATGTTAAGGTTTGATTGTAGGAAGTGTTTGCCGTCTGATTTCTGTCGTTTAAGCAAAAACATATATACATATGTATATTTAGTGATATAATAGAAGTTTTAAAATCTTTCAGATTAATTTTGTTTTAATGTATCTATTTGACTGCAAGTTTTAGTTTGAAAAATTGTTAAAAGATAGCATCGTGTTTATAGTTGCAATTATATCTTGTTATGACTATTCAAGCTTACAAAATAAATTCCAGGATAGTTTTACTACCATAAAGTTTCCTTTGGAACACCAATGCACATAGTACATCCTCCGATGTTCGCGAAAGTTAATATATATAGGTGCATGTTGCCACACATAGGTCCGCCATCTTGACAACTTTGGCTTGTGGCTATAGCAGTTTCTGCATGCATGTGCATTGAACTTTCTATCTGTTAAAATTTCCATTGTGTAATGAGCACTTATTTCATTGCATTTCTGATGCCTACTTAAATTTTTCATATATTTATCACAGTCAGCATTATTTTAAAGAATTGTACATTAAATTTCATGTCAGAGTTGCATATTATAAGTTTATTTGCAACATGAGAACATATGGATTTGCTCATTATGGAGGTTAGGGTTAGATGTTACACATCACTGGCAAGTACTGAAAGACTCACCCACTTTTTTTTTTTTTTTTTAATATAATGCAAGAATGTTGTGTAGTGAAAAGCTAACATACTGTATAATTTGTTAGGAAACAGTTAAACCAAATGTTGGTGGCACGTATCAAGTAAGTACAGATTGTGAGGATCAAGTACAGATGTAGACGAACAATGCTGGTACCTGCATATTCTCTACTGCTAGCCGGGAAACGGGCACAGTTTAACTTTGTGCTGCTCAAATTGTAGCACAGTCTATTAAGTTATCTTGGATTTGACTTTGTTCTGGATTATGAAATGAACTCTATGATAGAGAGAAAATGTCAATGCAGATAGGTGAGCAAAATTTACAAATTTGTTATAACATTTAATGATATTTTTATTACAATTGTAGGAAAAATTTCAGAGTTTTATTTATAAGTATAAAATTTATCATCTTCAAATTCACTCAATGTATTAAATATTTAAAACTACTGGTCGTAAGAATGCCATGTTCACTATTTTGAAAGAAACATGATGACTGCTGTTTATGCAAATAATCCTAGTGTGGTTTATAAACCAGGGTACTTGCTCGTAAGTTTTATTTTCAGTTTTATCTTATATGCTCTACTTAGTTACTTAATTCAAAGTGCACATAATGTATGTAATCTTGTGACACAACATTAAGTTATTCAGAATTACTGAGATTCGAAATTAGGTATAACTTTTTTGCAGATGCTTATATGAGGGTAGTGGTGTGCTTTTAAGGAATTCCTGGTGTAGAGATGTTTCATTCATTCAGTGGTAAATATGTACATAATTTTTTTATGCGAGTACATACCTAGTTTGAAAGAGGCTCTGCGACAACACACTGAATAGAAGCATGATTTTGGCACTTCTGCAATGTTTTCGAGGGTCTGCTGCTTGTTAAGTCGTGGTTTATGCTTTATGTCACATTTATTTACTCTTTGATGTGGATAAGTTTCCTTTTCCTCCCACCTGCCTCCCATTTTATCTACATAACAGTACTTTTTAGAACCATGTTTACTTAAAAACCAAAGTGATCTTAAAATTAAGATGACCAAAGTAGATATTAGACCAAATATATTAAAAACATTAATGTACTACCAATTCATTTGCAGATATGAAATTTAGAAAATAATTTTAATCAGAAATTTTTGAATTTTTTATCCTCACATTGAATTAACTTTATTACCATTACCTGTAGGCCTACTTGTTATTTGAATAACTCTATTTACTGTGCTATCATGCTGAGATAAACCCAAGTGATTGAATAAATGTTTGTGCTAACCCAGTTCACTTTTAAATGCAGGTTGTTTACTCAAGGTTCTGTCTCACACCATTTTGATATTTATCATTTTATTGTCATTACTATTATTAAAGGGCTCTTTCTGAATTATAACTCCATACATCCCTGGAGTGATTTTGGGAAAGCATGGAAAACATCAATCAGGATGGCCGGATCCGAGTTTGAACCAGTTCGATTGTGGTATGTAGCCCCCTTCCCTCAGTTCTTCAAGTATGGAGACTACCTCATTGGTGTGCGAATAGTTTGCCACACTAAGCAGTCTTAGACAAAATGCTTTGTGGTCGTCCCAATACACATGGTCAAATTCGTGGATACTCTCTTGTTTATTTAAATATTCTCAAAGCACTGCAGATTCACTGAACAGATTAGCGAGAATGTACATTTTTCATGATCTTTGTCTTTATGTGTGATACATCCTGGAACATTATTGCAAAAATGTGCACGAGTAAGCTTTAGCAGTTTTTTGTACTCTTGCAAATCCTCATGTCCTCGTGTCCTCTAGTCCTTGGGTTCTCATGTGCCCTGTCCTTGTGTTCTCTGGTCCTCTGGTCCTCAGGTCTTCTGGTCCTCTGGTCCTTGGGTCATCATGTCCTCTGGTCCTTGGATCCTCTGGTTCTCAGGTCCTTGTGTCCTGTTGTCATCGAGATCTCTGGTCCTCGTGTTCTCTGATCCTTGTGTCCTCGTGTTGGTGTCCTGTGGTCCCCGGGTGCTCTGGAACTGTGGGTCCAGGGTGCCACCACTGACCTGGGCCTGGTTGTGTGGTGCGGCAGGCCGGGTACACCCCGCTGCACGTGGCGTCGCACTTCGGCCAGCTGAACATGGTGCGCTTCCTGCTGCAACACGGGGCCAGCGTGGACTCCAGCACCAACGTGGGCTACACGCCCTTGCACCAGGCCGCGCAGCAGGGGCACGCCCTCGTCATCACGCTGCTGCTGGAGAGCAAGGCCAAGCCCGACGCCCTCACCAACGTGAGTTCCCTCCCGCCGGCGCTACGCCGGTGCTGCGGCGAGGTCCTTCCAAGGAAACACACACTGCTGCCGCTATCCGAGTGGTGTCTGTTTGCGAAAAGCATTTAGGAATATGCTAACGGCAGATAAGGAGTTGTCTTTCTGTATTTTTTTTGACGTGACAACGTCTAATAAATCGATGAACGCCGGCTGCACGCACGAAAAAGTGTCCCACTACGGATGTCCCACTACGGATGTGTTCTGTTTGCTCATTGTACACATGCGTGGCATCTCTCTTCATGCTCATTGTACGCATGCGTGGCATCTCTCTTCCACTCGATTGGAACAACCATCGATTTGACTTTTCAATCATATTTTCGTCGTTTTAATTATTAATATTATGTAATTTAATGATCGTCCACCGATTTTCAGCAAAATCGGTATGGTTATTTAAAAGTAATGTTGAAAATTAAAATACGTTTTGAACCAACAATGGTGGTTTACAGTTACACATAATAATTCAAATTACACCCGGGATCTTTTGCACAATGATTTAAAAAATATTGTAACACATTATAAATAAGTTTGGTGAATTTGGGATGCATATTTTTTATAAAATCGTGTTAATATTATACCCCTACCGTGAACAAAGTTTTTATTATATATATATATATATATATATATATATATATATATATATATATATAACATTTGATACTATATTACTTAAGTATAGCCTTGTGGGCGTGTGGTTAGCGTACCTAACTATTAGATTGAAGGTTGTCGGTTTCAAACCCGACATTTGCAAAAATTTTTTTAGTACTTGTAAATTAAATATGGCGCACGCAACATTTCAAAAGTAATAAATATATTTGAATTAATGAATGCAAATAGAAGTAAATTTATTAATTCAATTGCACATTTCATTTCACTCCTTTGTATCCATACAAAATAGTGATAATTCAATAAAAGTGATTCAATTTTATTCATAAAAGTATGCAGAGGTAGATTTTATCATGCAAAAGATTGAAAAATTAAAAAAAAAAAATTCTTCCTCAAAGAATGTAATATTTTTAATGCCTAAATGGTTTGGTTGCAAAAACCTATTACGGCTCAGTCTCAGGCCGAATATGATATTTCCTTTTCTTCTGGATCAATCATTTCATCAATGTTTTGTTATGACGTCACGTTAAACTATCGTCCGTAAACCGACTTTGCAGACAACCAATTTTTTTTTTAAACTAATTTTTTTGAAGAGTGAAAATGGCTAAAATGTGTGTTTTCAGTTATTATATATAATATTATTATTTTAAGTCCAAAAAATATATATATCTTTTACATTTTACTTTATTTTGCATCTGTGAAATTTAAAAAAAAAAGTTTCACTGTATTTTTTAATTTGTTTCGTAAAATATTCAATATCCATGAATAATTTTATATTTTATTCAAGATTAGTTCAAATAAAAAAACCAGGATTCGCAGAAGACTATAATGAGGTCATCACGGACCAACCACTATGCAAGCCTTTTGTAAAGGAAATCGTCCACTCCCCTTCACGTTGTCCTGAAACAGTTTCGGGAAACCACGGACAACTAAAATCAGGTAGGATGGATGCGGATTTGAACCTGGATCCTCCCGAGTTGGGGCTAGATGTTTAATTATTGCATCACCTCACCCAATTTTCTTGAGTTGTGTTATTTATAAGACTTGAATCTCACTTATCCTGATCTCGCTCATCTGGACATGGGTTAATCCAAACTTGATTAAAAAAAAAAAAGCAGGAATTACTAATTTTTGAATTTTTTTTAATCACAAAGATTTTTTATTTTTTCTTATCTTACAACAGTTCATAGGTTAAAAACTTAGGTCTACGTATGCATTAGTTTATGAAAACATTTGATTGTTATAGTTTACTGATCTAAAACTTAAGACAAATTCTCTTAAATCCAGACTTTTGGCGGTCCGGACAGGGTCTGGTCCAATCTAGTCGGAATTAGCAGGACTCTGCTGCATTTAGCGTTCGCCCTTTGTGTTGGATGCATCCGCGGGATGGGGAAACGACACGCTGTTGGGTGTGGTTCTGTGCAGCAAGGGCAGACGGCTCTGTCCATCGCCCAGAAGCTGGGCTACATCAGCGTGGTGGAGACCTTGAAGGTGGTCACCGAGACCACCATCACCACCACCACCACCACCAACGTGGAGGAGAAGTACCGCGTGGTGGCGCCAGAGTCCATGCAGGAGACGTTCATGTCTGACTCGGAGGACGAGGGAGGTGAGTCCACGGTCCGCCCCACAACGCTCCTAGCCCGTCCGAGAATGTGGTCCGATTCCATTGGTCAGTGTACATGGTTCGTACCCCTGCTTAATATCCTGAAAAGTTCTTAATTTTTCTTAAAAGTCCTTAAATTTCACTAAGAATCCTTAAAAAAACTCCTTAATAAAAACTGATAGCTTGCAAGTAATGCATAAATGCAGGTATTTTAATGTTCCTTTTGTTTCCGACTTAGCACCAAACAACGCTCTGCGCATGCCCAGTACAATTGGCAACTTTCGGGCGACATGATTATTTTTAATGTATAAAAACATTTTGAATTAGTTTTACATAGTTTGTATTTCACCTTCAAACTGAAAAGGTGTGTTTTATTGTCTTACTTTGAATTTAATTAGTGACAAAGTAAATGGCAGGGGTATTAAATTCAGTTAGATACTGTTTGTGTTAGATGTGTTCCAGAGATAATTCTGGACAGTAGGGGCTTATCTATAAGAATTGAACTAACCAACTAAATTATTTTTTGTGTATTAACTATTTAACATTATTATTTTCTTGAGGTACTTTTATGATATTACAAATGGTTTTCTAACTCTTGATAGTGATGTATGAAGTAAAAAGCGTCCTTAAAAATTCCATAAAATTTTTATGGATATGAACCATAATGTAGCTGTATTGGTAATTAATCTGTACCTTCATATTATGGGGTGCCAATATACTTAACACCTGGGATGTGCCTTCAATCAATATTAAATCATCTATTTTTAATTATTTAAATTTTATTTGAGCTTAATGCCTCGTTGACAGCAAGGTCATTAGAGATGACACTCAATGCCACAGACAGGAGTATCGAGGAAAGAATCAGAATGACCTGGAGTGATTCTAGAAACACACAGAGACCCAAGTTCAGGATGATAATTTTTCAGTGACAGACAAGACAAAGTAGAGCTTGATAAAATATTTAGAAGTTACAATATTGAATTTCAATAAAACTCAAAACATGTAAACTTACATGAGGAGTTCAAAGAAAACGTAGCTTGCTGGGTGAGACAGAGGATAAAGCGTGGTGGAACTTGAGATATACATAGTTAACAAAAAGGTTAGGTTTTTGGAGAATTGCATTTTTGTGGTTCAAATTTCTTTGTTTCCTCTTTTTCTTTTAACACTTATCATTTATTTGAACTTTTTGAATTATCTATAAAAATACTTTAAATGTTTGGCTCAGCTCTATGTTTTTAATTTTTTTCATGTAGGAATAAAGAGCTTTATAGTTAGGTTTTGTTAAATATTTTTGTGACACCTAGAATATCAGGAAAGATACAACAGTTGATCCTTCGCAAGTATTATCGAAAAAAATTTGTGATTTAGAAAAGTTCATGTCTCGAATACATAATCTGATTAAATAATTGGTTGTATCTCTTAAAATAATGCATTATATTGCTCCATTCAGAAATGGTTTTTTTGTTATAGGTACACTCCTAGCGGATATTGAGGTCTTAAATGGTAACATGACTTTGTAATTCTACCAAAACATCTGCATATCATTCTCAGTTGTAGTAATGTACGATGAATAATCAATATGTAGTTGCACAGATTATGGCTAAGAGACATGAGAAATTATTGTTTAATTCGTATGTAAATAATTATTACAACCAGTCCTCTGTGATGCATCAAATGCATTGAATCACAAATCTATGTGTTTCTATCATTTGAATAATAATAATAATAATAATAATAATAATAATAATAATAATAATAATAATAATAATAAAAATAATAAATGTGTTAGGTAAAGTCTGAATCCAAGTAGAAATTTCAATTAATTTTTTTTTTTGATAGAAGGTTGGGAACATTTAAGCTATTTTAGTAGTCAGTTCTATGCAGTCACAACAAAGCTGTGAAATTCCATTGGACTTGTTTTTGAGTATGTGTATTACGACATAACAGATTAACATCTTAAAATTAGATAACATCTGATTACAAGCATGAGTAGAGTATTCAAAAAATTGTACAATTGCTGATAACTGATAAGAAGCGAGACAAGGGTAACTTCATTGACGCCATCACACAAGTAACAGCACCAATACTGCAATAAGCTTTTAGTCTTAACAATGTTAGGTTGGTAACTATTGCCTGCACACACAGCTATCAGAACATTCACTGTACATACAAAAAGAAAATCATGTGACTTAACTTTCTTTGCTTTACGATGATAATTTTTAATTCAAGGTAAGAGGGAATATTTTTGGCAACTTATTCGTTTTAATCTTGAATATTTATTAGTTAGAACTTGTATTTATTAATTTCACGGGAAATTGATTGTGTTTATCATCATTTGACAGTTAGTTGGGAGGTGTAACATCATCATTGCTAACCATGAGACTTTTGATTTTGTAAAGCTGATTTTTCACTGAAGTTATTTTCTTTGTCTTATCTACTCAACTGTTGCTAAAAATGAAATTTAGTAAGTTTGTAGGTTTTTTCAGAAAATAGATGATAAATAAAGTATTTAATATGATTGATGTTTCAAAATATAAATTCTTTGATTCTGATTATTAGTTGAAAATTGGGGGTTGTAGTATTTAATTGTATTTATTTATTTTTGCTTTACAAGCATCCAATAGAAGAGTGAATATGCTAGGTTTGGTTGGAATAAAAAATAATTACACATATTGAAAATGTGTGGTGGTGAGCCTTTTTTTTAAAAAAAAAAAAAAAAAAAAAAAAACTTTTTTGGCACAGTCTACAGGTGTAGGTAGATTTCAGAGTACTTATTTTTTCTGGAATTATTTTGGAAACTTCTATAAATTCCTGGAAAATTTTAAGAACTTATTGTAGCCTACATAACATCCTATATGTTCGCTAATATTAAAAAAAAAATCAATTTAACATTTTCTCATATTCCATACTGCGAAAATATTTTGAACTTTTTAACTTAATGAATCCAACATTCAATGTCTTAACGAATTTCATATTTTCCTTACTAAGGTAGTTATGTAATTATTTTTATCTTCAAAAACCTTTTCATCCCTTGCATTAATATGTGGTCGTATGAAGTTTTTTTTAGACAAAGGTTTAAGATAATATTAAGATTGTTATTAATAAATTCTAATGAATATACTAAGAAAGTTTAATTTTTTTAAAGTTTAAATTCCTTTTTTTACAGCAATAGTTTGTTTCATTAAAAAATATTTCAACCAAATGTTTTAGATAATGTTTGGGAGTTTTACAATAAGTTATAATTAATTTGATAATATATCTATTAAAAAAATAATGACAATTTGCATTTCAAGCCTTGTTATTTCCATCCTTTGCAGTAATGATTTGTGATGTAAAATTTACTTTAGACAAAAGTTTTCAGCAATATTTAATTAGTTAAACAAAAATAAACTTTTTTTTCATTAGGGTACATGATACGGAAGTTTGATTTATTTTCTTACTTCAACCCCAGGTTTTTTTCAATCCCTTGCAGTAATTATATTATATTATCAAAAATTGTTTCAGACAAAAGTTTTAAATAAAAATTATAAGATTAATATAAAATTTGTATAAATTCAATGTTGTTTTTTCAACCCCTTGCAGTTATATGGTTGGTCATATCAAAAATGTATTCAGACAAAAGATTTTGGTATTTCTTCTACAAGTTATAATACGTTCACACAGATGTGATATTTTCCATATTATGGGAGTTACAGCTATTTTTCTGTTTTTTCAAAAAACCTTCCCAATTTCTACGCCTTTGGTCGGATATTGTCAATTAATGAACTTGACCAAGATTTTCCACTACTAGATTTTATGTATCATTTGAGAAGTGATTTGTGAAAAATTGCGACAGTTAACGTGTCCATAAAATTGTGATGTACACACACATATACATATACATATATTTGTGTGTGTATGTATATAACTTTTGAGTTTACGGTGGTTTTGAGGTCTATGGTCCATGAAATGAAAAACTATATAAAAATTTTCCGGAAGTCGCGCCATAGTAATGGCTAAAATAGGTAGTAGTGTATTTATTTGAAATCTACCTAATAAAAACCAAGGCCACACTTTTATCTAGAACTGATAATTATCTAATGTGTCATTTTATGAATAAGCATTATTTGCCTTCTCTGTCATCCTAATTTGAGATAAAGGAAATAATCTCTTTCAAGATAACATACTCAGTATCTATCAATGACGTCAATGAATAGTACATTTCTTTTATTGCACATTTTCAAAGATACAAAATTTAAAATAATCTCTGTGGTACTGTGCAGCAATTTTTGTTTATAAAATTATCTAGGTTTTAAAAAAAAAATTATGATTGAAAGAAGAAAATTGATCTGAATATCAAGTTATATAACTGAAATATTTTTGCTTATTTTTCATAGGAAAAATTAGAAAATTATTTTATTATTATTGCAAATATATGGCCCTTCAGTAAAAATATATAAAAAAAATACTTCTTAAAACTTTTTACAATTAACATAGTAGCTATTAAATTTTATAAATACTTATTACTGTCAGTATTTTATATATTCAAAAAACATTATGCATATTTTTTTAATGTATTGGTAATATGAAACATGTTTGGCCTTTTGGACATATTTTGCCAGCAGTTACTGTTAGAAAATATTGCATGACAAGAAAATATAAACTTATTTATAAAAATATCACATCAGATAAAGATTTTTTTTAACAGGAAATTAAATGTAGTTATTTTGGTAAAATTTCTGAAAGGTTTATGTGTATGAAGTATGTGTATCATACCGTACTGTGTTTATGTGTGAGTTCCTTTGATTTTTACTACCTAAATTCTGTCCAGCAGTCATTCATATTTTTTATACAGTTTATATTTTTTATTCATATTTTGTATGCTTTTTATACATTTAACTGTATTTTCTGTATTAATCCACTATTTTTCGCTGTGTTGGTAAGACCACTTGCGATTCATGGCTACTAGATTCAGGACTGAGTATATTTAGTTTTTCGCAAGTAGTAAACATCAAGACTGCCATTGCAAACAGTTAAATTCTTTATAAATGACAAAAATTTGGAAATAATAATCAATATAGGTCACAG
Organism: Bacillus rossius redtenbacheri; assembly: GCF_032445375.1. NCBI lineage: Eukaryota > Metazoa > Arthropoda > Insecta > Phasmatodea > Bacillidae > Bacillus > Bacillus rossius. The sequence goes on along the minus strand of NC_086330.1, from coordinate 330,596,200 downwards.
TGATTGACATTCTTGTAGTGATGTTGTTGTATACTACTAAAATGGTTGATGCCTTAAGTTGATCACTTCATTTTAAATGTAGCATTTGTTTTTGTGTTTTTAATGCATTATGGTAGAAACAGGTGTATTTCAAAAGTAAGTTGAAGTTGGTAATTTAGATTTTTTTTTTGTGTTTTTATTACATACTCATTTGGTGCGGCACCTGCATTGTATTTCAAAAGTGCCTGCAATGTAGATTATGTGACATGTAAACTAGTATTGCATAGCATGAAGATGTTGATACAGGTATTAACTTAAATGTATTTTAAAAAAAAATTTAAATTTAAAAAATTGTGGGTTACAGGATGAAACTGGCAGTTGTAAAAAAAGGGTTTTGCTTGAACTGTGCAGTTATGAGCTTTCTTTCGAGCTGTTTTCTAGCACATAATTTACACAATAAAAATGATATTAAAATACAGGCTGTTAAAATAATTTGATTCTAAATGTTCTAATGTAGTGAGAGATTAATTCAATTTATAAAGCAAGCATCCTGCTTAAAATTTCTGCTATTATGGGCAAGTGTGGTTGAAATAGAATTGTAATATTTCTGGTTTTGAATGTTGTAGTGTTTGCAATCTGTGGTAAGGTATCTGTGCTGGTGACAGTGTGATTATACACTGCCACATGCTGGCTTACTGGAGTAAGGGAACATCTTGGTGCCAGACAGTGCGACAAATAACAGTCTTTTCGATGCTTCTACTGACACCATTGTAGTTTTGCCTTGAGCTTGGGGGTAGTTACTATGTGCATGGTGCAAACATTCAGCATCCGCACTCGTAGCATAATCTTTGCACCTAGTTTAAGAAATGCCCAACAACATGTGTCTGCATTATGTATTGTAGCTGGTTATAAATATACTTTGCTACACATCTTACATTAACATTTTGGCCAAAGTTTGTGTAGAGAATGGAATACTTGAACTTATTATGTCATTCAGTTGGATTGAAGGTTATTTTTTTTCTTCAAAGTTCTGTTTATTTATTTTTTTGAGTACAGACAAAACAAACAGTCAATAATCAACGTTCTTCTTTGGTAAAGTGTCACATGCAATTCCTAATTTAAACCAATCTTTTAAATCAATCCAATTCACAAGCTCATGCTAACACTTGAGAAGTATTTTGTGACATGAGTGAAATAATAAATAACCATCACCAGGCATATACATTTAACTATGTATTTATCTAACCTTTCCGGAGAGAAATTCATCATTGTATGATTACATTAAATGCATTAGATGCACTCTTACTATAAATAAGCAATAAGTTTTCCAGTTACTGCCACAAATTCACTGTTAATTTTCAGTTTAAATGGGTGCTTTTTTCTATAAATTAAAAAATATATGTAAGAATTTTTTATTGTCCTTAAGTTTTGTGTTGTTTGATCGTTTACTTTGAATGGTTTTTAGGTACTGTGGTTTACAAGCATTACAAATAACAATGAGTCATAAATACTCTTATATTAGTAGTGGTCGTGAATATGCATAAAGAGTACTAGAAGTATATGATTTTAGATTTGCAATTATGTAATAGCATTAAAATTCACTTCCGTTCACGAAGGTAATTCACTGTTTTACTTGACATTGCGGTCAGTTTCTCAGGGCAGTGAACTAGGAGCTCTGTGCTGCGGGTGCGGGGTTGGTTTGCTGCTATGGGGGTTGTGTAGTGTGCCTGTTCTCTTCCTGACCTCTCCCGCCCGCCCGGGACGCAGGTGGTGACGAAATGTTGGATATGACGATGAATGCGTACGGCAAACCCACACACGCGCAACACGTGTATCTTCCGTACTACCAAGGTCAGATGCAATACACACGTAAGTCAGCTCTGTGTGTCCCCGTTACACCCGCATGCATCGCTTTTCGTCTTTTTTTTTGTTTTTTTTTTGTGTGGCAATTCACCCTCTGCTTGTTTATGTGTGTGTGTGTGACAGAATTTTGGTTAGTGGGTGTACGACTGACCAAAATAACTTGGAAGCAGATAGGTTGTTCACTGATTGAAGGTCATACTTCACTTAAGACTGGGCTACAATCATCAGAAACATTTACGCACAGACAATTGTAGCAATAAGCACTTACAACAACACAATAAATGAGTGCAGCAGCCTGGCTACAATGGACGTAAACTTAACACTAATCCTTTATTTGTTTTGGTTATTGCGAAATGTGCTGCTGTACTTATAACAATAAAATTATTATTTACAGAATAAAATTCTTAATAGCTTAAGAATTTCAAAATTAAATGCAGTAATAATTTTCTTTCCCTTCCAAAAGTGCATCTACACCATGATGTGTATGCGTTACTCAGTGATACGAACACACAATAAAACATTAGGAAAATAATATTCAAAACGTTATATTCAGCTAAACATTTTATTATTTATCAAATAAAATTTTCAAATGACAAGGTAGTACAACATTCAGAGCTTCTGGTTGGTCGAAAAAATAACACAGTTTTAGTAGTAATGCAGTATTAAGCAAGAGTTAAACGCTTGTGTAAATGCTTATCGCAGTGTGCAATTGAAGCTAGTTAAGTTGAATTATATAAATTTCAACTGTTTTGAACAATATTGTGTCATGCACATGAAATGCTTATGACGATTGTGTCTAGACCTTTATTATTTACATAGTTGTCTTTCTGAAAACTGCCCTGCTAATTTTGCTTTATCATAGTTTAATTTCATTTTTTCATTTGTAAAGAAAATTATTGAGTTAATTTTTGATGATATTGTTTTGATTCTTACATCACGCCATGTTTAAGTATGTATGTACTTATTTACGAATTAATAAATGACCACAAGTGAACTTTATAAACTAATTTCAGTTAATTACACTCCAAAGCATGTTTTCAACATTATTATCAAGAATGTGTGTGGAATAAGTGAACCAGAACTTAGATTTCAACCTATGAGTTCAACATTTTTTCCTGATGCCGTATCATATGATCCTTCCAGTTTTGTTTCCCATGCCAGTTCACATCTTGTTCTTAAGACTTTTTTTTTCTGTATTTATTTCTTTTATGCATGGTAGATTAAACATACATACTTGCTTGTTTCAGAATATATGTACTTATGTGTAAAATAAATGCATGAGCATGGATGTTGTGCACAAATAAATAAAATACGTATTTGTTTTTAACACTGGCACTGTGACAGTTCAATTTTATGTTTTTAGTACTTACACTTACCTAATGCAATGATTCATTTTGATATTTTGAATAATCACAGTGTAAGGATGTTCTGCCATCACAAAACGAGATGTTCCACACTTTAGCTTAGAATGTGACACACAACTCTAGTGAGTAAACATGCGTCAGAATGCATTTAATTTCAGGCATCTTGTGGCGGCAGAGTTTCAATGTGAGGTGATAGTAATGACTAAATTATTAAATAGCTTGTGGAGTGTGCTGCATTTAAAAGTTTCAACTTGTGAACCATTTAGAGGTATTTTCGATTACATCAATTTACTTTTATCAGTAAGTAATTGGTAAGTTTATAATTTAACGTCTAATGTAGAGGCTTGAATAGTTCATTTTTAACATCATTTTATAAATTACTTTATAATTATTCATCGCCTTTAACGTGCAACTTTCATGATTGCGATAATATTCAAATTTATTGTAGTTTTGTAAATAACTGCTTAGTGTATCAGTAGAATTAATAAAATAAAAGTTAAAATTTTGAGTTGACTTTGTTGACCAATAAAATGATAGTTTATAATTTACAAAACATATACTTGTTTGTATTGCAGATGAAAAAAAAAGTTAAAAATATTAAATACTATTTTTTCAAATATGCCTACACTCTACACTTTTGAATGAGCTTGAGCTTTAATTTCTGGTACCTACATATTATAAATTAAAATGCATTTTTTTTATAGTTACAGTTACAGGGGACATCACTTGTCTAATTTTTTTTTTTAAACCATTCAATTTTTTAATTTGGTTTTTAAGGCTTTAAGATTTATTTTGCGATATTATTTGTTGCAAATTCATGAATGTACCTTGACTACAATAAAAGAAAGTAAAGAAGCTTTATTTAAAAAAAATATAAGACTTAATAGTACTTCCACTGTTACAATGAACAATATAAACAAACTAGGTTTGGTGATCTTAACGATCAAACTAGTTCACCTTTCTGAGCAAGATTTCCCATTACTAGTATGGGCATTTGTAAAAAAAAGGGGGGGGGGGGGGGGGATTTATAAATTTGTAAAGTCGTATAATTTTTTTGAATTAGTCATATTGCAGCTTGGATTTGTGTTTTAGTTTTTCTTGAATCATGTTTCTTTAGTAGAAAGAACAGTAGAATTTTTGAAGTAAATTGTATCAAAAACAAATAACAAGAATTAAATTTTTAAAATCATATGAGGGGACACACAGAAAAGACTGGATTTTTGTCATAAAACATTTATTTATTACCTTTTTTACAAAATTTCTTCAGTGCCCTTCAAAGTACTCTCTATTAGATGTGATGCACTTGTCAAGTATTTTTTCCCACTGTTTAAAGTACCTCTGGAACTCTTCAACTTTTATATCCTTCAGTGCCCTTTGCGAAGCGGTTTTTACTGCCTCCACATCATCAAAATGCTTCCCTTATAGATTTTTCTTCATTCTCGGGAACAGGAAAAAGTTGCACGGGGCTAGGTTGGGTGAATACAGAGGGTGGCGAATGACAGACCACTCCTGAGAGGCCAAATAGCGATTTACTCGTAAGTCCGTGTGTGCAGGGGTGTTGTCGTGACGAAGGAACCAGTCACCTGTTCACCAAAGTTCCGGGCGTTTCCTTTGCACATCCTCTCGCAAACGTCTTACAACTTTCAAATAAATGTGCTGGTTAACAGTCTAGCCAGAGGGAACAAATTCCCATTGCACGATTCCATGAACTTAAAAAAGACAATGATCATTGTCTTAACATTCAACCTAACTTGTCTTGCTTTTTTTTTGTCTGGGGGAGTTGGGAGTCTTCCACTGGCTTGATGTTTGCTGGGTTTCATACCCGTAACACAAACTCTCGTCACCTGTAATGACTCTGATCAAAAAGTTTGGATCACTTCCAATCTTTTTTTTCAAGTCCTGGCTCAAATTCAATCAATGTTTTTTGATCCTGTTTGAGAAGGCGAACAATTTTAGTGGCAACACGTCTCATTGGAAAATCGTAAGTCAAAATCCACTGGCATGAGCTCCAACTCACTCCTGTCTCTTCTTAAATTTCGTTGATCGTGAAACGACAAACCTCGTTAATTTTTTGGCGGATTTTTTCAAAGTTTTCATCATGTCGAGATTTTAAGGGCGCCAAGAACGAGCATGGTCTTCAACACTCAGCTCACCACGTTTAAAGCACCCAAACCACTTGAACACTTGTGTGCGGCTCATAACATCCTCCTTGAAAGCCTGTTAAAGCATTTGGTTAGCTTTCATTGCTGATTTTCCAAGCAGGAAGCAAAATTTCAAACACACTCTTTGTTCTTTTAAAACTGCCATAATGATTTCACAGGTAGAAAATGAGAACAGTAAGAGAAAAACAATACTTCGATCAAACATTCACCTATGCCATCTGGGCAGCTATTTAGTAAAGGTATCTACTAACTCCATCTAGCGGGAGAACTCTCTACTACTTCTAAGAATGGCAGCATGCTCTCAGTTCGGTATTTTTCGGTCCCCCCTCGTATTTGATAACTTTTGATGGAATTGAACAAGAATGTTAAGTATCCAAAGAAAAATATTTGACATATTAATTTTCTAGAGTAACCAGGGAATGCTCTGTCTCTTTATATATCATTAAAAGTAAAACAAAACATATTAAAAATCAGATTACATTTGTGAAGACTAAATGTGATAAACATGTGCTTGTGCATATATATTGTAGATAGGTTTGCTTTGCATGTAATTTAAGTCTGCCAACATTAGTAAAATATGCTTATAATTGTAATAACATATTTTAACTATAATCCTTTTCAAGAACCTTTATTAACTTGTACTACATCACAAAAATTTTTCTACCTGCAGTTATGTTGAACCGTTTGGCTCAGTGGTTTTACTGCACTTCCTTTATTCTTTAAGAGTGTGGATCAAGCAGAATGCTGAAGTTGTCTCCCAAGTACAGTATGTCACAACGCAAGCTGTGTGTTTGAAGGTGAGGACCCAATGCTGAGCGACCCTCAGCAGTATCGATACATGACTGTGGACGACATGAAGTCTCTGGGTGATGATTCCATGCAGATCGATGTCACTAGGGATGAAAGAATTGAAACCAACAGACTTTCAATGGGTAAGATATAATTTTATTACAAAAACTTCTCATTCCTTTGTTGTAAAGTTAGAAAATAAATTTTTTTTATAATTATTTGCTATTATTTTTTAACATTTTAATTATAACTATGAATAATGTAAAATAAGTTTGTTATTAGCATAAAAAAGCATGTTTATTTTCGAGTGGTGCCTTGTTTTCAAAAGCTTTTTGAACCTTTAAATAATAGTACACCGAATATATCGACAATATAAGTTACTCAACTTTTTGTTGGCCTAGCTACGAATGTGGCTAAAATTGCATCAGAATTGCCCATGTTTAACTTGTTTTTAACTGAAGAGACATTCAGTATTGCAATATTGCCACTTAAAGCATAATTTTTTTACCTAGTAGTCTAGTATACTTTTACAAGATTTACTGTTCCAAAATAATTTTAAATGTCTTTAGGATTGTGGAAAAAGTAGGAATTGGAAGAATTGGCAAAGCAGCAAACAAGCTTTCCAGGATACCTCGATAGCATCGATAACAAGTGATGGGCAATATGAATAAAAATCGGTACCAATCCAATTAACAATACATTTCGCTAACAGATCCGATGACTTTTACAAAACCATTTCAATACTTTTGTAAATAATCGCAGTGCAAGTCTCCTGAAAATCAATATTTTAAAGTAATAAGTTGGTATCTTAGGAGAATTAGTTATCATAAGGTTTTTTGATTGATTACAGAAAAATTATTTCACTGCATAAAATTTTTGCAGGGCACAATACACATTATGCCTTTGACTAATTAATGATCTTAAGTATAGCCTTAAATTACAGAATAATTGAAGTAAAGATGCCTTCGGATGTATAAACAGGTAAAAAGAAAATAATGGATGACACCTGAACGGATGAAATTGTTTTTCATTGGAAACAATTATACCAGAAATCCAGATTATTGGGAATATCAGGAGATACAGATGTTAAAACGATTACGTCGGTACATCGCTAGCGACAACTTTTGTCGAGCGTACTCTGATCAGGCCATCATCGAGGGCTTGTCTGGACACGCCAAGCAAGTGCAGAGTGAAATGTGGGGCGAGGACTGTGCGCATCCTCCGGTGTGTTGCCAACGTGGTTTCTCCCGGCCGCCAGCCCCGTCCACGGGCACGGGAGACATCGTGCTGCACCCGTGCCAGGCCCGTGACGTCTACTCCCAGTCCTCGGTCAGCAACCACGCGCCAGACAACGTCGACATCGCGCGTCAGCCAGTTCACGTTGGGTGAGTGCGCGCTTCTTATGATAGTCCGCGTGGCAGCGTTCTGTGCCTCTTATTCACCCCTTTTTTTCACAGAGTCTGTGCCTTGACCAAAGGCATGGTGTTCTAACAGCATGCGAGACAAGTTTTTTTCAAGTAACAAGAGAAAAAAAAAGCTTGGAAAAAAAAAATTGTTTTTCTTCACTGTCATTATTTCAGCAAGCTGATTTCTAGATGAATGTGCACATTACTAGTTTGCCTGTGGTCGTCAAATATGTGTAGTCTTTCAGGGCAGCCTACATAGTTCCAAAAATGAATAAACTATGTAGTTGATATTTTTGTAACTGGAGGTAAAATAAATTAAGTCACAAAATTATAATTTCTTGCAACTTTTTTTAAGTTTTTTTTTATAACTAGTAATAAGAATTACGTTATGTAACTTTAACAAGTTTTTCTTGATAGTCCTTACTAAACGAAAATACTATTCCTAAGATAACAGTTTGATGTTTTAGTTGTGCCAAATCTATTTCGTAACAAAATGGACATGGTATCCTTTACATCCAGGGTACAGATTTGTACATTTCCATCTCTGATTAATTGCCTCATTCATAAGTAATTCATATTATTTGGTTTAGATTTATGTTCAGCTACTTAAAAATGTAGTAATTTTTAACGTAATTGCTAAACACATCATTTGCAAATTTTTTCTTTTTTTTTTCTTTGTTACTTTAGGAATTTCTCAAACACTTTAGATGTGCTATCTTACATAGAGTGAGATAGCTCTTGGTATGAGCTGTGTCATAATTTGCATAAATTATACTGGATGGTTTCATCCAGAAGTTCTCATAATAAAAGCATTTCAGGGCTTGAGAACTTATCCTTAGCCCTGTAATTTTGTTTTCAAAATAGCAGCAGTTATTTTATTTTAATTAATTTCATTTTTACATATTTAAGTGCCAACCAAACAGTATTTTGAAATCTTAACAGGCAGGCACTACTTTAAAAAAATAATTAAACAGATAAGGCAGACACTACAAGACAAAATCACAATCAAGACACTCACAGACAATTACTTGTGACATACGGGAGCTTAAAAATAGTTAACATAAGATAAAATATGTCATTCAACCAAGTGGTTGAATAGTAACCCTAAAGAAATAGATTATATATTTTTAAAATTTATTAATAGATCATGCATAAAAAGTTTGGATGGCCTGGGGAAAGGATCAAAGTCTACACACAAACTATTTGTTTTATCCAAACAGTGTTGCAGCAGAAGATTAATAACAGTGGGAAGTATAGATAATGTCTTTACATTTACGGTGGTGAAAGGGAACCTTCAGTGAAGTGTGATCTATACTAAATTGCACTTAGTCAAAAATCAAACAGTAGTTTTTTTTAAAGCTAAGGCTGATATACAAACAAATATAACGATGTAACACGATTGGCTAGGTAATGATCGACTTTACTGTTTTAAAAGGCCAAATACCGTTTTACTAAAAAAAAGGTTGCGTGGCCATTCATAGGTTGCTCGGCTTGTGAGTTCTAGCTGCGCCAAAGACAAGGAGTTCACGGATGTTTCCGTCAACATTTCATTTGCTGTCTTCAGGATGTGTGAACCCTTTGCCTTTGACGCAGCTAGAACTTACAAGCTGCGGAACATCTGAACGATCACGAAAGCTTGCAATATATATTTATTAACAATAGTTGAATTTTCACAATGATTTTATGAGAGTAAAATAACGTCACTGCTACAAATATGCAATGTGTAATCAAATATACATTTTTTTGACTATAGACATGCATATCAAGTGAAAGTGTTGAAATTGAAAGTACTATTAAATCTTGGTCGTACACACCATGTTGGTTTTTTTAGTTTCTTCGTCATTACTTTTATTCAAATGCTTTTTCTAAAATTTTATCTGTAAATCTCCTTTGTATTTGTTGTTCTGCCACAAATATTTTTAATAAATATTCACATAGTGTAATTTCAAGGATGAAAACGGTGCTCAAGTCTTCGTTATTGCACCCATTATATCACACTAAGTGAATATCTGTTGAAATTGTTTTGGCAAAAAATCAAGTGCAAGGGAGGTATCAGGTTTAAATTTTAGAAATAGCCATAAAAAAATGTAATGATGGGGGAAAAAAAATGATGAGTATGACAGAGCCTTGAGAAATAAACATATCTTAACAAATTTTTATGTTTATGTGTTAAGTAGTTCTTTAGGGAATGGTAAGATGACCATTTATATTCAAAACAGAACTAAACATTGAGTGTGACATGTTGAAATCTGTTAGTACTCGTTTGTGGAATGATATACAATGTATGCTAATACCTAGTATATTCTAGTTATAACTTCCAAAAGTGTTTATTAACCTGCATTGCTATATTTGTGTATTAACTTGTATAGTTATTTTCAATAAAAATGTTTATTTTCTTTGTTGTTATTAATTGGTTATTGTGGAAGTTATATAGTCATCTGTTCAGCTTTTCTCTTGTTTGAATACTGCATGTGTGTGATTAATTGAGCATGAGGATTGTTTCTTGTAATAAATTGCATGTTTTGACATCTATCAGTTACAAAACATGTAATTCAGAGTGTGTGAAAGTGAAAAAAAATTTCTTGAAAAATGTGTGACTTCAATGTTCTATAATCCAAGTTTATTATACAATATAAAAAAATACAGATATTTAAAATTGGTAAAAAAAAAAAAAAAAAAAAAAAAGTTGTCTGTAAAGTCGGTTTACGGACGATAGTTTAACGTGACAAAGTCATAACAAAACATTGATGAAATGATTGCATACTTTTAATAATAAAATTGAATAATTTTTATTTTAATAATAAAAGAATAAATACTTGAAATTATACTAGTAATCAGATTTTTAAAATGCAAGAAGAATTAACCTTTATTGCCGAAATTGTTGTTGTAATAAGCAATGTAAACCACATTTACTTTTCACTTCACTTTATAAACAGTCGACGAAACAGTTCACGTGTAGATGACTTGTAATTAATTTTAAAAACTGGCATTTAGCTATAAAGTTTAAATATAATTATGAACAAGTTTTCATATAAATAAACTGTAATCAAATATATATCATCAATTATATGAATCACCATAATTTTTTAGTCAATTGTAACATAACCTATTATAACTGCACACTCGGACAGATGCTACTTTTTTTAATAATAAAAGAATAAATACTTGAAATTGTACTAGTAATCAGATTTTTAAAATGCAAGAATAATTAACCTTTATTGCCGAAATTGTTGTTGTAATAAGCAATGAAACCCACAGATTAAAATTCGTTGAGAATATTTTATTTTTTTATGTCTTCCAGTGCTCAAAATTATATGCAATTGTGGCCCCGGGCACAAAATTTTATTTATAATTCATTAATAATAACGCCTCTCGCGATAAACAAAGGAAAATATGTATTAACGAGTGCCTGGTTGCCAGAGGATAGATAGCGCGATTCGTTCGGTTCGCGTCCGTCACCGTAGATGGCAGCACCGTAGGGGAATAATATTATTTAGTTTTGATAATACGATTTTACAACACATACGCATCCCAAATACACCAAACTTATTTATAATGTTTTACAATATTTTTTAAAACATTGTGCAAAAGTTCCCGGGTGTAATTTGAATTATTATGTTGTAACTGTAAAACACCATTGTTTGTACAAAAACGTATTTGAAAATTCAACATTACTTTTAAATAACCGTATTGATTGTGCTGAAAATCGGTGGATGATCGTTAAATTACATAATATTAATTCAAACGACGAAAACATGATTGAAAAGTCAAATCGATGGTTGTTCCAATCGAGTGGAAGAGAGATGCGGCGCAAGCGTACAGTGAGCGTAACGGGACACATCTTAGTGGGACAATGTGCGTTACGGGACACTTTTTCGTGCGTGCAGCCAGCGTTCATCGATTTATTAGACATTGTCACGTCAGAAAATGTGTTACGTGGATTCACTAAAAATATTTACTTAACCTATTCTATCTGTTTTCCTGTATGTGTTACAGATTATCACAGATATTTAGAGAACGGGTACTCAGTGTGAAAGGGATACAAAAATTTGTGAAATAATTTCATAATAAATTTAGAAGGATCCAAGAATTTTTACTTTATTAAAGTGAAAATGTATTCAACACACAGAGAAAACATTCAGACAAAAGATGCAGCTTAACAGAAGGGAGATCAAATAACTGAAAATAATTTTTTCCACCTTTAATGTTGCATAATGTATCATTTTTTTTATTTCACACATGAAGGCAGTTATATTGCATATTCATTAATTTCACAAAGCCATTGACTTATCAATACAGGTGGGCCAATCAAATGCTCAAATACCATTAAGTCATTAGTATTCAAAGAATTCAATATTAAAAAAAAGAATTGAATAAAAAGATTAGAGGAAATTAAGTAAATTAAGAAAATTAACACTGGTAACATCTGAAGGTTAGTAGGTCATTTTTTTATACCCATCCTGTTACCATTCCCCAAGATACTATAAAGTTAAACATTTAATTATAATATATTACAATATATTTTTGTGATCACCATAGTTAATTTATTTATTTCTTGTTCATTATTTTATTTTTGACCCTTGACAATAGATTCAGATTCGAGGTGTATATTCAAAGTACTCTTTGGAAATGAAATTCGAGATACGGATTCGAGAAAATTGGGATTTGACGTATCACTACTTATCAACATTTGGAACTGCTTTCTGTATGTACCATATTTCTCCAATCCTTTTCTAAAATTTTGTTTGTGGCCAGAGAAAACAAAATGATATGTGCAGGAAAATTCTATAATCAGTTTTTGCATTTCAGAGTCTCAATTTCATTGTAAAGGCATTTGAAAACTTAATACAGTATTTTAACTTATAAATTTTCATTAACTTTCTAGACACATTCATTAACTTTGACGTAGCCACCCCATACGAAAACTTGAAACTGATAGATACTTGAAGGGCATTTTTAGTGAAGCATGGTTTTCATGCTCTTCGTTCACACTCAAAATTTAATTTTTGATTTTATAAACCCTGCCTTATTATTGACCACTTTGTTAATAGTATTTTGATGATTACTTAAATGACCGTCACTTCTCAAAAATACTGAATAATTTTATAATATAATGATTTGACAATTTTATAATCAAGCAAGTATAGTTAAAAAATGAAATGTTATATGCAGGGATCTTGCATCTTTCTTTTGTAGGAAAAATGTTGAGAGTGAAAGAAATTACAGCATAAGATATACTACACGTAAGGCAAACTTCATGTGCTCAGAGTGTATGTATGGGCTTGAGCCATGCGGTGCTCTTGGAGTATGAAGAAAATACTTAGTTCTAAGGCCCATGGCCATAGTACAGTCTGGCGTATTCGAGAACACTGCCATGCCAGACACGTGATTTTGGCGTTTCCTTGAATTTTAATATAATTTTAACGGGAATACCATATTTTAAATTTAACCAGCTATAAAATAGGGAACACTGTAATGAAGTGTAAACCGACAGTAACTAAAAACGCCGGCAGCGCTGTAATGCAACCTGGTTGCTAAGGTCAACTGCCGGAATCCACGAAAATCTGAATGCTAGTGGCTCTATTGGTGCTGTATTACAGAATGTGCGGAACCATGGAATATCGGATTAAAGACCTTCCAATGTACATTATTTTGGTTGTTAACTTTAGAAAAACATCCATTAGTTTTGAATCTTAAGGAAAAATGTTTTTTTGCAGTAGTAAAATCTTGTCATAGAAAATTGCAATATATCAATTTTTAATAATTTCTTATATGAAATACAATTATAATTTATTATTTTTAATTAAATACTGCAATAACTTATTCAATTTTTTTTATGTCGGATGATCAATAGTTTGGTTTACATTTGATCCAATATTACATAATTTCGGAAAATCGTGTTATTAGATTAATTATTTTACTTAGCACAATGAAGTATTTTAAGAAATATTAACATCTTTCCTAGTCATTTTTCAGAAATATAATCACGCTTGTTCCATCGCAAGAGAAACGTTTCAATTTGTTCCGTTCGCCCAGTAATTGTTTGCGTCATGTTCCAGCCTTCCACTTCTATATTTAGCTTGAAAATTGCTGCACATCTTATCTCTCTGCCATCAAGCGGGTGATGTGTAGTGAATAACGTCCAAAGTAGTTAGTATTGTCCGTAATTTTATCTGAATTTCTGGCCTTGTTAGCCACCTTTTTTCTACTTGCTACTCATAGCACCACATTTTCTGCAAAGAATTTGCTCAGTTGTGACCTCCCCTTATTTTTTAATAAGTCAGATTTATTATATTGCATTCACAAAATAATACTTGAATCAAAAATTCCAGTTTGTAGCCAAACAACATAGACACGGAATACAAACTCAACAGTATGTGTTAAAAGTACATATACATTACAATAACAACAAATTAAATTATGCTACAGTTATATTTTAAATAACATTTTTTTTTATACATCTAATGATATACTAAATACGTAAGTCAGTAATTTATAAGTTATTTATATGACTGTTTCTTCTGTTTGTTCTGTGGCAGTTGGATCGGGGTTGGATGTGTATTTTCATAGAGGTTGAGTTTTCTCGACACTAATCCTTCTGTCTTCTGTCGTTTCATCATTGTGTGTGAGAGGGCTGGCTGCTGGGCCCTGTTGTATGCTTCGGCACGTAGTGGACGATACAGGAGACGAACGCTCGGTTACCAAGAGAGGTGGTTTGGAACTGTTGGGAGCGACGGTTACTGTTTTGCATGCGACTGTTACGATCTCGTGAAAGACAGAACTGATGTTTCAAATTCTTCGTCTTGATGACAGCGTTGCTGGTGGATATTTTTTTTTTCCAACGCATCTCTTGTACTCTGCATCACGTCATGTCGACAGGCATTGCATGTGGATGTTCACGCGCATTTCATGCACATTTCTTTTTGTCTCGAGTTTTGTGGAATGAGCACGCCGTTGAAGATGTTCATGTGACGCATGGTGGTGAAAAATTTGCTACAAAGAAATTAACTAAACTCTTGAAATACATTTTGGGTATTTTCTTTTTTTGTTTTTGCTTTTGTCATCAAACAGCAGTAGCGTTCAAAGGCTTGACGACATGGCTTCTCGCAACTGCAATGCATACAACGGTGGAATGTGGCGGGAAAGGTACTGCATTTTGTTCACATCACATATATGTATATATAATTGTTTTTTTATGTTTTCATATATTTTTGTTTGTTTTGATATATATAAAAGTTATTTGTGTTTGATCGTGAGATACATAAATAATTTTATATTTTATGTTAAAACATCTATAGACACTTGTTTTGTTGCCTCAACTGTGTTTTGTTTGCTATTTATCCTAAATTCTTGACGTTAGGCCTTGCCACATTTGCTCAGTCGCATCTGTCTGATCGTGTTGTTCGACTATGCTGTCTGATGAATTTTCTGTAGCAACGTGCCACATTCATTTGTCTGATGCATCTGGTTCACACAACCATGCATGATGGCAGCATGGCAGATTGCTATAGATATATCCATGTTGGCTTTACTCAAAAGCTTTGTACAAAAGAGAGATTATTATTAAATTAAATTAATGAAATATTGATACTTTTTAAAATTTAACTGTGGAGGAAAGCTGGCTCAGCCTGTGCTATAGGCAGCCTCATTTACCTAGGTGCCTGTATCACACAACAAAACTAGTGTTATGAGAAGGTGATAAATATTGGATGATGTCTAATATGTAATGTATGCAGTATTAATTACAATACCACATAATGAACGTATGTAAATCAGAAAATCAAATTACATTGGAATTACTATAAATAAAGCAAGAAATGAAGTAGATATGAAAAATAAAATAAACATTAATTATTTAAATTGAAATAATCTTTTACTTTGACTGTTCAAGAAGGACACAAACATTATAGTTTCATAGAATATTAAGCTTCTCCAGTCGAAATATCAATATATTTATATTAACTTTTGAAATTACTGAAGTTTTAATTTATGTAATATGTACAAGTTATATGAGCCAGCCTTGAATAAGTAGTAATACATCACGATTAATGGATTAATTTCTGAGCTATGTACATTAACACTTGGAAACACATTCACCACACTAACGTGCTGTAGGATTCTCAGGATTCAGTCGGTAGAGCTATTGGTCTTCTGCAGGACCATTAGGCGTATAGCACAGCATCCAGGAACGTTGGCTACAGCGTTGTAGAATAAGCTAAGACTACGACTGCAGGCATCCGGAACTCAGCGAAAACAGCTCGTTCAGGTTGCTGAAAACTGCTAAGAACTGGGACAATCTCACCAAAGACCGACTGTCTCGGATGGCCTGGTTGCAGGGGAAAATCAGCTGCTCTGCCATATCTTCTAGACTGGAGAATTGCTAACTCCAGACACGGAATATATTTACGTATCTGGCGTTACACCCTATGTCTGTAGCCAAAAATGACAGACCTCCTGAGATTTTAACTTCTGTAGATGACAAATACTGAATTTGCGGTCATTGTGAGATCTTCTTGACTCCTGTGTTGAATACCGTGGGAATCCGGACTGCTCCTCACACAGGAGACGTCTTTCCCTATGTCCAGCTAAAACATGACTGTCCTCTACACATCCTTATAATACATAATTAATAGAAACTTCCAATTCAAACTGGGTAAGGCACCAAAGAAAGAGAAACAGTGCTCTGAGTAATAGTGTATGAAATAATAATTCCTACCTGGCGAATTGTGTTCGGGTGTGACTTAAAGAAGAAATGTGTGCCTAGTGCAGACGTAGCACAAAAAGGAATGTTCAAAATATAAAAATAAATATAATGAATAAACTAGGTGTAGCTAAACTGCAAATAAGAATGAATTAACACCCCTAATGATGGATAGTTAGCTATAACACTACGATAACTTTAGTATGAAACATTACAATACCCGTAATTAGTATTGAAAAACAAATATCTGCAAAATTACTATAATAAACAGCATGTAAACATTCTCAATGGTTACATAACTAAGAGATTAATATATATTTGAACCATACCTTTTATTTTCATATTACACAAATTTGGCATTTTTTTTTTCCTTTTCGGGTACTTTCTTTTCAGTTTCCAACAACTTAACTGCAAAAAATTGAACAAAATGGTTCCCAAGACAAAATGTACAAAAATGCAATAAAAACATGTGTTTGTAAATAATTATTTTCGTAGAGATTTTACAGTTCATCGTACTTCTCATTGCCTAATAATTTTCATATTGTCAGATGCTGATGGTGCTGACTGACCCATCTGACAATAAAAGTTCAAGTTCGCCAGCCTTGGTCTGACAGATCTGCTCCACGCGACTGTACCATCAGCACCTGTCATAGGTGACGTGAATCAGTCAATTGCTATATGCACATCTGCACCATCTGCAATGACGCATCTGGCGGATGCGACTGCGTGAATGTGGCCGACCCACAAGTCTTGTTCAAAATAGCCTTCATATAAATGCTTTAAAATGTGAAGTAAATGAATTACTTTGCACAATAAATAGAAACTACATTATAAAATATATTTCATTTTAATTTTTTTAATAGTTACTGGTTTTAGAGAAGGAAAATGGTAAAGGCAGGGTATACGATATATTTTTTTTTATTGGTGTGCATGAAAAGCTTTAAGAGACGGGACGTTCAAGGCCTTCAGATCATGTGGTATTAGCTTGCTCATCATGATACATTTTCCATATGGTCCCAGAATACAGCAGATCCCAATGTTCTCTCAGCGATAATGTGCACCCAACATCCGGATAGAGTTCATTTTAATTAATTCTTGTTACCCTAACTCACAATCTGAATGCCTGCTTGAATATTTGAGAGTTAGGGCATCAAATGTTTTCTAGGAATGATGGTAATTGGCTTTGTCTTAGCTGCACTTCTGGCCGTGGTGTTTGGTATAGCTGATGTTGGGCTAGGTCTTAAGTCATTGAATTGTAACTGCTGTAGCCTTTGAAGCTTTATATGGGAAAGAGTTTACACTGCCGTGTGCATCTCTTTCTCAACACTTAAGGTCCTGTAAATTGATAAGTTGCTTCATGGAGTCATTCGTCGTCTCCTCGGAGCAGGTGGTGCTAGTGCCTTCACGCTGGAGCGACAGTATAGCAAACAGCCTAAAGCTGAAAGCAATCAATGGCAGAGCTTCAGAATAATCCAAAAAGTAATGTTTGACTTTTCCTAAGTCTCAATCAGATTGGTGACATATGCCTGGTTGGTATCAGTTTAACCTTGCTGTATTGGGCGTCAACTTTTGTTCTAGGTCAAATGTTATTTGAGGACGTCGTGCGTTTGAGGTTGGCTTAGTTTTGATGGCATTTTGAAGTAGGTATTTTTAAAAATGTTGTCTTTTTATACTCTTAACTTCTGTGATTTTTAACAATGATATTTGCATAATTATAATTTGTAGATGTGATAAAAAAAAGTCATACATTAATGAAGGTTGCTATTAGATTAGTATTTTTGGCATATTCTTTCTTGTCATGTATTATTTATATTGTGCATTCTTGCATCTTAGCTATGTATTTCTGTGATGTCCATTTGAGGTAAATATGCAATAAACTTGTTTGATACATTTTTCATATAATTTTTTTTTTTTAGTTAGAGCACATTAATATTTAAATTGGGTGTTTTATTGTACTTGATAATTGGTTGAAATCTTACCTTTAGATCCTAAAACATTATCAGCAAAAATAACAAAGTTTAGGTACTAAAGAGTTGAAGTACTCAAATGTTATTTGTGTCAAGGAATTGAAAACTGTTCCTAAAGGAACATATTTAATGAGAATTAGATGTTTGTAAGAAACCTTCTAGTTTAAAGCTGTCATACACAGTGAGATAAGGAGAATTTAAGCAATAAAACTGGCAGGTTAGTGAAAAGGAGTAATATTATCCTGTGTCTCATGCAAGTGGACATACCCAAGTGCTGCATGTTCTGAGCTTATTGGTGCAAAGTATGCTTTCCTTGTAGTGAAAAGATGACTATATATCATTTCCACAAGACTGGCTACAATGTTTTGTGGACATTTAGTTGTGGAATTTGTCTCAGATGCAAAGTTGATGTTTTTGTTTTAACTACATTACTATTAGGTAAGGACTATTTCTGTAAATTTAACAAGATACCTTTCTTGCATTTATTGTTAGGTCTGAAATATGTTTAACTGATATTTTCTAAATGTAATATAATGGTTGTCAGAAGTCACACAAGTGATAATAATTACGAACAGTTGTGAAAATTTTTTACATCCATTAAATTAAAGTTTGGTAAATGACTGCTGAAAATATTTGCCCATTAAATGCCAGAGAGTTATTGTTAAAATTTACAGAAATACCTCTTGGAGCAAAGTATTGCCATAAGAATGAAATGATCAACTTTCCATATCAGATTGAGCATTAAAATTAATTTTGATTAGTTTTAATTTGTTGTGATGGTATTCTTTAAAAGATTTAAGTGTTTTTAAGAATAAACCAATTTTTTTTTAAAAAAACATAGAATTGTAAGTACAAAATTGAGAAAATATGCAAATTTCTACATTTAGTTTGAACTTGATATAATAGTAAGTATAATATTTTTTACTGTGTACTGTGAAACTTTTATTTCTGCATTAAGTATTTTTAAAAGGGGTTAATTCATATGTTAAGTTTAGATTTGGTTTTTGCTAATTTTAATTTATATTTTACATGCCTGTTTGTGAGGTGTTTTGATGGTTCTTTTTGTTTGACTGTCTAAAAAAATCTTTTCTACATACTTTCTCTAAGTTTTGGATGTGTTATGTGTTTTTTTTTTTTTTTTTTTGTGATTTAGTATTTTTGGAGTTATTATTAATATTACTTACTTAATTATGGATTTTGAATGAGTGATTGTTAATATAATACGTACTTACAAAAACATTTTTTTAACCTGCATTGAGTGTGAATTTATTGTTTGTGTTCACAACTATTTTGTGTTTTATTTCAGAATAGTACTTCTTAACTTCAGAAATTTCTTTCTCACATCTATTGAAATATACTCTCAGTATTCTGTATTTTTAAAAGTAATTATAAGTAAAAATATTTAATATTTTTAATAAGAACTGTCTGAAGTATTAGTTTGTTACATTTTTATCACATGTTACAAACGCCTATTTTAATTTTGATGACCTCCTCTTATTTTCAGTTTGTTACATATTTTAAATTGTTGCTTGCTACAGAATATATTTTAATGATGTGTGATTAGAATAAAATATTTTGTCATTTTATACCACTCTACTAACACCATATTTTTCTTGTTTCAATTTTTATGTAAACATGTGCGGTACCCCACAGCATTCCTCATTGGAAAAAGTAAGTTGCAGTTAACGTAGTGGCAGCCATGGTTTATGTCTGGATGCTAAATGTTGTGGTCTGGTGCATTTAGATCTTAGATAACTTTTTTCCTTCTAGACCTATAGTGGAGTCTTGTGGCGGGGGCTTAACTTTCTAATCTCTGGCATTTCTTCTCAAGTAAACGCTGTGTTTTAAAGATGTCCTTAGTGTGGATTTTC
The DNA here is from genome assembly GCF_032445375.1 of Bacillus rossius redtenbacheri. Lineage (NCBI taxonomy): Eukaryota > Metazoa > Arthropoda > Insecta > Phasmatodea > Bacillidae > Bacillus > Bacillus rossius. Next base: position 330,576,098 of record NC_086330.1, on the reverse strand, counting down.
AGGAGTAATATTCATGTGTAATAAAAATTATGGGAAAGGAATAATTAATATTTTTCACACCTTACTTGATTACCAGTTTTTTATCATTTGATTTCAAATTGCCAGGTATTCAACAAGTTTTGGCTTTAAAAATTAGATATGAATAGCTTTTTTGGGTACAAGATACAATACCCATTCTACAGTACTTATTCGTAGAACAATTGTAGAAAAAATTTATAATAATTTAATTTAATTTTGCAGTAAACAACTTAGAGAAAAAATTTGAATTTAACTTATAGTTACTTAACCTTAGGTTCTCAAACCTTGAAATTCCCCAATATATTGGTGTTAAGAAGCTATAAATAAATGTATTAATGTTTTTTTGATGCAAGGAAATTGTGGACTGTTAATGTTTTGAGGATGTAGGTACAAGTAAGGTTGGTTCCGTGTCCAGCTTCCACGGCAGAATAATTGTGCGCGCATAAATAAACGAATAGCCATGTGTAACCTCCCGTCACAGAACGAGGTTGCTCTATGGTAAGACACTGGAACTCTGATTCCGGACGGAGAAAACGGCTTCAAATTCTAATCCGGCCGTCCTGATTTCAATCTCCCATGGTTCCCTGAAACCACACAAGGAAAGTGCTGTGCTGGATCCTTTGCCCATCTCTAAAGACCTCCTTCTCGACAACACACAAAAACTCAGTTAATACAGTGCATTTGTTAAAGAAACGCAATAACCTGTTCCTACATTAAATCCTTTTAAAAGTTACGTCAAAGTCGCGAAGGTTTAAAGCGTTCTGTGCTCACGAGTGGCAAGATGTAAATACAACAGGGTGTCCACATTCTGGAAAGTCAGGAATATCAGGTTGAAAGTCGGGGAAGTTGGAATTGGTGAGGAAATGTCAGGGAGTTTACTTTGAAATCCTGGAAAAGTTGTGGATATTCCCTAGTGACAATAATTAAGGGGAACATGTCATGCAGCAGTGTGCCATCACCCATACTGTAAAATAAAAATCCAGATGGTGTTTTAGTGCATAGTCATACACTATAAAATGGTGTATGCAAGATTCTGTTTGAAATAAAGAAAGTACAGAGGTAACTAGGCCAGCTATGGGTATGATATAGGCTGGATTTTCTTTATTGCTTTCAAAAAATTGAAATATAAATGAATTATTAAAAAAATGTTTAATCAGGGTAAATTCAAGAAAATCTTATTACTAGAGACAAGATCACATGGTGAATTGCGAGAAAATTCTGTTTTAGAAAATCATTTCAATACACAGCATAACATCAAAATGTAAGTTACTACACCATATACATAGTAACAAAATGCAAATATCATGGAATCAAGCAGCATTTTACCAAAACTTAATTCAAATAGTAAAAAAAAAAAACTTTTAATGTTTGAATTTCAAGGAATGTCATTATTTATGAACAAAATTTGTATCAAAGTGCAAAGACCAGAAAAAATGATTTAATTTCTTTGATCTTGCATCTCTTGTTAAATCACGTTCAAACTGAAATGCTCGCTGATTTATTTTTTTTTGTCCTGAATGAATCTTTTTTAGACAAATTTACTATAAATTATTTTACTGTAAAATTGCAGCATACAAACATTACACTATATTGGTGGAATAAGTATTGCAAAACAGAATTTATAAAACTAAAAACACCAAAATATTTTGTTTAAAAAATTAATTTGGACTAGAAATAAAACCAAAAACATCTTGTCTCTACTTATTTATTACAGATATGTGGTGACACCCTGAAAAAAATCACATTTTGCATCTACACAGAGCTTACTCACACTGCTGCACAAGTCTGTGTGTTTGCCACAGTTGATCGTGGAACATTGTTTTAAATTGCATGAAAGCACTGACCCAGTTCCCTTTTATGTCGTGCACACATTCTGCTGGTTTTTGGTGTTTTTTTAAAAAAACTAACATATCACTGTACAGCACGAGTGCTAGTTTTGTATAGCACAATATCCATGTTGCATTTAAACACACATTGGTTAAATATGATGCTACCATAGGCACATTAAAGTTTTTCTTTCTCTTAAATGCAAAAAATTAAAAAGTTTATTTATGGAATAACAAGATTCTAACTTCATAGGTAAATGTGTTTGTGATAATTGTTCAAGATAAGAATATGTATGTTTGACAGTTGATGGCGACAACTATGCTATGAATTCCTAAGTGTACTTTTAATGTTTGGCTCTTTTTGGTGTGAAACATTTTAACTAACAAAAAGTAAATTACATTTTTTTAATGTTTTTTGTAATCAATAGTATGTTGGGTACTTGATATTCCCCAGTAATTACATAAAGAGTATCATTTTTTTTTCCAAAAAACTAATCAATATTTAAAAATAAAATACCTACGGTTATTTTATCATAACTCCGTACAGAACCAGAGCATTTTTATTTAAAGTACATGTGCTATTTTATCTACACATTTCCAATGTAGATGTCATAATAATCACTGAAACTATGTAACACTGATGTCTTGCAGGTTGAAGTTACTTTACTTAATATGTAGGTGCCTCTGAGAGGTTCTGCATCTCACCTCTTGAATGCTAGCAGATATATGGACATATGTAGTTTTTATCTCCAAATTATGAACGTAACAGATCTACCTAAGGCAGCGTGCTGAAGAACAATGTTCATGTTATTTTGCATGTTTGTGCTGGCATGAATACATTTGACTGTCAGAATGATGATCTTATCTTGAACAGAGTGATACATACATGTTGATAACTAACCTAAAAAAAATCAATTTTCCTCTTTTTAAAATTCAGTGACTTTTGTAAATAACATCTTGTCGCACAGCACTGTCAGTGAACTAGCAAATTTTTTGCTTTTGTTAATTATAGTAAGCTTTAATTTGTGTCGTCTCGAACTTGGCAATAACTGTTTGTGTAGATGTAAACTAAGATTTTCAGATGAATGCTAAGACATGTAGAATTTTATGTATTTGTACATATGTAGCTTTATTTTTTAATTATGTTGAACATAATGTGCCATGTTTCACTATTGTATATACTAGTTCTTATTTGGAAGAATTTAAAAGTAAATTTGTTGGTTAGCAATATTTAAGTGTGTAATGTTGTATTGGCTTTATTTTTAAACACAGTTAATATTTGACTTTAATTAGGAAAAGGATTAGTTTTAGTTAGGGTGAAGGATTAGACTGTAAATGCCAAGAATTAATTTTTGAAGAGTTGGAAACTATATCTGTAAGCATTTGTCTTTATGTGGTGTAAAGGGACATAGGCAGTGGAAAGCATATCTGATATGTTCCCTCCTCCTCAAAATTTTGTTGAATTAAAATACGCTTTGCTTCGAAGACTGCTGTTTTTAAATACTATTTTTTTTTTTTTTTTTTGGTCATGTATGATATTTAAAATAGGAAACTTCCAAGTTAAAATAAAATTGGAGTTAAAAAAAACATTATGTGTTTTTAAACTTTTATGATAGGTAAGAACAAGAAAAACTCCTCTAGACATGAAATTCTGATTACACCCTTCATGGTAGAAACACTTGTTTCACAGAATATTCTAAAAACAAAACAACTTCTACATGAAATGCAATTTGTAACTTAAAAAAAAATCCAAAACACATTAATTTAGAACCATTTTTCTAACATTATTATTTGTATTGCTTGCAAATATATTTTTATCTCTTAGACACTGATTTTATTGTTTTGATTTCTTCAGTAAATTTGTTAACTATGTACCTAAGATTAATATTGTTCTATACTCATAAAAAATAAATATGAATATTAATTTTATTTTAATTTGGTCATTTACAATGAGTAGTAGATTGAACAAACAAAAATTTGTGTGGAAATCTTTGCTGTAAAAATTAATGTTGTAAAATTGTGATTTTAAAATTTTGCATGGGCTAGCCTTTGTAGAAACTTCATAGTTTCTGAAATATGAAATGCAATGAATCAATTTTTATTATTTGAAATTTGTAAGCAACATTTACGTTTATTAACAAAGTTGAATATATTTAGAAAAAAATACTCAATAGATTAATAACTGCTATATAATCACCCGTACACACAGTGGAAGGTCTTGAATCCGGCATTCTGTGGTTCGGCACATTCCGTAATCAGGTATCGGTTGAGACGCTCGCGTTTATATTTCACATTGCTGCGCTGCCGGCCAGTGGTGTCTCTAGACTTGGCGGGGTGCTGGGTCTTTTCATTTACTTTTCAGAGGTCATGGAGATGAACCTTTCCAAGGGGTCTGGTGGCATGGGATGGTCCACTTCACAAAATAAACTCCTTAAAACAACTTCTTTAAGCCAGCCAGTAACTTAAGTATCGACAATTCACGGTGGATTTCCATAATCGATTTAGCTGTTTAAAATAGAACAAAAATAAATAATGAGAATAATTAATTTGATTTTTATCATTATAATTTGTATAAATGATGTCTACATCGTATAATTGATAGATTCTACAATTGAATGATAAACATTTTACATGACAGGATCGTCGCGGTGGCCCGGCTTGCCGGCCCTGGAGCCTCCCCTCCTGCCAGCATTTTTAGCTTGCGCAGAGTTTGTTACTGTCGGTTTCCATTTCAGTGCGGCGTTTTCTTTTTTTCCAAAATACTAAATTTCACACAGTCATATTCTCAGATTTGGAATTCCCGTTAAAACTGTATTGACGTTGAGAAACCAGGCACGGTCGTGCAGGGGCGCAGCCGAGAGGGGGGGGGGGGGGGGAGTTTAGGGATTCAATCTTTAATTAAATTTATTATTCTTCACTCAAAAAAATTTCATATTAAAAAATTAATAAAATTTTTACCATTACAATATTTAAATTTAAGTACCGAAAACTGCTAAAATAGCACTATTTTCCACCTTAAAATCCAAATTTTCCCCGGGGGAGGACCCCCGGACCACCCGCTTTAATACGGGGTAGGGGTGGGGGGCATGCCTCTTAACACCCCCCCATACACAAATCCTGGCTACGCCACTGCGGTCGTGGTCCCACAAGTGCCGGGGTCAGGACCCTTCCACTGCGTGCACAGATGCACATCCTGCTTGTGTACGTCGCCGAGACTCTCGCGAGCGCGGGGAACCTGCATGGCCGTGTTGCTCGTGGACCCGCAGCTTCCTGGTGAGCTTCCTGGTGGACGCTCGGGGCGGGGCGATGCGTGGCTGCCGCCACTCCGGGGTGAGGGTGATCGTGCCGCCGCGCAAGGCGGCCATGCCCATGCGCGTCACGTGCCGCTACCTGCGGCGCGACAAGCTGGCCAACCCCCCACCGCTCATGGAGGGGGAGGCGCTGGCTAGCCGGATCCTGGAGCTGGGACCCGTCGGGGCCAAGTTCCTGGGGTGAGTGTGCTGTGCATTGTGTTCTTTGAAGCATTGGTCACGGATACTATTTTACGATCAAGTGCATCATATAACATGCAAATACATCTTATTAAACAGAACAGAACAGAACCAAAAATGTAAGTTACATCATGAAATCAAGCAGCATTTTAATCAATAATTAACTAATCCCCTATTTACATTTAATTTTGATGGATATTCTCTTTTGTTAACTCGTGTTTGCATCACTGATGTTGATAATTTTTTTTTTATGTGTAGATGCATGCCAGTTTTTTTTATTGTTGCAAATGAATATGTTCTAGACCGGCAAAAATAATATAATTTTATAATTTAAGAATTGTGCTGATAACAAAAAAAAAACAGGGTAGGCTGTATTTTGGACTACAGCCGCCAGGGGTTTGTTTCACAAATGTCCGTCGCGCTGAACGGGAATGTTGTTTATGAAATATATAAAATAATTTAACAAAATTGATATTGCTTTATTTTATGACTTCAATTCCATGAACGTCTTACCTGACAGTTGGGCGGCCGTGCCAGAAAAATTGCGACACCAAACTGCGACAAACTTGGCCCATGGCTCAACTGTCTCCAAATCAACATCAGAATCATCAGGGAGATTATCCACGTCCATTACCAAACAATTTTCTGCATTCCCCGTCGCTTCTCGCGAGGTGGACGGCTGAGGCTCACTCGAGCGCAAATTTTGCACTTCGTTCGTGGGCTCGTTTTGCCCCACTCGCTCATTTCTCTCGGCTACATTTTGCCTCATTTGATACCTACGATAATTATCTGCATTTTTAATTGCTTCTGCGTGGGCGATTTCCCTTGTTTTCTGTCTTTTCTCCAACATAACCTGTTTTCATTTAGGCATTTTGCAATTAATGGCTTCAAAACCAAAGTAAGTAGCTTTATAGTTATTTTACTAACACCACTCAGTGCTCACTCACGAGCAACATAAAGTTTAAATCATGCAAATCGGTCTGTTACTTTCGGAGTTAGCTCTCACTGCAAATGTTAACTGGGTGAGTTAACGACAATGAGCAAAGTCTGCTCTACTAAGATATATTTACGTCAGCTTAATAGCTTTCATAGTTTATGAGTTTTAGGCGGTGTCGAATCCTCAGCCGAAGTGACACCCAAGATTAAAGACATTCGTATTCCTGTCGGAAATTCATGTCAAAATATATGGATGGACCAGTCAAATCCTCAGATCCTCAAATACCATCAAATATTTAATATTCATAGCTTTCAATATTTAAGAATAAAGATTTGTAGAACAATATTAGAGGAAATAAAGTAAATAAAAACAACACTGGTAACCTCGGAAGTTTGCTAGGTCAATTAATTTTCTTCATACTTATCCTGTTACCATTCCGCAAGATATAGTAGACTCCTGATTATCTGGGTTATAACTGGCAAGGGGTCCACGGATATCCAAAAATAACATGTTTAAAGCAGTAGCGAAAAATATGTTTGATTAAATATTTTTTATTCCCGACTATCTAGACAATCACTGTACAAGGTTGTACATAATATAAACTAAAGTGTTAGATGTAATTTACAGAAAAATTTGCAGTACATATCACTAAAAAATAGCTATATTTTACTTCTAGTAGGTCAATAATTTTTTTTTAATTTTTGTTGTATGTCAAGTACCACTCGTTTGCATTTATTGCTAGACATTTCTGTTTAAAGATTATAACAGAAAAATATACTGCTCATTATGACTGCTGCCTTAAAACTATGCAGGTCAGTTGAGCTCGCTTGAGTCACAGAAAAACCGCGCCGTGCCGGCGCAAACCTGTGTGCAGTTCACAAGGGCACATGGAACACAAGCGACACAGCTTACAGGGATGCATTTATTATTTGCTCTAACAGTTTCAAAGTTCGTGATGCATACTAACATGTACCAACTATGTATGTACTATGTGTGGCAGCATTTTTCGTCTTGAATCACAGCATAAAATGCTCTGTCACGTCAATGGATCACAGAAAAATAAATATTAAAAATTATTTTTGTGTTTATGGTTTATGGAAGTGAAATATGGCACGGTTAACCCGCAAGCCAGATAACCCGAACCCGGATAATCGGGAGTCTACTGTATTGTATTTTTAACAGGTAATATATATTATAAATAAAATTACAATATGTATTGATTCTAGAAACTTAGATTACGAAACAAATATTTAAAAGGTTGAATGTTTCAACACCTAGTTAATATTTTTATTTTTGACCCTTGAGACCTAAATTTGCATTAAAGGGTATTTTCGAGGTCTTATTTGGGATTTAAATTCAAGATTTGGATTAGAGAAAATTGGGTTTTGACCCACCACTGCTAAAAACATTACCAAATATGGTTTATGATTGTTTACGTTGATAAAAGGCAAATTATTATTTACACTGATTATCACAAAACATGCAAAATGACAGAAATGTGACAATAATGTATGATTATTCATGAAATTACGTAAAGTTATGTAAAACATTACCACTGAAATCTTCCAGTTGTTATTCCATCAAAAAAAATTATAACGTAAAACATTAAAAATTATCTACAATAAAATTTATTTCATTATTCTAACAGTACTGTTAAATAAGTGTTTAAGAATTATCTCATTATGGAGTGTAATACAAAGATATATGAGTTGACATTTGAAACATTTTAGTATGATTTTTCTAAATCAAAACTAATTGTTTTTATTTGTTTTGCAACTTTGAAGTTTGATGTGAAAAAACAACTTAAAACCTACCTTATAATTTCATATCAGCAGAGTTTCATAAAAATTAACTATTCTTTGTAACTTAAGTAATATGAAGCAAACTTTCTCCTCCTCATTCCATTAAAAAAATATGCATACACCAATGAATAATATGTAAAAATTATTTTCAAAAAAATTTATAATTGATGTCTTTCATTTGACACATTCAGGATTATGGCCATTCTGGATTAGCATTTTGCCGGATCATCGAACAGCATTGTAACTTTAATGGGAATACACAAGAAATGTACCCATGAACTGTGAAATGTAACCCGCATTAAAACAGGAAACACTGTACTGCTAAACTATCAGCGATGATAAACTCTTGAGTTAACTGAAAATTCAGGCAGCGCAGTAATGCGGCCTGACGGCTAAAGTCAACAGCCGGAATCCACTCAATTGACCTTCCTTACTGATAAAGATGTTAACAGAAGTGAGGCCAGTGGGGAATGCCACCAAGGACCGAAGCTCAATGGAATCCTAGTTTTGGTGAAAGGATTATTTGTAGACACACAAAAGGCTGACTGGTCATGCACATTTAAAGACAATTAAAGCAACAGTAAATACTTTAAACCATGAAGACTTTATTATAAAGTTATTATATAATCTCATTTTATAATATTTTAAACTGAAATATTTTTGTAGTTTATTATTAGATAAATATTTCCCTTTTTTTAATAAGCTTGCTAACCCTTTTTAAGAAAACATCTAAAACATATCTTGCATTTGGTTATTATAACTGGGGCCCCAATAAGTTAACCTTTACATTAGTTATAAATATAACATTTTTCAATTAACTTCCCGATGATAAATCATTTTTGAGAATACAGTCCAACAGTAAAAAATAATAATAATCTGGTCACACAACTAACAAAAGTTTTTTTTTTGTTGAAGTGGCTTTCACATTCCAAAAAAATTAAGAAGAAAGCTTTCCTGAAATGGTGCTGTCTCTCCATGCCTGCTGGGAAGGTGAGGACACTCCAGACAGCTAACAAGTATTCACATAGTGAACCACATGGCCGGTAACAGGCAACCGCTGAGAAACAGAAGATAACCAGAAGGATAACATCCCTGGCTTTACAAACAGTTACAGATGTTTCTCGGTAAAAATACATTGATAACTTACCACTTGCGGCGGTAAACTATGTGTTATAGCATAATAATGCTGAAACTTAAGATGATGAACCAAATTGAGAAGCTACATCATGGCGAGGTTACAAGAAGAAGGTTGTTCTGATCTTGGCATTAAACCAAGAAGGATATAGATAATAGCTTAATGTACCTACAGTGCAAGGAGCTTCTGCACTTAGAGGAAATAAATAATTACTAAATGAACACAACAAAATTAATTATCTTGATATGTTTTCTTTACAATATCACATTCTGTAAAGTTCTTTGTCCATAGAAGTCTTGAAGTTAGGTGAAAACCATTTAAAGATAATATGTAAATAACAAAATTAGAATCAATGATATTTCATTGAAGTTACAATGAAAGCATAGTATTGTCACACTGCTATAAAATACAAAGTTAAAACAAATAAATTTAAGACATAAAGATACAATAAATACAGTGAACCAAAATTTATAATGTGGAGACCAGTTTGCAAAAAATTATGGAAACTAAAAAAAATATATTATAAACTTTTTAACAAAGTCGAGAATATGCCCACACAACAGCTTTGCAGTGGCACACCACCTAAAAATCCTGAACGTGAGTGGCTCGATTGGTGCCCGAATACATAACGTGCCACGCCATAGGATAACGGTTTAGAGACCTTTCACTCTATATTGCCTAAAATACATTTCTAGATACTTTTCTGAACACTGTTGGTGATGTGAGACTCTTTATTTTCCAGGCCTGTGATCATTGAAGTTCCTCACTTTGCATCGCTGCGCGGGAAAGAGCGAGAGATAGTCGTGCTCCGTTCGGACAACGGGGACTCCTGGAGGGAGCACACACTGGACGCCAGCGAAGAAGCAGTGCAAGATGTGCTCAATGACAGCTTCGAAGGAGAAGGTGAGCCGGCAGTGCTTCACAATGTGGAGTTTCACACCACGTTGTGTTTTAGTCAGACATTTTTTAAATTCTATTTTGTTATAGTAACTGATTAGTGGATGTGTGGCTTATCTTTTAGTAGGTCGTATTTTTCTACCCTCTACTAGGTCTGTGCGAAGCTTCGACTAAGCTAATCAATCGAAGATCTTTTTAATGTTCAATTTGATTTTGCCAGGAATTATGCTATTTGTTTTATTTGATGCCTTGATTAAAGCTTTGCATCTGAAGTGAAGCTTTCATATTTGTAGCAGAGCTTTGAAACATTGGAAGTCTAATATTTGCTCATGAAATAATTTCTTTTTGTGTTGTTTATGTTTTTCTTGAATAAAGTTGGCACTCCGTTTGATTTTATAAATGCTCAATGTTAATATTATATATGGTCATTTTATAATTTTTATTTGAATGATGTTATATATAAAGCCTCATTTTTTTAACCACTTAATCAGTTTAAACATGACAAATGTTAAATGATAATTTTTTTATTTGAATGTTATATTTGATAAAATAAGTGTAATACAGCTTTGCCGTAACATTATTCATAATTCAATTCGATTTTGCAAATATTTTTAACATTCAATTTGATATTTGCTTGGCATCAGAAAACTAGTATTTGCACAGGCTTACCTTACATGTTTGCTTTATACAATAAAATTGTTGATCTGTGTAATAATACAAAATATAAAAATAAATATATAAATATTGTGGGCAGTAAAATAATTTATTTTATTTCATCACATGCATAGGTGGGTACGTTTGTACAGACAACAGCATACTACAGTTGTCTAGGAATCCAAAGATAACACAGAGGAAATTCCAAATAGATTTTTATCGATAAAACACTGAGAGATAAATACTTCATAAATATCCTGTATTTAAAAAAAAAAAATAAAAAATTTTTTTCAAACACTTAACAAATGTGTTGAAAATTCTTTTTTTTTTGTTTACAATGTCTTCAGAAATTCTATGCCGATAAAATGCGGAGCTCTGTAATTGGCCTTTTAAAATCTAATTGATAAATTTTTTTGTTATCTCCTCGTGAAACTGCTATCAAGGATCTGGCGTGTTTTTTTGTCGATTTGGTTTTATTTATTTATTTATTTATTTATTTATTTTTTTTTTTTTTTGCCTGTTCAGCTGATTCTTGGGATTTAAAATTTTTAGATTGTATCCGCAAGCGGAACGGTCTGAAAAGCAAAGCGAGAATAGATTGTTAAAACAGCGTTGATGTGGCTAAAGCGAGAAAGATTGTTAAAGCTGCATTGATGTGGCTAAAGCGAGAATAGATTGTTAAAGCTGCGTTGATGTGGCTAAAGCGAGAATAGATTGTTAAAGCTGCGTTGATGTAGCTAAAGCGAGAATAGATTGTTAGAACGGTGTTGACGTGGCTGTCGGTTGCCCCGCAGAGATGAGCCAGCTGGAGGACCTGCACACCAGCCGCATCACGCGCATCCTCACGACGGACTTCCCCCACTACTTCGCGGTGGTGTCGCGCACCAGGCAGGAGGTGCACACCATCGGGCCGGAGGGCGGCATGGTGTCCTCCAGCGTGGTACCGCAGGTGCAGGCGGTGTTCCCGCCCGCCGCGCTCACCAAGAAGATACGCGTCGGCATCCAGGTGGGGGGGCGTCAGGAAAAAAAAAATTAACGCATCTAATTTACTTAAGGGAAAAAACTTTTTTATTTCATAAATTTACTTTCAACCGTGCCCTCAGGTTTGCAATTTATTTTTCTTCATAACATATATTAGTAATTATTTTGAATTCTTGATTTTATGTATTTGTTATGTAGGATTGTTTACTTTTCAAAACAAAAAAAAATACTTTTTGCCTTATGTAATTGAGTGTGGCTTAACTGTTTTATGGAACACAGCCGGCATCAGGCCTGCCGTCTCTCGCACGTTTCCCTTTTATATTCTGAGTAGGGATTGGCCAGTCAAATGCTCAAATACCATCAAATCCTTAGTATCCAAAGGATTCAGTAGTGCAGGAAAAATATTCTAAAATATTAGAGGACATAGTTTACTAGTTTTCTTCATATCTATCCTGTTACAACGTAATTCACAAGATATTGTAATGTAACTTTTAATTACGTATACAAATAAAATTACAATAAGTATTGATTCTGGAATCTCAAGTCTGTTTGTTTCACAAAAATTTAAAGGGTTGAATGTTTCAACACTGTGGATAAAAAAAAATTTATTTTCTTGTACATTATTTTTATTTTTGACCTTTTGAGACCTAGATTTGTATTCCAGGAGTATGTTCGAGGTACTCTTTGGAGATTCGAATTAGAGAAAATTGGGATTTGGCATATCACTTAGTTTGAGAAATTAATCCTAATTTCTGGCATGGCAAACCAAAAAAAAAAAAAATTCCAAATGGCTATACTTCGTAACGGCATGATATTAGGGATGGTCTAGGAAAATCCTAAAATACCATAATATCTTTAGTATTCAAAATATATTAGAAAGGGCAGTTCAGAAATTAAAATGCTAGCACCTGTATACGTAGTTGCCAAGGACTACATTAGAGTAAATTCCTCTTAAGAAAGTTTTCAAGGTATTTATTAATAAGAAATATGTAGTATTAAAAGGGTGGGATTGTATTTAGATATTAATTGGCCTAATGCTACAATTTTTTAAGCCTACTATGCAGGAAATGTTCTTAAGGATTTTCGAAAGACGGTTCTACGTTATTTCTCTCTACAGAAGCTATAAAAGAAAAGTTGCATACAATGCTTTGGGAATGTTTGTTTAACACTTCAAGGAACATTTGAGACACAAAAAGACGTTTTTTATATTCTAAAAAATAAAAAATAAATACTTTTCTTTTGTTTTATAAATATAAAAATTAAATGTTTTCAATGTTATTTAAAAAAAAAAAATTGTGTGGTTTTAGTTTGAATGTTATTTTATTCCTGGCTAGATTAGGAATCAACACATTTTCTTAAGAGTTGAATTCGAGATTCGGATTTGAGGAAAATAAAATTGGAATCTTCTCCTGACTGCGTGATATTTATTAAAAGTTGACAGTCTGGGACCACAAAAAAAAATTACTTTGTAGGAACAGCTACAAATGCCAAATTTAATTATTAGTCGACATATGTATAGCTTCATCAAGAGCCGAAAGCTATGCCCTACGCCATTTCGAGGAACAAAATATGATTTCTGGAAGCTGTACTTCAAACTGTGGCGTAATAGGTGAGAAACCAATATGGGGGGCCAAATCCCTCTCAAATGATTATTTTTGATAGCCTTGCCTAAGATCCACACTCAGTAGCTTTTGGTCACTCGTGACAAGCAACCTGTAGGCATGCATCAAGGAGCAAACCTGTTGACTAGGCCCGTGCGAATACTAGTTTTTTGATGGGAAGTGAATACCAAATTGAATGATTAAAATATTTCTGAAGTTCAATAACATTGTGAATATGGCGAAGCTTTATTATGCAGTATTTATAAAATATTAAGCAGTATTTATAAAATACAGGATTGAAATAAAAAAAAATCATTTACATAACGTTTGTAATGTTTGAACTGAATAAGTGATTAACAAATTGCATTTGGGACCTATTTATATTATCATTTAATAAAACTTATAAAATAACCATTCATAATATTAATATTGAGCATTCATAAAAGCACAGAGTGCCACCTTTTGATTTTTTTAAGTAACCAACTTTATCCAAGCAAAACATATACAACACAAAAAAATAACTAAATATTTTTTATGAGTGAGTCTTAGGTTTTCAATGATTTAAATATTTGCAACAAATGTGAATCTTTATATCAGACGCAAAGCTTTGCATCAAAACCGAAGCTTCAAATAAAACAAATAGCAAGTTTCCATTTGAAATCAAATAAAGTATTAAAAAGATCTTCAATTGATTCGCTTAGTTGAAGCTTTGCACAGGCCTACTGTTAACGTTGTTGAAATATAACACAGTATCCAGCATCAGGAAAAATAAGGAAAACGTGGAATAGTCAGCGAATTTAGAATTTCTGCGAAAAATCAAGAAATAGGAAAAAATTTAGTAAGTAAGAAAATTAAAATGAAATTGTTTTGACAAACACTTTTTCTACTTCGCTAACCCAATAACTGTGCTATGCATGTAGTCTTCGTTTTTTTCCCAGACTTGTATTTATTTTCTGGTGTGTTAAGCTGAATTCAGTTATGTGGTGCTTTAGAGCATGATGCCAGAAACATCACTTTGTGAATAATTCTCATAGACTTTTTGTTTCTGTGTCAAAATTATAAATTCGTAAATACAATTGGGCTGTAATAGTGTAAGGAAATAGCGCAACCAATTTAAGACTGGTTGTTTTGTTGAAAAATATTACATGTATTGTTCAGAGAAAAATTATAAAATATGGAGGGTAATCAAAGAAAAATCATGGAATCCAGTTTGTGGGTTTTACAGTAGCCCTCTAGCAGTTTATGTTTTGTCTTCAATTTTCACATCAGATATGTGTTAAATATTATCTATAGTCATAAAAAGTATTGATGGATCAAATCGTAATTTTTTCGAATCCGAATCTCTAATTTGAATCCCAAAGAATGTTTCAAATATACCCCTCGAATCCAAACCTGGATATTAAGGGTCAAAAATAAAATAATGTACAAGAAATAAAAAAAAACATAACTATAGTGTTGTAACATACAAACTTTTAAATGTTTGTTTCACAAACTAAGTTTCCAGAATCAGTACATATTACATATTGTAATTTTATTTATACAATTTCATGTTAAAAGTAAACTACCTTGGGGAATGGTAACAATGTAGGTATGAAGAATAAAATTTACCTAGTAAACTTCACTGATTATCAGTTTCGAATTTTTTTAATTTACTTTATTTTCTCTAATATTTATCTTCAAATATTTTTCCTCGAATATAGACTCCTTTGAACAACACTAAGGATTTGATGGTATTTGAGGATTTGATTGGTCCATCCCTAATCAAAAGCGTTCATTATTAGGATCACTTGCATGACATTTTATAACTTGAAAATAATGTTTAGTAAATATTTGGTGATAAAATTTATTTATTTATTTATAAATTGTGACATTCACACCAACACTCTGAGGAGAGATTACAGTGGTGTGCACGATACAAAAAAAAAACACAATACACAAGAGACACCACAGACAAAGGACACAAAACAAAAAAAAAATTAATAAACAAAAAAAATATTAATAAATTCAAAAATACAGAAAATTAGTGGATTAAGAATACACAGTTAATTGAATTGGCTGCAAGTGCTACTAAAATATTTTACTAATTGGTTAAGCTTGTTACTATTGGGTCTAAACTGTTATAATTGCTTATTAATCTAAAAAAAAAAATATCATTTTTTCTGTTGATTGTACAGAAAGTAGACGTAATCCAAAAACAAATTAACGAGAGCTACTGAACGAATGTACAGGAAAATCCTTAGGTTAACGGAAAGTACAAGATAGTGAAACACATCATTTCGTGGTGCGAGACCTGTTTGGCAGATCCGCCTGCTCGGAGTGTTTCCCCCTGGAGAGTGGGAGAGTGCTTGGCTCAGACTGTTTGCTTATCAGACAACACTGCGACACAGTGTGCCGCAAACTGTATTGTCATCATAGCAGTTGCGGGCCTCGTGGTCCGTATGCCAGAACAAAGCATCGAACCAAGGGCCCGCGAAGAGTTCCAGGCCGCGGATTGCCGCCCACTACCTCTTGTTTTAAAATAGAGTTTATGTGTGGATGTCTGTGAAAATATGATGCTGAGTTACTTCTATAGTGTTGTTTAACTTGTATCCTTTGGTGGGGGCGGTCGGGGCTTTAAAAACCTTCCCCCTGCTGGGGGCTATTTGTGGATAAGAAAGTGGGAAGAGGGAAAAAAAAAAAAAAAAAAAAAAAAAGAATGAGCTTTAGAAACGGGTTCGAGTCCCAATGTGAGCAGTTTCAGTCATACTGCCTGCCCGGTGCTCTAGTTGCCAGAGTTAACAGCCTGGATATGCAGAGAGCGTGTATGTGTGTCAGCGTTGAAAGATTGTGTAGTTTTGTCATTTTAGATTTTTTCTTTTCTTTCCCTCCTCCTCCCCTCCCTTTCCCCTTCCCTCTCCCTTCCTTCCTCTTTTCTTTTTCTTTTACTTTTGAGTCTTTCATTTCTGGGCTCTCAGAATGTGGTGATGATGTTGATGATCGGTTTCGGCGCGCGGGAGTGAAAGGCCCAGCCCCTGCTTCCAGGTATGCTTCCCGCTACTGATGTGAATTATTGTGGAGATGAGTGAAGTGACACACTGCACAGGGCGACAGCCCCGCCCAATACGACCCCTGGGAGCTCTCCCCGCGACAGGCCGCCACTCGAGTCCCTCGCACGCTCCAGGAGACCGCCGGCCATGTGGTAGCACAGCCAGTGCTCTGGCTCGCCGCTGTAGCGCACAGACTCGCGGCCGGGTTTCCTGATACGAGAGGTTAGAGTAGGCACCACCGTCCCGCCTCCCCCTGCACTCGTTGCGGTCAATGCCAGAGTCGAGGGTTCGCACACCGGTGACCCCAGATGTTCCTTTCTCGCCTTGCACTACCGGCTTGGAGCCCCCGAGAGAACTCGCGACTGTCGCACCGCGGGCGCGCGCAGGCGCCAGTACAGCCGCGGCGTGTTGAACGCCGCGCCCGCCTGCCCTGCTCGCTCTTCGAGGCACCTTTAACGACTGCGTCCTCTTAGATTTGCCTTTGTCGACCTCCTGTGGCCGCACACTTTTGACCCGCAGTGCGGAGCTCCTCGGGCAGCGTGCACTGAGTCTATTGGCTGTGCAGGCCCTGCCCATCCCGGCGGAGCTGGTGGCCAAGCTGCTGGGCAACCGCGTGGCCGTGTCGCCCATCGTGACGGTGGAGCCCCGGCGCAGGAAGTTCCACAAGCCCATCACCCTGACCATCCCGGTGCCGCAAGCGGCCAACAAGGGCATGATCAACCAGTACTCGGGCGACGCCCCCACCTTGAGGCTGCTGTGCAGCATCACCGGTGGGTGGCTTCCCCCTTGCCCTCCAGTGGGATCGCACTTGTATGTACTTCACCCCGCCATGTTAGATTAATGCATTTTAGGCAACATCTCATTTACTGGGCTTCTGAGAATACTATGTATGTATTTTTTTTCATTTGAATCGTATTTCCAAATCAAGTGTCACAATATTCACAAATCTAGAATATTTTTCGAATCAAATTTTAACAGAGAGAAAAATATGTTTTCACACTTAACACACATGAGTCCAAAAAAAAAATTGATCCGAAATATGGTAAAATAAAAAAACAAATCGCCTAGCACTGTATAACTCCTTTTGTAATTTCTAAGGACTGTAAAAAACATTTTGTGTTAATGAGGTTTCACTGCAATGCTGCATTAAAGAGCACCGACTGTTAAGACTTAATATTTAAGTTTTTTTTTCAAAGTTTACTGCACTTATTGAATGAATTTTATGAACTGCTTAAAAAGTTTTCTGTGTGTGGATATATGTTATAGTTAGTTAGTTACACTGAACTGTAAGTTAGTAAGTTAATAAATCATAGAGCACCAAAATGTAAGTTCATACACCATAAAGCACCAAAATGCAACTACCGTGTTTTATCGCATAATCATCGCACATTTTATACTAAAATCAAGTTTGAAATGTAGGGGTGCGACGTTTATGCGAAAAAAAAATTTTGTTAGTTAAAGCTATTCATAAAAACAAAACCCATTCATGGAAAGTACGTTTATTTAGAAAGTGGAGTATCAAAGAGCATGCCAAACAATTTAAATTAATAAGTCATGCAACAAAAACCTTTCTTCCTTTTTAAATAGAAAAACAAATCTGTGATCCGAATGCGAGCCTGAATGAACGCATAACTATCATCGTAGTACACACGTACACACCACAAAAGAGTGTGGGCCATCAAATGTAGTTAACTCTGCACTTGACAGAGAGCGTGTTGCATGCAATCGGCGAGATATCAATATTCTACTACGTGTGCGCGCTCTATACGGGAAGCAATATAACCAAACATGAATGATGCCAACTAGTGCTGGCTACATTTTTGTAAGTGGTACACTGCGGCGACACAAATGAACAGATAAAGGTTATAAATTATAATGTTTAAAAACGTCTTGAAAAGAAAATTTACACATCAGACATTTTCGTATTTCCGTTAATTTAATAAGTAAGTTGTAATGTCCGAATAAATATTAGATTTCTACTTTAAAATACATCGTTTTATACGGAAAAAATACCCACTCGGAATCTAATAGTGGGACCAAAAACATCCAAATTTTGACGCCCTAAAATATAGGTGCGACAATTATGCGCGTGCGACGATTATGCAATAAAAGAGGGTACTATCATGAACTCAATCGGCATTTTTAATCAAAACTTAAATAACAAAAACATAATTTTTAATATGTTTAATTTAATGAGTGTATTGTATTCAGCATGTAGTTTATACAAAAAGTTTGTACTAAGTAGATTGGAAAAAATTTATTTTACTCCATTTTGATCCTACAACTGTCATTAGTAACTCATTTTTATGTTACAATGTTGATATATTTTTTAAATAAGTACTTGCAGATTTCTTTTTTTGTTCCGAGTGCAACATCCAACAGTCAAAATGACACTGCTTTGGTGAAACAAGTATCATAAAACATTTATCTGTTACATGTGTTCAGTAATATGCTATCTTTATGAGTTCATAAAAAAATAAAAACATTTACGCCGAAATCTCCTTTTTTTTAAAAAAAAAATTGGCCTAAAAATAAAACCATCAAATTTTGTCTCTAGAGTATAGTAGCATACATCATGTGACACCAGCTTGGTTGTGTTCCGCAGGGGGTACCACCAGGGCCCAGTGGGAAGACGTAACAGGATCTACGCCCTTGACGTTCGTCAAGGATTGCGTGACCTTCACGACGACAGTGTCCGCCAGGTTCTGGCTCATGGACTGTCGCAACATCAGCGAGGCCACCAAGATGGCGACCGACCTCTACCGTGAAGCCATTCACCCTCCATTCATGGCAAAGTAAGGCTTGGTACCTTAGCAGACATAGAATATCATGTAAGGTGGTTTTACCTCGCTGCAAAAAATTTGCTCATTTTTGTGTGCTTTTTTTTCTCTTCTCTTGTTCCATTATTAAATATTTTTTTTTTTTGTATTAAATACTTTCACCTTATATAAGAAAGAAATGAATGATTTCGCACATTATTCTTGAAAGAAAGCTTGTAGTATAAAAACAATTCTTGTAAGTGAAACCAAATTTTCAAGTCATCAGAATTCTTGTAATTGAATTTTTTCTGCTTTCTTAGGGTTACTTTTGGCTTGATTTTAAAATAATTTTAACGCCCAAGCCAGAAAATACAAGTTATTTTTTCTTAAAATATTTATTTTATTTGAAGAGCAGGCATCATTTGTATAAAATATTACCTTAGAAAATCACAAAATTTAGCACAGAGTTGCTATCTTAGTGTGTAGGCAGTAATTTTCGAGTTTTTATGCCATAAGGCTGTGGGTGGTTCCACAGCAAGTTTGGTACGACTCAAAAAATCGTTATACTACTCACAAAATGTTTGTAAATAACATTTTCAACTGACGTGAATCTTAAGCAGACAAAAACACATTTATTATAGATACATGCTAGCCTAGCATGGGTGATGCAGACTGGTAAAGCTAGTGTGGCCAGCTTAAGGGCCCCACCTACCTGGGCACACATACAGTATACATAGCTTCAGAAAAAAACCACGCAATTTGAAAATTGCTCAATATAACTGAATGGTGTCTGTTTACTAAAAGCTTTAAGATTATACCGAGGGCGGGCGAGTAGTTCTGTTTCCATATTCCGTTTTAAATGAGTGAAAATGTCTAAGATGTATTTTCAGAATAATTTTTAGGCAGGAAACACTTGGAACAGAATCTCGAATGTGGATTACACGCACATTACACATTTATCTTAATTTCTCCGTTATATATGTTGTGGTAACCACTCAGATTTCATAGTTGCCGTATGCACAACGAAAAGACTGCACGCCCGTTCAGAGCCTTGAGTTTCGAGGCGATACTGCTCTAGAAGCACCAGCGAGCATTACACTTAACATCCTGCCTCACTAACACAAACACACCTTGATTAGGCGGGCCCCTTAACACTGCGCTGTGCATCATCAAGAAATTAGCTGTCCCACAGCTTGTGTATAGGTATGTTCTTGTATTTTTGTCCATGCCTTTTTAACGTATTTATTCTGAGTTATGACACCCAGCAGAGCTGACCATAGCATCAGTTTGCTTGTCTGGGGGGGGGGGGGGGGGGGGGGGGGCAGCTTATTTAGGTCACACGCCTTCCATCAAGGGTTCTGGGTAAAATTGCACTTTTATTTTTTTGAAGTTATACTTCTTTAGGCACGTTATGAAAAAAATTAATTCGAGTGAATTTTTACAATGTGCGTGCACCATGCAATGAAATTTTTACAGGATAAAAAAAAGGCTATGTACAAAAACAAATGGGTGCGTGTACTTATGTACGCAAGTTAGAAGATATATGTACTTACTTGGTATAATAAAATAATAACTTTAATTTTGCATGTGAATAATAAGTATAAACACATGTTTAAAGTTAAGTATTTAATTTAGTAAAATAATGAAGATAAATTTTAATCAATAATTAATATATAAAAATGTGCTGAACGTTTATTCTAATTTACTAATTAAATTTTTTTTAAAATTGGTTTAAAGTAGGTACACATATATAAAACATCTATCTCCATATCCATTACTCGCATAATGTCCGCAGTAATTTGGCTACATTTTTGACAAAAAAAAAATGGGGTGCGGACATTATGAGGTGAAGTCCGGAAAAAAAATTTTGTCCTCAAAATTTTACGTTTTGTGTAGAGTAAAAAAATTGTTCTCTCATAATTAGTTTACTAGCAGAGTGCTGGTGACTGGCGACCCTCCGCAGCGGACGTGACCTTTTTACTTGTCACTGATGTGACATAGATATATAAAACGAAGCATGTATTCAAATGTAACGTTGTGTCAAAATTTCAATACAAACGGTGAAAAACTTTCTGAGATTTATGATTATGAAAGAACTAACATTTACATTTTTATACTTATACATACACACATTCAGTAGACTCCCGACTATCCGGTTGTGGGTTAACATTTTCACTTCCATTAACCATTAACAAAAATATGTTTTTTTTTTTTTTTTTTTTTTTTTTTTTTTGTGATTTATTGATGTCACATGGCATTTTATGCTGTGATACAAGTAGAAAAAGCTCTCAAACATAATGTATTTATTCTTTAAGCCATGCATGCTTGTGTTCCTTGTGCCCTTGTGTACCGCCAGCACGGCGTGGCTGTTCAGTGACTCATGCGAGTGATATCTGGCCTGCGTAGTTTCAAGGCAGTAGTTGCAAGGTAGCAGTAACAATTTCTGTTTAATATTTTGACAGTAATTTCTAATAAAAAACATAAAATCAGTGGTGCTTCACGTTTAACAAAAATTAAAAATTATTGACTAGCTAGATAATTAAACTTTTTTTTTAGTGTGTGCGTAAACTGTGTTTTTCGGTTCTCCATGGACCCCTTGCCTGTCATTACCCCCAATAAGTTGTGCAAAAATAAAATAATCTAAAAGAAATACCACGAAACTATATAAACAATAGATGTAAATAGAAATATTTGTTGAGTATTTCTGTGAGAATACTGTTTGCATCTAAACACTGTCAGCTGACAACATATTCTACATATATACAAACAAAGACAGCTAATACTCAACAGTATACGTAATACCCGTAATAGTATGTATTTCTTTGTTGAAATAAGTTCTGAGCGGCCCGTGTGAAACAATGTCCCGGACCGTCATTTAGCTGTCACTCTTATAGAGGCCTCCCTCCGACTTGCACTTTCCAGGTTCGTGATGTTCGCGAAACGCTTCGACGTGCTGGAGGCGAGGTTGCGAGTGTTCTGCATGACGGACGACAAGGAGGACAAGACACTGGAGCATCAGGAGCACTTCACTGAGGTCGCAAAGAGCAGGGATGTCGAGGTGAGGCCCCTTCCCCCGGCTCAACGTTCACAAGATCTGCGTCGAAGTTAGTTCACATTCAGCTTGCACACTTCTGTAAGCTCGGCTTACTGGCGAGCCGTTAGCTCGTCATGTGTCCATCCTTCATTCCATCTTCATGCCAAAATTGATATCGATGTGATCATGATGATTCGAATATCCACGAGTTGGTTACGTGAAGTTGTTATAATGTATTTGAACATCACTACATACTTTATCATATGCCTATCTAAATGTTCTTTTAAATTCTGCAATGTATAAAAGAGACAGATATAGCACACCAACATGTGAGGGTTGTAAGTAGGGATACAAGGGTTAAAAACAAGCTCCTTCTCTATAAAACATCAGCATAAATACCACTGGGTGTGCAAACACTGTGCAACATGAAACACCTGTAATACAGCAGGTCGAGTAGAAGCTTTGAGGTCTACAGACTTGAATAAAATTATCTTCTTTTATGCCAGAAAATACGGTAAGGGTCTTGTATCAAGTTTAGTTCCTTGCTGTTATAAAATAAAAGAAATTGTAAAATTATGTGGTGAATGTAGAAAACATTCATCCAAATTGGTAAATAACAATTGCTTGTTTGTCATTGAATGCAAACTTACAATTTAAGTACATACTTGAGTTTTGCTGTCAAGCACCTATAGGGCTAGTGTAGTTTTTATTTTTCAAAATTCTTGAATATTTGAAATATTATTAAATATCAAAAACTAATTTAAAATTTGTATAAGATTCAATTTTAAACACTAACATTTTAAAATAAAGAATGTTTGTTTGTATTTAAAGTTAAGGTTTAGAGTCACTCTTGTACAATATATACCTGTATGTGTACATACCAGTTTAAATATATCAGTGGGTCCAGGTGCGTAGGAAGCAAATATTTAATGGGGGGGCAAAGGAGAGTATCATTATAAGTGGTGGATTTATCAAAGGGGGTGTCCGGGGGCTCTCCCCCGGTAGAAAAAAAATTGTATTCTAAGGAGCAAAATGGTACTATTTAAGCATCTTTCGTACATAAAAATAGAATGTACTACTAGCAGAAATTTTAACTTTTTTTTGTAACAAATTTACTTAAGGCTCGGCATCACAAAACAGTGTTCACTTTTCAGTTTTCTCCTCGTAGAATTCATTTTAAAGGCAAGTTGGAAAGGTCTATACATCAATCAAATCTCAAGTAAGGCTCCAAATTTTTGAAAATATACTATTCAGTATTCATTATATTTTTTTATTGAAGGGAGTATTAGAAAGTATTTAGATTGTATTCAGAAAGGTTAAAATATAATTTTTTTTTTAGCATTTAAAATTTGAAAGTTAAAAAATAATAATAATTTTCGAAAAATGCAGTTCAACTTTAAAAAAAAAAAAAAAATTATGGAAAAAAACTTTTCGCAATAACACTCATATCATTTTATTCAGGGAAGTCGAAATTTTATTTTAGTATTAAAAATTAAAAAATTCAATATTTTAATTTTTTTTACTGTCAGACTCCCTTAAGAATAAGTTTAAAATGCGAATCCCACAGAATAGGCGAGTGAAGATGCTTAAAAATAACTTCAAATGTGCTTGATAAATTCTTGTTCAATGATTTGTAGATTCAAAGAAAAATTTTTATTACTCGATGGAATAATCACGAGCAACGAGCGGAAAAAAATAATGTACCGACATACTAAACTTTAATGTAAAATAGGTATATTACATATGGTTTTCGGGATCATTTAAAAATTCGTCTCAGTCTAAACTGCTCAAAAGTAATACCTGAGTTAAAGGAATCCAACACTTCTTTAGGATCTTTGACTTCACAAGCATTACAGTCTTTTTAGGCGGTGGTTAGGATGAACTGCAGGACTGTGCAGAACGGTTGTTGAAGAAAAAGTTTATGCTTTTCTGAGTCATTGTACGCCGCAAAAATTAAAATACTGTTATAAATTTTCTCCTTAAACCCTAGATGTTTTTAATCACTGCCATTCCACACTACTCACTAATGATACTACAGATAAATAAGTTTATTTTAAACAGTTCTGTAGTACGGCTCACAAAGTTTCTTGGACTTAAAAGCAAGACGTACAGCTGTTGAATGATGACTGATGTGAAAAGCGCTCTGCAAATTTTTTTTCCTAACCTAACTAAAACTAAGTGTATTTTGTTTGGGAGGGTCTGGGTTAGGGAAGACTCTAGGTGCGTCCCAGGCCGAAGCCTTTACGCCTATTCATGCTGGGTTTAAGCCATGCAGACAAGGGAGCATGCATCGTGTGCTTGTTCGAGGATTGGCCAGCCATGGCTGCAATTGGCGCCATGACTAACTCCCCTTCTTAACTCTAGACTATACCTAGATAAGTTGGGCCCAGGTAAAACCTCCATAGACAGAGGGAAAACCCTGGGCACTTTCATGCGGGATGCAATTGCATGCATTAATGACAAGCTGGTTGGCTACGGGAATAGAGGATGGTTCAGGAAGAAGAGTTGGTCAGAGTAGAAAGAGTCTACCATGCGGGGGTTGGGCGCTTGGACTGTTGTGTCCGCTTGTGTGGTTTAGTGGCACTGGTTTTTTTGGGGGCGACTTAGTCGTTTCCCACCCAGCTGCCAGCCAGCTGCACGTCATGTCGTTACCGTTAGGTAGAAACGAGGCGGGGTGAATGAAAGGATCTGAAGGTCAGATAGACAAGGGTGGACAAAAACGGAGCGTAAGCTACTGCAACGAGCGGAATCATTTACTGGTCTTATATCCCACAATAATATTTCCGCTATCAGCACTGTGAAACGTGAATATTTAGAAGTAAACAAGAACAGTTGCCGTATTTATTGTGCCTGTACACTTATCGAAAAGTCTTAATTTATTTTAAGAAAAAGGTAACTCACAGAGAAGAAAATCCCACAAAACCACTTAGCATTGCAATGAAGACAATGCCTCTTGTTCATCTGATGCAATGGCCGGGCAAAACCATCACTTTGCCCGGCCATGAAATGTTATGGCCGGGCAGTCGCCTGGGTCGCCTCCCCGGTTCCTACGCGCCTGAGTGGGTCTGATATAACCACTCAGGTTTTATTCCAAAAAGTGCATAGTAATATAGCAGGACTGCTGATGGTCAGATTGAAGGACAGGCTGTAATCAGGAAACTTTTTAGTACTAAACAAGGCAAGCAAAAATTAGCTGTTTGTTACCACTGCAAAACTATCCCAAAAAATTCAAAAACATATTTATTTTATAGTTATGTTTAAGTATTTAAAAACATTAATGTGAAATACATCTACATGTTAATTACTTTAAAACTATAATTGTTTTTTAAATATCACATATGAATTAATTGATATTAACTTTTGAGAATATATTTTTATTTTTATTGAAACTATTTTGAACTTAAAAGGTTGATATTTGTTCAGGCCTTAATACAGACTTTGTTTTGAACAGTTTTGTGAAATTTGAGAGCAAGCTAGTGGTTTGGACATGCGTGGTTATTGTGTTAGCGACAAACTTTCAGAAGTGGTGTTGCGGGCAGTGTTCAGATGGAGCTGCTGGTCTGTTTCAGGTGCTGGAAGGCAAGATTCAGTTCATAGAGTTCGCCGGCAACCTGGTCCCCGTCATGAAGTCCGGGGAGCAGCTTCAGCTGGGCTTCAGGGCTTTCAAGGAGAATCGACTGCCCTTCACCGTGCGTGTGAAGGACCAGGACGATGAACCCGTGGGCAGGATCCTCTTCATGCGAGAGCCTAAGGTGACTGGGTTGTGCCGCGCTCTTTGAGATCGTGTGGCGTGTGCTGGTTTGAGCAGCGTGTTGTCTGTTTAAGGTCTGTTTTTAATTTTTATCTCACAATCAAAGATTCCTCGCATCTGAATGCATTTTACATTCAGGGTCTCATTACAATCCAGATTAACTTGTATACATGAGCTCATTTTTTATACAAGTTTTATATTTGAGGTTGACGTGCATTGGATGTCGTCTTATATTCATTGCCATCTAATGTTAGACATAGTATTTATATTTAGGCCGGTGTGAATATTTGAATTTTTGAATACAAATAGTAAACTATTAGTATTTGATTCAACCTTGAATACTAACACTTCAAAATAACGAGGATTTGTTTGCTTACGATTATTTGACATAGCATACCTCGTGAGTCTGCCATGTTCCAGTGTGCACTGTTGAGGTTGTCATTTGTGCTGACGTCGACTGGGGCTGCGCCCTCCCTAAGCCCGATGTGCCTCACGCCATCGACACCCCTCTCCTCCCATCACCACCCTCTATTTCAAACCTCCCGCCCCATGTGCAGGTGTGTGTGTGTGCGTGCGTGTGAGGCTGCCGACAAGAGGCGCAACAACGATGGATTACAACTCCATAAAACATGGACACACTATTGTGATGGCTATTAAAAGAAGTAAATGCCATGGTTTCAACTGTGTATAAATCAATAGTCACAATCTATCTAACTCAATGCCACACAGTAGCAGCTTACTTGCTACTCTCTCTCTCTCTCTCTCTCTCTCTCTCTCTCTCTCTCTCTCTCTATATATATATATATATATATATATATATATATAT
Organism: Bacillus rossius redtenbacheri; assembly: GCF_032445375.1. Taxonomy (NCBI): domain Eukaryota; kingdom Metazoa; phylum Arthropoda; class Insecta; order Phasmatodea; family Bacillidae; genus Bacillus; species Bacillus rossius. Next base: position 330,549,360 of record NC_086330.1, on the reverse strand, counting down.
ATATATATATATATATATATATATATATATATATATATATATATATGATGAAACAGGTGTTGTAACTCAAAAAATATATAAAAAATTTTTAAAATGGGTTTGTATTCCAGATTAAATTAGCAGAAATTGTGTTTATAATATCGCTGAACTAAAACACAGTATACCTGGCCACCATTAATAACGTAAATGCTGGAATAACTATGGTTTTAATATGAGTTCATTTAATCACTTATTTGGAAATAAATCATTTTAAAAAAGATTCACGTTTTTGTGTAATAGATTGCATTGGATTTCACGTATTTTGTAGTTCCCGAAAATTTTCTGGATGAATATGTAGAATAGCAAGTTCTGGTAAATAAGGCGAATGGGAACTGAAATGAAAGATTGGTTGGTTAAGTTAGCTGCATTACTAAAAACACAATTTTTTTTATATTTAAAACTTTTTACATATAATTTTTTAGCTCACTCAACCTAACAAACCTTTCACTTCAGTATCATTTGTCCAGGGCCGGCGCCAGGCCCATGCGGCACATGCGGCCGCATGTGGCGCCACGCGGGCAGTGGCGCCAACGGAGCTATCGGAAAAAAAAATACAAAAAAATTTTAATTTATTTGAGCAAAATAGTTTTATAAATAAATAAACGCCATGAACATGATTATAATTTTATAAAAGATAGAGTGTTTCTGTTTGCTAATACAGCAATATGCGAGCATCGGTGGTGATGCGATGGCGATGACTCATGTGGTGGTGGTGCGCGCCGCGCGGTGCTTCCCTGCTTTCCTGTCACAACGTGAAGCCCTCCCCACCCTCCTCCCGCTTCCCCCGACTCACCGTAAGTGCCTGCTCACTGCACCGCTCAGTCTCAGTGCTAGTGTTATCTGTCAACTCGACAAGTGCATGCACACGCCACTGTCCAGTTTGATATTATTATTGTGGTGGTATCATGGCGGACAAGAAGAAACCTACGGGTACTTTTTATAGAAAAAGAAAAAAGAACATGGAAAGAGAAAACGAAAAACAGGCGAAAGCAATGAGTAAATTTTTTGTTAGATCTGAAGTTGGCTCTTCCGTAGAGTCTGAGTCTCATAAGAACGACACCGCAGAACAACAAACAATGCAGGTAAGAGAGCAATTATTATATTTATCTGTACTTTTAAACTAAACGAAAAATTAAGTTTTCTCCATCTTACTTACAAATTTTCTCAACTTTTGTTGTGCATTTTCTATGGGATGATTTAGTATCCAACATGTGTTACACGGGTTTCAGGATTCTGATTCCGAGGAAACTTTGGTTATTCCATTACCCAAATCATCTAGACCAACTGTTCAAATTGAATCTGAGAACATCGAACAACATCCACTGCAGGTAAATTTGAATATATTTTAGGTGCTTTTTGTTCAATTGTTTCTATATTTGGTAAGTAGCCGATCATGAAATTGTAGCTTATAGCACACCATTAAGGGAGGATGAACAAAAATTATTTTTTCAAAATTCGTTTTTAACTTTATTATTAATGTTAATCCAAATCAAAAAACAATGTAAAAAAATCACAACAATTTTTATATTATTACACATACTTAAAGTGCTGATTTTGACCCTCTCGGTTTCCGACTAGACTTCTAACAAACATTTACAAACAGCTGTTTTAATAGACTGGCGGGGGGTTTTGTTTTGTTATTGTGTAGCGCGGGCGAGATGACTGACTTCCCTCCCTGATCGCGAGCAAAGCCCAAAATTGATCCTAACCATATACTTTTTTTTATTTGTAGTTTTACAAGTTACGAATTACGTGCGTTCCCTTGCGTTCCGGCACTCTTGGGAGGTAAGGGAACGCCGTTATGTTGCGTTCCCACTGAAATTAACCACTGTGTTGATGTGTTTTCAGGATTTTCATCTCAAGGAAAACAGGAACGATCTTGATGACTGTGGAGAATGGCCGGCTAAAATCACCGATGACATCCGTCAAGTTCTCGTCGAGAAAGGCCCTGTGCAGGTTAAACATTTTAAATTTCCTGTTGACCATAAATCTGGCAGACGCTTCACAGTTGCCAATTATAAACAAAAATTGTCAAATGGAGAAGAAATCGACAGAGAATGGCTCGTGTACTCAAAATCGAAAAATTCAGTATTTTGTTTCTTTTGTAAACTCTTCAGTAATGAAGTTATATCTGTTTCTGGAACAGAGGGTTACTCTGATTGGCAAAACATGTCAACATTCTTACGCCAACACGAAAAGTCACCTCATCATATAACAGCTGCCATTTCTTATCGAGAACTTTCCCAGAGATTGAAGTCAGGGAAAACCATTGACGACGAAAACCAACGCATCATAAAATCAGAAACAGAGCATTGGTATGAAGTTTTGAAGCGACTTCTTACTATAGTGCAGTTCCTTGGAGCTCAAGGATTAGCTTTTCGTGGCACTAATGATAAGATTTTCCAAGAAAATAACGGAAACTTTTTGAAACTAGTGGAGCACATTTCCAGATTTGACGCTGTTCTCTCTGAACATCTTCGCAGGATAACTTCGAAAGAAACTCATGTACACTATTTAAGCAAAGAGATACAAAATGAGTTCATAGATGTACTTGCTCGTAAAGTTAATGAATTCATCTTAAGTGAATTGCATAAAGCTACCTACTATTCCATCATTCTTGACTGTACACCTGACGTTAGCCACCAAGAACAGATGACTCTAGTAGTCAGATTTGTTCACGCTATACCAGGAGAAAACGCAATAATCAAAGAATACTTCCTTGGGTTTCTGCAAGCGTTTGATACATCTGGAGAAGGACTAACAGCTCTTTTGTTGGATGAGTTGTCAAAAAGAGGAATAGCTTTAAACAACATGCGAGGCCAGGGGTATGATAACGGGTCTAACATGAAGGGAAAACATGTTGGGGTTCAAAAAAGGATCCTAGACCTCAACCCAAGAGCCTTCTTTGTCCCTTGTGGAAGTCACTCACTAAACCTAGTAGTAAACGACGCTGCTCTTTCCTGTACTGTAGCCGTGAACTTTTTCAGTAACGTTCAAGAGATTTATAACTATTTTTCGGCATCCATCCATAGATGGGACATATTGAAACATCACGTAACAAATTTAACAGTAAAACCTTTAAGTGAAACCCGATGGGAAAGTAGGATTGACGCTCTTGAACCTCTGCGCTACCATATTGATGAAATATACGACGCTGTTTACGCAGCCTCTACTGATGCCAAGATTTATGTTTTTGGAAAAAATACAGCCACTGGTATTGCCAAAAAAATTACAGATTTTCGGTTCCTTTGTTGCTTGATCACATGGTATGAGGTTTTGTTCAAAATAAATTTGGTAAGCAAAACCCTTCAGGCAAAAGAAGTCAACCTGCAGAGTGCCATGACCCTAATTGAAAGCGTAAAGTCGTTTTTGATCAAAATGAGAACAGAAAATGGATTTAATAATGTTGTTACAGACGCAAAGGAGTTGGCTGATAAACTCGGAATCAGCTCTGAGTTTCCTAATGAAACGGTAGTAAGGGCAAGAAAGGTTAAACGTCAATTTTTGTATGAAGGTGTCGACGAACCAATTAAGACAGAGACAGGAAAAGATTCTTTCAAAATAAATTTCTTTTTTGTGATTCTCGATACAGCCATCAGTTCATTGTCCGAGAGATTTGATCTTATGCACAACCATAGCCAACATTTCCAATTTCTTTATGACTTGAAAAAATTAGAAAATGGTGAAGAAAAAACTATCAAAGGAAATTGTCAACGTTTGAGCGAAGTACTGACAGCAGGTGATGAAAGAGACATTAACGCAGAAGATCTTTTTAAGGAAATATCAATATTAATTCCAATGTTGTCACAAGAAGAGAGCTCCCCTCACACAACACTGAGCTATCTCACAACAAACAGATTAATAGACATATTTCCAAATGTTTTCATCGCGTTGAGGATTCTACTAACATTACCAATATCAGTGGCCAGTGGAGAAAGGAGCTTCTCAAAACTAAAAAGAATAAAAAACTACCTTCGATCTAGCATTTCACAAGAACGTCTTAGTGGTCTTGCCACATTGGCCATTGAAAATGAAATATTGAACACAATAGATACAGATACGATTTTAAAGGATTTTGCAAAAGCTAAATCAAGAAAGAAAGGTTTTCTGAAGTAGAACACTGCTGATGAACGAGTGTAGTTAGGAAGTTATGAGTATGTTGATGATGATGTCCTTATTAATTGTTTTGTTATTGACTGTTCAAGAAACTGTAAATAAAATAAGATAGTTGTATCATAAATATTTAGTCTTTATTTCCTTTGTTTTTATTACTACAGTAGGCTAGTGTGTATAAGTATATATATATGTGCGTTTGCACCAATATATGAAGTCACTAATATGTGTGTGTGTGTGTGTGTATATATATATATATATATATATATATATATATATATATATATATATATATATATATATATATATATTGGCGCCAAATCCAGATCTCGCATGTGCCGAAAAAACTCCTTGCACCGGCCCTGCATTTGTCTAATTTTAGTGATGGGTAGGTCCCGGTTCTCAGAACCTTCATCAGCTAATTATTATTACTAGACCTCACATTTTATTCCATGATTGCCCAGTCTACTCTTCCAGGATATCTATACATATGTCTCAAATCTCATGAAACTCATGAACAAATAACGAAACCAGAAGACTGTTCATGAAAGTCATGAAAAAGTCCTGAAACATTCAGTAATGGTGCTGAAGTCACCAAATTAAATTTCTATCCGCTGTATAACTTGAATTATTTTGGTACCTACCTTCAGTTTATATTTGCACATTTAGGAGTATCAGGCCTTGCCATCTTGCAATTAAAAATATTTTGATCCCCCTTGTAATAAAGCTTCCATTTGGAATTTTTTTTGTTTGACATGGCATAGGACTTATATTTGGTTACTTGTTGAAGTCAACACTTGTGAACTGGTGTGATTATCTCTATACTAGTTGTAGTTGCCTGTGTGATCAGTTACTTCCTCACGACACTTACGAACTAGAACCTGTTTGTAAATACCTGGTCACAACAAGGTGTAAAAGGTCTGGGAAATATGATTTATGCCTTAACATTTTAAAAAATTAGGATATTTTGTTCAAAATTATGATTATATCCAAAATGGAAAAAAATCCAAGATGGCAGGGCCTAATTAAATATACATTGTTGGAGAATGTCCACTTATATCATATGTATAGGGTTGTGCGATTCCATGATTTTCAGTTTGATTCAATTCCGATTCGATTCTCACCACTAGAGTTGAAATTCGATTCCGATTTCGATTCGTTGGGTAACTTTATCTCTACATAGTCATTAGTCTGGTAGGAATAACTAAACAAAAATTGCATTTATTTTTAACCATATGTATTTAACTTAAATGAACAAGAAAGACAATTCTGGAATAGTACCTACCTATGTAACTAATAAGTTCATTTTAACACTGTTGGGGACCTGAGACCTGCTTTATGTTATAACAGGTACATAACTGAAGGATGATAATATTTACACTATACAACACAATGCAGCATTAAGTAATTGCTAATGAATAAACACTTTTCAGGTGATAACTGGGTCCCGATTAGAAATGCTTTGAACACTACATTATTTCACGATTAGGCCTACAGGTTCTGATGTAAGAAGGTTAACTGTTCTACACTTTCAGGAGACAGATTTTCTTTCCGTGCTGTTACGATATTTCCTGCCGAGGAAAACAGGCGTTCACTTGGAACAGATGTTGCAGGAATACACAATAGTGTTCTCGCAGCATCAGAAACATGTCTGTGGCGAACTTGGTTTTCTTGCCACCACTGATATGGATTAGTAGTATGTTTCTGAATGAGTTCATTTAAGTACAAAAGGATGTCTTTTTCCACCATATCTATCCGAGTATTTGAACATGATGCATCCAACTTTGCAGACTGTTCTTCAAAGCAACTCCAAACACTTAAATTAGACCCTGAGGTTTCAGCTTGGATTTCAACTCTTTGTGCTTTAGATTGGCTGCTATCAGCACAGTGTTTGGAAATTAATGTTTTTAAAATACTTACACCTTTCTTTTTCTCATGATCCTTCAAAAGTACTGATTTAAATCTAGGATCAACATGCATTGCAGCAACATATTCATCTTTTGATTTGTAATCAGGAAATCTTGAGAATACAGCCTTCAACAAATTACGTCCGAAAATTATGCCTTCGCCTGGTTCTGCTTTGCACACAAATGTATCTAACAAGTTTTTTATCCCATCAATAACTGGTATAACTAGAGAAATTGTGGGGTAATCTTGTCTACTAAATTCTTTAGTTGCTTCATTTATTGGCTCTAAAATTCTGACTGCCCCTTCTGCGAGTTTCCATTCATTGGCAGTTAAATTGTCAACACCATCAGAAGAAGCTAATTCTGCAGCAATATGCTCTTTTTGTTCAACTCGTCGTTTCAGCATAGCAAACTCACTGTTCCATCGGGTGTCTACATCCTGGATCATTTCATGTTCTGGTTTTCCCATCTGCTTTTGTAATTCATGAAGACGCTGACGAGCTTGGGAGCTACGTTTGTAGTGCCCCACTATAGCACGACTTTTTTTGCACAGCGCCTCAATCCCAGGAGTTTCCTTTTTGGCATCATTTATGGCTAGCTGCAAAGTGTGCCCTAAACAGCTAAATGAATGCCAACTGGTTTTAGTAGCTGCAGATTTCATGTTTCTAGCAGAATCTGAAACTATGTAAATAGGTATAGTGTTTGGAATTTCCCACTTTGCATTTAGTCTAAGCAGAGTATTGGCAATTGCTTCCCCACTATGTTCTCCGGTGAAAAGAACATTCCCCGGCATGTGATGATAAATAGCTGTCATTACTGCGTGACGTCCACATATCTGTTGTAAATGCCACCGAATTGACGCCTTCTTTGAAGTCATTATTGATTTTTGTGTGAATTTTTTCCACCAGACCATTGTACAGCACTGGCACTACACGCCTAGAGAATGTTGTTCGGTCTGGTACGGAGTACTTGGGTTCAACTAGCGCCATCAAGTCTTTGAAGCCTTTATCTTGAACCATACTGTATGGCTGTAGATCCACAGCAATCATTATGCCAATGGCATTCATTATCGCAATAGCTTTGGGATGGTCTCTACCATACCTTTCTTGGCTATTAAACGAAGCTGACAGAGTGAGTTGTACTTTGTTACTTGATGTGGAAGGTGCATGAGTTAATTCTTTCTGTAGTTGTAAGTACTCTGCATACACACTCTTGTGAAATGTTAAGTGCTTCTCCATGCTAGAAGTGCTACCATGCACCTGTTTGAGTTTAGTTCCACAAGTTTTACATTTGGAATGGCTTTCTGATATTTTGTCATAAAATTTCCAATGATGACTGCGGCCCTTAAACTTGCCACAATTTTCATCCATTACTTATTTCATCATTTCACCACTGTTTAAAGATGTCAAATGTTACCAACGGTAAAGTCAGCTGCCTCACTGGAGTCACCGAGATAGTGCGATGCGTGCTGCGAACAGAAGTATAATTTATTATTTAACCTACATTTGCACATATGACGTATGCAGCATGGCCTAGCCAGTGGGTTTATTTAAATTAAAATCAATAAGTAACATATATTTCTTAGTTTTTTTCAACAAGATCTGTTCCCCTAAAACGGAAAAAATACGTAAATATCATTAATTTATTAATTTCACGAAGTTAAAACACACAACGATGATCAGCTTTAATTAAGTTTTGTAAAAGGCAAAAGCATATACAGTACCTCGATACTGACATAATGTTACGATTCAGTGATTCGATTCCTTTGTGTCGGCACGCGTAATCTATGATAAATGGTGACATGTCAACTGGTCTACACGTACGGCACCGCTAAAATATTTTCATGTCGTGAATGTTTTAATGTTGGTTATTCTGTTAACAGAAGACTATCACAGAATGGCGATCTTTGTAAATGTAAGGTTGAACAAGGAAATATTTTAACTGTTAACAGAAAATTGTGCGTTGATGGTTGTAAAATTCATTTTTAATACGTGTTATTTATTTTTCAAAACAAATAAAACAACAATATATTTTTCCTGTGCAACGTGAGAAATGGTCATGAGTAATATGCCGTAAGTAGGCAGAAATAAAAATGTTTGAGCAGATTGTTAAACTATTTCATAAACAAGCAGTTTTCGTAAGGTATTTATCTTTGCAAGCCTAAACAGGTAGCCTAGTGGTTCTGAACGTGTAAATTATATCATACACAATCTTTGAAAAAAATTTAATGTTCGGCCTAGCCTATATTTCATAACGTTATGAAATTTGCTTGAGTGAAAGTGCACGGCAATTTTACGAGTTACATTAATGATAATTGACGAATAAATTTATGTCTAGCAATCAGTTAAACGGTAACCGTCTATTTCTTCGATTTTTTTACTTTTGAAAAATTTGCCCCAATTTTTCGATTCCTAATTTTAGTTTCGGTTCCGGGTTCAAATAGTTGAGGAATCGAATCAAAGTTGAAATTATCGGGTACCCGCACATCCCTACATATGTATATTATCTTTGATAAGGTTTTATCTTTCTAACTTTAATATTGACTCGTTCCTCATTCGTTGTTAGAACTTTTCAATAAAAGGTCTTGAAAATGCCCTGAAAATTGGTTCACCAGGTTTTTGTTGAGATGATGTCTTCTCAACTTTATACCACTTTAATTATGAAATTGCTCTTTGCCAATTTTTGATAAAATGTTTTATGTCTTATAACTAGGGACAAGATTACATGGTGAATTGGGATGAAACCGAAATAACACCTAAAAGCACGTCAAACACTGCATGACATCGAAATGCAGGTTTTATGTGGAATAAGCAGCATTTAGCCAAAACTTAATCCAAATCATTGAAAAGTGATCTTTTAATGTTTGAAATTCAAGGAATGTCATTATTTCCAGACAAAAAAAAATTGTACCAGAGTGTATTTTTTTGTTTTTATTTTACTGTGCATTTCTTTCAAACCACAAATGCTTTGTCATTTATTTTTATTGTTTTTACCACTATTTTGATAGAGTAAGTATTATAAAACAACTTTTATAAAAATTTAAAAACAATAATACCGAAACTGTACTAAAAAAAAAACCCATAAAATCTTGTCTCTACTTGTAGTCATTCTAAGCCACATGCCGCCGTACTGCCTGGTGTTTGAGAGCGGTGTGGTGCTTGCAGGTCGCTAAGGGCGAGCCGGCTCAGGCGCCCATCTGCACTCTGAACGTCGTCCTCCCAGACACCATCGTCCCAGAGGCGGGGCCGTCTGAGCCGGACTTGTTGGAGCTGGAAAAGAACTACAGCTTCCTGCGAGACGGCATTGGTTAGAGGGCATTCTCTCTGTGGTCGTTGGTTCTGAGGCTGTGATGAGCTGTGTGTATTAAGGGCCCGCCTACACGGGCACACATACGGTGTGCAGGGCTTCAGAAAAACAGCCATGCGATTTGAAAACTGATCCAGATATCCGCGGGGTGCCTGTTTATGAAAAGCATTTAAGAATACGCTGAGGGCGGATGAGTAGTTCTGTTTCTATTTTCCATTTCAAACTATATAATGTAGTGGTTAAGGCTCATATCTCATAGTTACCCTATGCACGACGAGAAGATTGCGTGCCAGACCACTGCCTTGCATTTAAGAGGGGACACCATGCTAGAAACACCAGCAAGCAATGCAATTATTTGCCTCACTAATAAAAACAAACTCTTGACTAGGTAGGCTAATTATGTAAGGCTGTGTGGTTCTGGGTTTTATTAGGCGGTTCGGTTTTACTCAATTTTCTGTTCCACTTATAAAAGAGAAAAATAAAATTGTTTCAATTTAAAATTATAAAATTATAATTATAAAATTATAAATAAGGTTTGTCATTTCTTCCGGCTAATTTAAAGGTTATTGAAAACAATTCAATAACACAAAAAAAAAAAGACACTTATTGCTCTAACTTGAAACTTAATTTTTAAAATTATATTTAAACTAACCTCAACCCGTGGAATAGATCAGTCAATGCTGGCTTACAATTCTAATGTAATGTGATATTAATAGTCTATAGCTAATGGTCCGTAAAAATGATTTTATTTTTTATCACATTTTGTTTTTAAGGTTAAACATTTAACTTTTATTTCACTTTTATGAAATTTTGTGTGGTTTCAAGTTTTAAAAATAAAATAATTATGTATAAGAACTTCAAATACTGAGTTAAACATAATAATTTAAAAAAAACTCTTACTTAATCAAATAAGAAATCCAAAAAAAATTGTTGGTGCGTGTGCACATGGTTTGAAAATAAAGTTGTCGCAGTAAAACCACAGATAAATGTTAGTACAATACTGCATGTAGTAAAATTGGTGGGTTCGCTCCAAAAAGGTAATAACGCAGCACCCATGTATCTGTTGAGTATATGTGTATGGTGGGAGTAGATACAGTAAGTCCTCTATTTACGTCGTACCGATTTACGTCGTTTCGGATTAACGTCGCTAAAGTTTGAGTACTCATGTTTCAATTTAAGTTCTCGCCGATTCACAATAACGTCGTTTACAATGACCGTAAATCTTTATTTTAACCAAAACACCGTATATAATTCGTTTATAATTCTTTGTTTCCTTCGGTAGTTAATTTATGCTACGTAGCGTAAGCTACACGTTCACCGCCTTATCTTATCATACATCATGAGGGACGCTTCCTGCTCTCCGCTGCTCTCCGCGCGGTGATGCAATACTACCAGCCCGCCCGCTCGGCCACCCACGTATCTCGCACGTATCCCGCAACGACACAGCATTTTCTCCTACCCCTTTTCGTCCAACTCCTTGGCACTTCAGTAGAGGTGTAAAAGTAACTAAAAAAAGTGTACCCGTATGTATTCGTTACTATAACAATTAGTACTCGTTACTTTCGTATCGTTACTCGTTACTTCTGATACCGCATAACATGCTATGTTATGTAACAGCAACGAATCGAGTCGTATTTCGTACGCGTACAGTATGACGTCGCGTAAATAATAATAAATTGAATATAAACAATTAAAAGTATTTGATAATTAACAGCTTTTGTTAACCAAGAAACAAAATCTCATTAGAGCAGCTTTATTATAATATCTCTTTTAAGATAAGAACAAAAAACGTGAAAATACGCGATAGTAAAAAACAAAAACATACATATTTATAATTTGTAAAAAATACTTTCTTACGTTGTTTCTGTTCCAATCTCAAACTTTGTCTACACACACAATACCTTTAATAAACAGTAAAAAACTTGGACGACGAATTTCCAAATTATACTTTTCTTAATAAACAAACATCGTTCTTTGTAACGAATAAGCGCGCGCATGCGTAAAACATACGAAAAATGCGAGTAACGAAATGCATTCGTGTGTAACGTTTCGTTACTCGTTACTAGATGCCGCACCCGTTACTCAGTAACGAATACATACGGTTTGCTACAGCTCTACACTTCAGTCGCTATGATATCATTGAGTTGGCCGGAGTTTTAAACGTGCCGTTGTTAACTTTATCGTGATTAAATGCGTTTGTAGTAGGCCTACAGTATCAGCTCACTGCAATTTATGATTTTTTCTTCATAAGATGTCTTCCAAACGACTATATATCTGTTTTTATATTTCAATCAATAAAGGTAATAAAGCAGCTGGTTAAATAACCATTCTATAAAGCTGAGAAGTACGAGTTGGACTTGTTTCCCACGCTGTCGGTTGTCATTTGCTGATAAAATTGCCCGTTGTCACGTCTGTATGCCAGCGCTTCCGGCCGACCTTGGGCCGTGGCCGGCCGGTGGCATGAAACATGGCTCATTTTGCGTCGTTTCTATTTACGTCGCGGTTTTCAGGAACGTAACCTCGACGTAAACCGAGGACTTACTGTATTGGTTGTTTTTGAATGGCTATGAGAAAGTTAGCAATTCATCATTATTCAGCAGTTGGTAGATTAGGTTTCAGAATGAATATAACGTTGTTGTGATAGTTTCACTTTAATCCTCAATCTTCATGTTTAAACAGTTTTTTATTAAATTAATGAAACTGCACATTAAAAAAATTAATTTAACGTGGAAAATTAGTTTTTTTTCTCATGTTAAACAAATGCTATGGTGCATGTTCAACAATTTCAGCAAAAATATGGTGAAACATTCATTATACACAGGAGTTTTTTTTGTTGGGAATTTGGAAGAACATTATGTGTGTACATGGTGATACCTTTCAATTTGCATTTTTTTGTGCTTGATATTTAATATTGTTAACACAGGCTTTACAGTTGAATTTTGGTTTTATTTTGCAAAAACAAAAATTTCTGATGTTTTGTTGCTAATTTAGGTTATTATTAGTGTTATTTCACGATATCACAATTCACAAAATTTCCATGCCCCTATTTAGAGCTTGTGATTTTTTGTTGTGCTTGCAAATTTTGTTCATATATTTGAACGTCAGCATGTGTAACAACCAGATATTATATTTTACCAATTGATAAACAACAGTACTACCAATTATTACATGTAGAAGCAAATCCTATACATTGTGACCAATATACCATACTCTATTGCATACATGTTTAGTGAGTTGTAAAATTGAAAGAATGTGTTTTCTTATCTTTTTTGCAGGATAAATTTTACGTAAATATTATAGATTGTGAAGTAACTAAAATGTATAACAATACTTGTAATGTGAACCAATGATTTCGAAAGTAAATTTCAGGTCTAGTTATTTTATTGGAACCAAAACCGGAACCGAGAAATTGGGGAACTGGTCAGATCTAGTATTAACTAAGTATAAACAGTGAGTAGTGAATGCATTAACATAAATTAGAATTGTTCAAGAATTGCTTGTTTAATCATATAGTTGTAGATTATATATTGCTACGAACGCAGACAGGACCGTGACGCGCGCCAGGTTCGGAGCTGGCTGGCGGCCCCGCACGGCCACTGACGTCACGCTCCGTCCACTGTCGTAAGGTATGCCACGCGTGCCTGGCCGGATTACAAAGGTCCTCGCTGCCCCCCTCCCCCCTGCCGCTCTCCTCGCACCGTCCTGCCCCAGGCCATTTTCAATGACCCTTTTAGCGGCCAGGGAATTCTGTGGGTTTCCTGAGACCGCTACGCAGAGTGACGCGAATAAACACCCCCTTTCTGGACTTTACGAGCGTCAGGTCGGCCCAAGGTGATGCGACACTTCCAAACCCCCTCCCCAGCAAGTCGGTTCCAGAAAGGCCGCCAAGAGTATGAAAGCAGCGACGACGACCTCCGTGAGAGTTCCGAGCGAAGAGCGGAGCAGCGGAGGGTCTCCCCCTCTGTGAATGATAATGGTGATACCCGTGCCATCAGCGAGAGGTGAAGAGGGCAAGTGGCCCTTGCTGAGCGAACAGGACCTATCGGGAGGCGATACCTGCGAGAAGGCCTGGCGAGCCAGTCAGGTGCGACGAGCGATAATTGAGGACTGTGCTGCGGCGCGGTGTGGGTGAGTGTGCGAAGGAAGCGGACAGAGGCGGACAGAAGAGCGAGCCAATGTCGAGCCAGGCTCCAGTGGAAAGTGTTTATGTGTCAATGATCAGTGTAAAACTAATTGTTTTGGACAGAGTGCATTAATTAAATTTATGGCGTAGACATTAGTAATAAATAAAACTGAATCAATTAATTGGGCTCTACCTTACTAACCTAGTTTTCTCCCCACATCATACTCGTAACAATGTGTTCATTGCATTATACAGGAATGTGTAATCTAGTGAAGTAAAACTATTAAAATGTCCATTCTTCAAAAATCACTTTACTATGCTATATCATTATTTAGTTAATTCGAATTCAATAATTTCAATGAATTCCCGTACACTTACTCATAATAACAGAAAATTTTCTCAGCAAAAATATTTTCTGATTGATTAAAGAATACAATGTCATTATTAATGATAGCCTGTTTGCTAGAGTTGCCAAAATTTCTTTCAGCTAGCATTAACTCACACAAACTCCTTACGTGCTTTATAATTTCTTTTTACAGTTATGCTGATGAAATATTTGAGTAAAATTGTAGTGCACAATAGGAGTTAATTCTTATTTTACAGACTAGACTAAATAAATGTACAAATGTCCCACTTAACAGTAATAATTGTTTTACTGTATATGTATATATTTTTAAATACCAAAATAAGTACCTTATTTTTACGATTTATTATGTGGGAAGAACTGGGTTCATAAGGGATAGCCCAATTAAGTTTTATTGATTCCTAATATTTACGTCAATAATAAATAATTTTACTTAAAATGCCTAATCATCAATTAATTGCACTTAAAAATGTTTATTCTCAAGTCACTCAGTGTCTGTCAAGTTTTTACAGACCGCACTCCTCGCTGTGCCGCACTTCTCGTGGAACTCACGCGGCACACCCCGCGGAACTCTGTCACCAAAAACCTGTCGCCTAACTTTTCGCAGCACTCGCGGCACTCTCGCCACTCTCACGTAACTCTCACCGCTCCCAAGAACTCCGTCTCCAAAAAACATTTGCGGAGGCGAGTGTCCCGGCTTAAATAGTCTCTGGCGCACAGCTGGGGCCAGTCACGTCATCCCGTGCCAACTAGACGCCCGAAGCATCGAGAATAGCGTCGTCGCTCACTCACGCCATGACCCACGAAATTCCCAAGGCCGCTTGGCAATAGATAACGGCACCGAGACAGGACGATGCAGCTATGGGTAGAGAGGGGGTAGCGACGACCCTTGTAATCCGGCCAGGCACGTGTGGAATGCGGTACGTCAGTGGCGGTCACGTGATGTACGCATGATGCTAGTTGCCTGGCAGGGCAGCCAGCCAGTTCCAAACCTGGTGCATGTTGCTGTCCTGTTTGCATTCATAACAATATGATAAACAAATATTACACAATTAAGAATCAGCATCATTAGTGCCTAATTACCAACTCCCATGTTCGTTGAACCTTCTTACAATTTTAACTGTGGCACACAAAGAAAACTGTTCACCATTCTAATTAGTGGATTGTGACCATTGGACTGGTTTGTTGACCTGGATCTGGTGTCAACAGGCCACCCGGACACCATCCATCGTGCCGATATTCGCTTGTCGGACATAAGCAACCTGCTGGGTGCCGATTGGATTCCTCTGGCGTATGAGCTCGGTGTCCCAGCATCTGACATAAACCTCATCAAGAAGGAGTATGTGGATAGTCCCAACCAACAAGCGATGGTGATGCTGAGGTTGTGGCTCCAGTCGTTTGGCAACAAAGCAACAGGTAATGGTTTTGGTGCGTCTTTTCAAGGAATGGTTTTTGGGAACTTTTATTTATATATAATTTTTTTTTAAGAAATGATTACTACTAAAGTTTTTTGTATGTAATTTTGACACTTTGAACTATATTTCTTTAATTCTCTTTTTTTCTGGTCAGAAGTTTCTACTTGCTATTCATCCTTAGGAATGAGACACCTATGTTTTTAATACTGTATTTTCAGAAATTAGGTTTTGCTCATGAACAGTTAGTAAACGTTTCATAAATTCATACTTTGAAGTGCTGCAACTTCTGTCTAATTTTATATTTCAAAAATTCATTTTGAATATTGTGTTATTTTAAATCCAACTCAAGTCTTGCATCTTGTTGAAAAGTGAAACTAACAATTATCTCCTGTAATTTTATAATTTTATTTCTTATAGAAATATACATTTTACTTTCTTATTTAATCATGCCAGTTTTATATTCTTTCTTGCGTGCAGGCAACAACTTGGAGAAAGGTCTGCGCAAAATCGGCAGAGACGACATTGTAAACGAATGCATCTTCAACGTAGAGTTGGTGACGGATGACATGGAGCGGGCAGTTGCCAAAGTGCACCTTGACCAATCAGGCTTCGATAACCTCCGCGAGGAGCTCGGACCATCGCGCGACGCTACTCTGAGACGCAACGTGATACTGTCGGAAACCTCTGAGGAACAGGACTTGATGAAGGTGGGTTGAAGATGTGAATTGTCTGCAGTTTTTATTCCACCAAGTCTGTTCAGTTACTTTCGATGGCTGAATTTAAACCACTTTAAGAACGAACTTAAAAGCATACAAAATAGCAACAATACATATTATCATTTTATTAAGAAGTCTTACAGAAAAAAAAATGATAATATTGCTGGGCAGGAATGAAAGTATTCTGTGCCTATTGAGTTTTCATTATCAGTTTTGTAAAACAGAATTTTGTGATAGACTAGAAAATTAAAAATCTTCATTATTATTTAATTCATCTGTGTAATTATAACTTTTACCTGCATTTGTCAGATGTGGTTTTTGAACTCAGTAAGCAAATTCCATTTGTAAAAAAATCACAAACCAATTCTTATTTCAGTGTGTATTTTACTGTGATGTTATCAGAACATTAAAAATGAAACTTTCTCAACTATGTATAAACATTAATCATTAGTTAGAAATATTTTTTATAGCACTTATTATTTTTTTCCACTCTAGGATTCTGAGTCACTTGAAGATCTTCATAACGGATTGAAGTCTCCAGCAAGATCTGGTAAGATACATAATATTCTTACAACTACTGAATGGATTGTGCCATATTTTTCTGTGTAGCATTTTGTGTTCATAAAATATGTGTTACAATGTGCAACCATTGCTGGTACGATTGAAACTGACCTGGTTAAAAGTGTTTGGTACTTACGAAGAATACTCATTTGGAGATACAGATGGTGGGATCCTCCCTTATTCTCCTTACATTCAGGAAAAAATAAGTAAGATTATTCCAACAGCTTGTAAGTAGTATTAGTAACAAAATGTATCATTATAAACTATAATGAATCCAGTATTAATTTAATATCAATAGAAATTGCAAATAATAATGAATGAATGAATGAATGAATGAATATTTAGTATTTAGCATTGCTCCCGGATAGTTGTTCTGTATGTGTTCGTTTCTGGAAGAGGTTGATAGTGATTGTAGCAGCAATTTCTTCTTTTGGGTAGCAACATATTCCCTGTGTTGTTCTTACACTATCAATGGGATTCATTTCCAGAATAAAAGTAAAAAATAAATATATTTCATAGTTTTGCTCATTCTTCCTCCCCCTCCCCTTTAACAAACTCATCTGTACCTCTTAGTGCATGCATAGACCCTTGTGTGAAAAGGGTATCTTAAGGGTTTTGTTCATCTTATTTTGTGTTTGTTGTGGTGGAAACTTCTTAGAATTTACTTAAATCGAGGATGATGTTCTGTTCAAATAAAAAATTCTGAAATTAACTCTGCAGATATATTACTCTTCACCTTTACAAAAAAACAAAACAAAATAAAATGTTTGCCATTACAGGTCCAAAACTGTTCCTCACAAAGAAATGCACTAAGGCAGCTCAGTGTTCAACACCAAAAACTAGTGGTGCACCGATGCGGATACCGATGAATCGTAATCGGCGATTATGGGTACTTACCGATTAATCGTAATCGGCGATTATCTTAACGATTACTTTGCCGATTATTTACGTCCCGGCGTAATTAAGTAGGTTTTTACCGTGTAATATTTTGTTACACATTTTAGGACGAAATACCGTAATATTTGTATATATTACAAAATTCATCTAACTCCGTCATATCGTAATTACAGATATTTCGTTAAGTTTAATAAATCTCATTGCCTCCAACAATAAAAAATACATTTTTCCTACACGTTTATTTACGTTTCGTCTTTTGTTTCTTTAGTGGCCTTGTTCATTACCTATAGCCAGAGACGTAAAATAGATGGCACGCAATCAAAATACCACGAACAGTTGCAGTGGATTCTATGACAATCGATCTTTTCGAGTCGTATTTATTTATTTATTTTATTTATTCATTTCATTCCGTAGACCCCTTACAAACTGCTGGAGTTCTGGGATATGGAACATGTCAGTTTTATATACATTAAAAAATAACATATCTAAGATCAGCGCTTACACATAAACCCACAGCAATACATAAATACAGTAATCTATGTACAAAAGAATAACAAAAGTATGTATAGTATTTGATTACATATTTAGACACCATTTCACATATACATTTAGCTTGAGACTTTATTATATTTGACAGATTTATTAATTTTTTAATAGTGGATCTTCTTATTATATTATACAATACTAAATATCAAATGTGAGATAAAAGTTATTGTATTACAAGAAGTAGAATAAAATGTCAAACAGTTAGTATGTGAGAAATTCATCCACTGTATAGAATGTCTGAGATAAAAGAAATATTTTAAGGTTCTTCTGGAATTTTTTATTATTTTGTTTGCTTAGCTCTTTCAGACTCTCAGGTAACTTATTAAATAGTTTTATGCCTGAGAAAATTGCACCCTTCTGACTTAGCTTGAGTCTGTTAAGTGGCAAGTGGAGGTCATTTCTATTTCTGGTATTGTATGTGTGCACATCTGAGCTTTTTAAAAAGTAGTCAAAATTCTTTACTACAAATTTAATTGTAGAATATATATATTGTGAAGGAAAAGTAAGAATGTTAAGTTTTTTGAATAATGGTCTGCAAGAGTCCAGTTTTTTTGCTCCCGTCATAATTCTGATGACTCTCTTCTGTATAATGAAAATGTGCTTGCTATGGGAAGATTGTGCCCAGAAAATTATACCAAATGACATTATTGAATGAAAGTATGCATAGTATACTTGCTTAAGTGACTCTAGGTTCATATAATGAGCCAAAGTACGTAATGAAAAGCAGGCTGCATTTAGTTTAGGTATAATGTTGTGTATGTGTGTGTTCCCATTCAAACAACTATCTAAATGAAGACCTAAGAATTTGGTATTCATGCATCCCTTTATGACTGTAACTCCGTAATTAACTTGCAAGTCATTATTCTGCACGTAGCTTGTGTTAAATTTAAGAAATGCTGTTTTTTCTAGATTTAATGTTAATTTGTTTGCTTCGAACCATATTTTTAAGTTGCGAAGCGTTTCATGTATATTGTTAGTTAGAGTCTGATGGTTAGCTTGAGTGAAAAGTATGCTGGTATCATCAGCAAAGAGAACTGCATTAGCTTTATCAGCTATATAACAAGGCAAGTCATTTATATACAAGATAAAAAGCAATGGACCAAGAATAGACCCTTGTGGGACACCACATTTGTTTACACCTACTTCCGAGAATATTTCACCGTTGTCTTGATCCGTTATGGCTACTTGTTGATATCGTTGAGTTAGATAGGATGTGAACCATTGTAATTCAGTGCCTTGAATACCATAATGATACAGTTTGTCTAGAAGTATCTTGTGGTCCACACAGTCGAAAGCTTTGGTTAAGTCGCAAAAAAGACCCACAGCCTTCTCTCTCTTATCTAGGGATTTTAGTACTATTGATGTTAATTTAAACGCTGCGTCATCAATGGATTTACCACTGCGAAATCCATACTGATCTTTAGTCAATAGGTTATTTGACTCAAGGTATTTAGACAGTCTTTTATGTACTAATTTCTCCATTATCTTAGCAAATGTTGATATAAGTGAAATGGGTCTGTAGTTTGACATTAAATTCGCATCATTCTTTTTATGGAGAGGTTTAACAATGGTAAATTTTAATCGTTCTGGAAAGATACCGGTTGAAAATGATTTATTAAATATGTTACTAAGAGGGGCACTGATCTTGTTGATACATTTCTTGAGTAGTACACTTGATATTTGATCATAGCCTGTAGAAGTTTTAGGAGCTAAAGAGTGTACAATTTCACAAATTTCTGTAGGTGTTGTGGGGGTAAATACAAAATTACACGTTTTTCTAGGCAGAGTTTGCTGCATAAGTTTTATGGGGTTATTTTTTGTCGACAGATTTTTGAATAGCATATCAACTATTTCTAAGAAGTAGGTGTTAAAAGCATTTGCTACATTTGTTGCTTCTACTAACGATTTCCCATTTACTATTACAGTAATAGGGTAGTTTGACTTAGGCTTGTTACTTTTACCAGTCATATGTTTAATTATATCCCAAGTAGTTTTAGCCTTGTTTTTTGATTTTGATACTAAATTTTGAAGGTGGAACTGCTTAGCTTTATCAATGACTCTGCTTAGTATTTTGCTATAATTCTTATAGTAAGATTTGAGTACAGCGTCATTTGACGTCCTGCAAAGCAAATACAGCTCTCTTTTCCTTTTACACGACGTTTTTATGCCTTTGGTTAACCACAGATTTTGATATCCCTCCCTCACCTGAACTAATTTTGGAGGGAAATTTGCTTCAAAAAGCCTTAAGAAGGTTGAGTGAAATAAATTAAACTGTAAATTTGTATCATTATCAGTGGATGTATTAATCCAGTTTTCCTTTTTTAAATCAGCTATAAAATGTATTACTGATATGTTATCTATTGCCCTTATTTTTTTAAGTTTGTTTTGTTTATTCCTTTTTTCCATTGTAAGTTCAATATTGTGCAGCTGTATAACCTGAGCATCATGATCAGATAACGCATTTATCAGTGGAATAACAATATATTTATCCAAATTTTGTTTTTCAATAAATATATTGTCAATTATAGTAGCAGAAGTTGATTGTATTCTGGTGGCAAACTGAACAGTGGGAGTAAGATTAAAGGATCCTAATAAGGAGTTTAAACGTTGTTTATAATGACTGTCTTCTAAATAGTTTATATTAAAATCCCCAAAAATAATAGTTTCAATATTTGTCCTGATCTTTTTTAATAACAGCAGTTCTAATTGCTTTAAAAATATCTCAAATATTCCTGTTGGGGATCTGTAAACAGAAATTATCAGAACTCTCTTGGAAAGTAATTTCACTAAGGCTACAGTACATTCAAAATCTTTTTCAGCACAATATTTATCAACATTAACAGTTTCGGTTTTGATGTCTTGTATAAAGATACATACTCCGCCTCCCGAGAATTTATTCCTACAATAGTGTGACACCAGTTTAAATCCTGGAATTCTAATTTGTGGAACTTGAATAGACTTTAGATGGTGTTCAGATAGACATACTATATTAACCTTAGTCTTATTTTCTACCTCAAACATGTCTAAGGCTTCAATAAACAAGTCAACTTTATTTACAATACTTCGAATGTTTTGATGGAAAATAGTGAGATGACTTTCAGGGGTCAGTCTGTTGTAGATCTGGCATTGACTGGTTTCATTTGTACATATTCCCGGCCTAAAAAATGTTTACTATTTTCATTTGACTTCTTTCTTATCACCCACTTATCGAGTAAGGTAGCCCTACAGGTTAATTTTTCTTTATCTAACACATCGTTGTTATTCTCCCTTATTACCCATCTATCTAAAAAGGTACACTGTTTGACATGTACTTTATTTTGTATACTGCACAACTGATTGTAGATCAATGATGCAATGTGTTGTTTTCCTCTGTTGTTTAGATGCTGACCATGCCTAGTATGTAGTGCTCTATCTAATTTACTTATATCAACATATTTTACATTGTTGAACTGCATGCATAAGTTTTGAATATTTGTATTTGTAACACTAATAGCAGCATTTACACAAGATGAGCTATCTAAATCATATCTAATGGGAAGACTCACTACAACTATAGTTTTGTTGCTCAAGGCTTTGAGTGACTCACTGAGGGTATGAACTGCTTCCATGCCTTGATTTTTGGCCACATCGTTCGAGCCACCAATTATCACCACATAGTCATAATTTTTTACAGATGCTGAATCTTCAAGAAAACCTTTCATTGCTTCTTTTAGAGGGGCCCCTGGTTTAGTTACACCAAATGCATTGATGTTATTACTGTAGTCAGATATCAGTTCAGATAAGCCTCTGGCATGACTGTCGCCGACAATTAATACACGATTCTGCTGTTCAGTCTTGTTTATTTTGTTGCATTTATTTTTGTTGACTTTGCCATCGTTTTTACTGCTGCTAATGGGGTGGATGCTATTCCTGTGGGTGTTTCTTGCTTTGTTGTAGGTAGTTTTTGAGGCTTGTCCCATTGCCGAAGAGATCGCCTGACAAGGTACTGAAATTTCTGAATCTTCAAACTTGCGGGTGTTTTGTTTTTCGCAGGAGATGTTCTTACTTCGTGATATTTCCCTTCTTGGGGACGAGGTTATGGCATTCTCAAAATCCGTTTGATGACTAGGCTTGTTACCGTGTTTACCTGTAGCAACATCCGAGAGATGTGGAAAATCACGCGAATTTCTAAAGACTGAAAACCTATTCGAGAGTTGCATGATGTTGGGTGGAGAGCAGATGGGTGGTCTACACGTATTATGTTTCGTCGTGTTCACCCACGTGTTATTAGTCTTTTCAGGATATTTTAGTGCTGATTTTTGTGTAGAAAGTTCTTCTGTTAAAATTTTTACTATTTCTTTCAGTGATGCAATCTCCTCTGTTAAACTCTGAATTATTTGTTTGTACTCACAGTTCTCAAGCGATCCATGATTTGCATTACCATTATTCACTGCATCGCCATTTTCTTCTGCACATGTTGTGCAAAGCCATTTATCTTCCGGAATATTCTGTTCTTCCACTTCACAACACTTTCCAAAATGAAACCACGAATCACAATTTTCACAGAGGATGCCATTTCGCACAGCCTTGTAACATTTACCGCATTTTGCATTTTTTAAGACTTTATTTTTATTTGTAACACTGGAATACGACTTGCGAACAGACGCCATGTTTCGCTCTCTCTCGTAGTAGTGGTTCAAAATCGTAGTCCCGATACCTTCTAGAGTTTATCACTGCATTTTACCAACTCGTTATAGGCGTCTTTGGTAACATTATCCGTTGTTGTGTTATTTGTATGTGACGTGAAAAGTGAAAAAGTATTTATAATTTTATATATTCAGTCAACATAAATAAAATAACATGTGCTAGAATTGGTTTTTTGTCATTTTTATATAATTATAGTTAGATGGCGAGTAGGGAGAAAAAAAGTGAAGTGTGGATACATTTTTCTATAAACTCAAGTGAACAAAATAAAGCAGCATGTTTACATTGTTAAACGGTAATTTCTTGATGCAACCTTATGTGATAGTCGATAATAATGCTTGTTTTCCGCAACAAAAACTTACCCATTGTAAATTACAATTATTAGACTGTAGTTCAAGTTGTTTACAATAACAAATATTTAAATAGAAGTTAATTTAATTTACACTTTGCAATGACTTAATAGTGTATTTTATATATTTTTATACTGTTATTATAACTGTATTCTCAATTTTACCTAATCTTGTTATCCAAATCACATGGGAATAATAATTTTTGTGTGCATTATTACACTTAAAAAAATTTCATTATAATCGGTAACTGAATCGGTATCTGCCGATTATTGCTCTCATAATCGGTAATCGAATCGGTAATCGGTAAAGTCATATCGGTGCACCACTACCAAAAACTTACTGTTCGACATTGTTAAACTGAGAATTTAAAAATAAATGCCTATCAATGCTAATGTTCTGGTGCTTTACAACATCTTGTTACGGTGCCACTAGTGGCGGCACCTCTTGATACGGGGGCCGTAGTCTCTGATATTTACTGATTGAATTGTAATGCGTGCTCGGGTTTTATGGGCGCCACCGTGCCACGTGCACGGACCGATGTGAGACTCTTTCCCAGGGTCGTGACGTCGCCCATGTGAGGCGTGATTTTAATTTCCCCCTGAATACACCTAGCACGAATCCCTGCCCGCTCTCAGCGTTGGGCACGCTATCCTACGCAGTGGGCTCTCAGGCGTCCCACACGCCGTCACACTCCACGTGGTCGAACAGATATAAATAAGAAAATAATACTTTGATCTACACACCTAATTTATTCGGCGAATGCAACTTACACACGTACACGATTGAAACTGTTTAAAACGCCCGCGGCGCGAATCGGTTTAGGTATGAAGACCTCCACGTGGTCACATTTCACATTACGTAGTACAAAAGAGAAAAGACCGTTGCTGGTCGTAAGACAATTATTTATGCAGTCCCCCGACCGAGAGGAGCTCCGAGGACAAAAAGAAAACGATTTATACGGAATTAAATTGAAACAGAATTACTTGGCGGTGAAACAAGCGGTGAGGTCCCCGGAGTGCTGATGCGTCTGCTCTCGGTCGTTGATGGCGGAAGACTGGGGCGAGATCATGGCTCGCTCGACTAACATGGCGTCCTCCCGCCGAAACAATTACCGTTAAAAGATATTTGCGAATTCGTGCCAAGGGAAACTAAATTAACATGACAAGAATGAATTAAAAAGTATGTGACAGTTTTTGAATAAAGAGAAAACTTTGTACAAATTATAATTATTAAGATTTAAATTTAATTATTGTCTGGCTTCGGGTTTCCTCGGGAATGTCCGGAAACATTATGATATTTTAATACATCATTTTAAATTAAAGTACATAAAACCCTCCCGGCCGATCTGCCGTCACGTTGCACTTAGGTAATATAAAAACAAATAACACAATTATATTTACTTATGTTTTAGGGGTGCGGCGCACTGGCTTGACAACGCCCTCTTGCCGGGCGAACACACACGCGCGCACACGTACGCACGGGTAGGCGGGAGGTTTGAATGGAGGGTGGGTGGTGTTTGGGCGGTGGCATATCGGACTTAAAAGGGGCCGTAGGTCCGGACGATGTCAATATGGTACCACATTCATAAAAATTTGTTCTCGGGGTGACAGCTAAGATACACCAAAGCATTGACTTGAACCTTAATGCCAACGTTACTGGTCAAAAAAATTCAAAATGTTATTTTGAAAAAGAAAAAAAAAATTTCTTGGCGTGAACCACCGATGTGGAATCGATTTCTAGCTGAATTAGAAAATAATTGTTTGTGAGACACTAACTGAAACGTGACCTTATTCAGACAACATCCGAATGATGA
The DNA here is from genome assembly GCF_032445375.1 of Bacillus rossius redtenbacheri. Classification (NCBI taxonomy): domain Eukaryota; kingdom Metazoa; phylum Arthropoda; class Insecta; order Phasmatodea; family Bacillidae; genus Bacillus; species Bacillus rossius. Next base: position 330,524,527 of record NC_086330.1, on the reverse strand, counting down.
CTGAAGGATAAACGTGTCACACACATAGGGCAAGGCAGTCATGCAGCCCCACCAACCAATAGGCAATAACAACACAGCTTTTACACACTAGCCAATCACAGTCAAAGTTGCAACATATGCAAAATTCTCTCCAAACATGTAGCAGGGGACTTTCTCAACACTAAGTCTTTTCTGTTGGTTGCAAATATATGCTCGTGAGAAAATGTTTCGGGATTCCCTGCTGCTAATTCGTTTCCATGATTCTGCTATCTCACTTCTGTTTTTCTCAAATTTTAATATCACAATATAGAACATGCCAGAGGCTCTTGTGTTACCAATAAACTATCGATCACGTAGGCCTGTATGCATACTGGTTTTTTGATGCAAAGTGAATATCAAAATGAATGTTTAAAATATTATGAAGTCTAATTGAATTGAAAATATTGTTATTTTACAAAATACAGTATTGAAGTAAAAATATGTATATAATCACTTAATATCTGTTGTGTTTGAAATGATTGTGATCAACCAATTGGGCCGATATGTATAACATCATTCAATAAAAATTATAAAATAACCATGCATGATATTAATATTGAACATTCATAAAAGCTATCAGAAAGATCTTTTTTTTTTCAAGCAACCCACTTTATTCAAGCAAAACATAAAAAAAAAAAAAAAAAACAATTAAATATTTTAATGTGCGAGTCTTGTGCTTTCATGTTTTAAAACTTTGCAACAAACGCGAAGATTCAAATAGCAAATTTTCTGGTGAAATAAATTTTTTTTTGAAAGAGCTTCCATTGATTTACGTAGTCAAAGCTTTGCACAGGCTTAATATCAGGCCAGCTCATCTACCATCCTTTCTTAAATTATAAATAACTGTCTACCATGTTGTAAAAAAAATGTAACAATATCCTGAAAAGTTAATCTGATCGTAAAATTTAATAATCATTAATTATTGGGTTTCTGCTTCTGCTAATAGAAACCTGTCTAACAGAAAAATCATAATAATAACTTTTATTGAATTTATAAATATAAAATAACTAAGTACATGTTAAAAAAAAATTCAAAATACTATTTAGTCCAAATAGGTCACTTTGGCCTTGAATAAGTAAATAACTATGTAGATTTTTTAAACACTACAGTTCCCTATGTCAGAAATGCTTATGAAAGTTGGTAGGACGGGGTCTGTGACTTTATGAGTCGGAAGATGATTTTCCCCCCCTTCAAATTAAAGGTTTTTATGTGCAAGGGGTAATTTATTTTTATTTTTTTTCAATATTTTTGATATTATTTTAAGGATTTTGAATCAAATATTGTTATTTAAGTTCCTTATTGACAATGTTTAACTTTTTTTTTTTTGTTGAATTAGTTTCTAGCCCAAGCGAAGATAATAAAGAGAAATATGCTGCAGAAGAGAAAAAATTTGGAAATACGTTGGAGGATTTCATCAATCACGAGAGACGTCAGGTGGAAGAACAGCCTCCTGAAACAAATCACATCTCGTCCAAAGGAGAACATAAAGGTCCCAAGTCTCCGGTCAGGCAGGAAATACTGCCGACCGTCACCGAAACGCTGCAACGACTGGAGTCCACTACGCCGAAAGTCGTATCCACCACCACTATCCATTCTCAAGGTATTCTTCAACATTGGTTTAGTCAAAACTATTTTCAGTATATTTGCTGGCTACAAGCACACTTTTCTCTACTACTGACACTGCACTTCTCCACATTACCGCACTTTTAAGGCGCAAACTCACCACCATGTTGGATTTTTGGTTTTTGGTTGGTTACAGATTTCTGTGCCTTCTCTACTCTGTTGAAGGCCACCATGTGGCCAAAATTTGAGTGATTTTTTGTCTTATTTTCTGATCACTGTCTCTTTTAATCCTTTCAGTCATGCTTTTCTAATTCCTTAGATATAATTTAATATTTTTGACGTGACGTCTAATAAATCGATGAACGCCAGCTGCACGCACAAAAAAGTGTCCCGTAACGCACATTGTCCCGTTACGCTCATTGTACGCTGCGCCGCAACTACCTCTCTTCCACTCGATTGGAGCAACCATCGATTTGTTTTTTTTTTGAGGCACATTAAACTTGAAACATTCCCATTTGTTTCCTACTTTTCCTATCATTGTCCTATCCTTAACAGAATAACACAGAATGGAAGAAGTTAAATAGCAAACATGTATAAAAGTTATAGTTAAAATAATCTGTTCGTTAAAGTAATAAACATTTTTGAATTAATGAGTGCAAATAAAAGTAAATTTATCAATTAAATTGTAGATTTCATTTCACTCCTTCTTTGTATCCATATAAAATAGTGATAATTCAATAAAAATGATTCAATTTTATTCATAAAAGTATGCAATCATTTCATCAATGTTTTGTTTTGACGTTGTCACGTTAAACTATCGTCCGTAAACCGACTTTACAGACAACCAATTTTTAAACAAATTTAAAAAAAAAAAATATTTAATGTAGTAATATTTAGAAGTTTTAGTTATAATATTAATGTACAATTATTATATGTAGAATAATATATGAAATTATAATATTATTTTTTCATAGCCATAAAGTATGTCAACGTCAACCCACACATTCAGATTTTGATAAACTCCATGTGTCATTGAGGTATCAATTGTCTACTTAATATTACTTAATATCTAATATATGTACTATTGTTATTATAAATATGCTTCAGTGGAGAAATATTTCGAAAATATGTACAACTGTAGAAGTACTTTGTATGTACAAAATGAACTTCAAGAGATTAAACCTGACATAACTATCCCAACAAAAGTTTTGCTTATGAATATTTCCAGACTGTAACAAATAGCAGACAATCACGTGTATGGTGTCAAAATTAGTTTAATATAATATATAATATGCAATGTTTACTTGGTGAAACATCTGTACTTAAATTAAGGAAATGAACTGTAATAACCTTTCATGATGGTGAATTTATTTCGGTAGCACTCTTATATTTTTTGCAGGGTCACAATTTCCCACCAGATGTTATCTTTGATCTGTAAAGGATACACAAGTTAAAGTAAATATAGGTCTTTGGAAACACAGTTTTTTTTAGTTCGAATCAAATATGATTACAAGTACCAAATTATTGGCAAATACAAATATCAAATTCGAATAATAAGAGTGCAAACTGCAATTGCACATAAAAATTATTTGCATCATATAACACATACATAAAGAAAGAAAAAGGTAATGATGGAGTTTAGTGCCTTCTGGGAAAGTAGACAGTTAATACTGAAGGGAAATGTGGGTTATATTAAGTCATCTGCAAAAATTAAATGTAATATTTTGTTAAAATATTGAACTTTTGAAGAAAAAAAGTATTTTATGCAGCTAACCTAAACCAAACAAACTTTCACTTCAGTTTTTCCCACAACCAGGTGCCCTAAATATTGATCCAGACATTTTTTGTAAATCGCAAATCCAATCAATTTTATGAGAAACGTGCATTTGGAAAATAGTGTTTAAAAGAGCACATATTTACATTTCAAAAACCCTAGTTATTCACACGCTTCCACTTACGGGCAGCCCGGTAAACTTTATTTTAGTTCAACAATATTACAAACACACTTTCTGCTAATTTTCTTTGAAATTCTGAACCATTTTTTACGTTTGCTTATTTAGTATTTAAATTGCAACGTACGTTTTGTCATACATATAGCAAATAAGCTACCACTGTGGTGCATGGTGGTAGATCGATAGACTATCGATTTATACGACATTTCAACTACGCTTACACTTCTTTTCATGGCCATCGCAAAGAAGTGTTCGTGTTTTGTGTTTGTCTACAAGTACATGTGATGAAACATTTACAAATAATAGGTTGTTTCCAAGTTTAAAATGCACCAAATAGTCTGTATTTTAAATCGTTATGCGATTTATTCTGCTATGTTTCTACAAGACCATATTAAAATAACTTTGAATACTTTTTACCTGTTAAAACACTGTTCATGTTTTTGATTATACTGTCTTGTTAAAACATCTCAGCTGTGTGTTTATACCACACAAATTACTTAACCTCAACAGCAAACGTTGGTAAATGTCAAACTCAGGTATGCTATGTATAATATTCATTTTCAATTGAATATTTGCTATTTCGAAGTGTTAGTGTTTGAAATTAATTGGAATACAAATAAGAAAATATTCATATTCGAAAATTTGAATATTCACACAGGCTTACATAACCATGAAGACTTGTTTTACCTCTGTAAAATGATATTAATAAATATCTGTTAAGAATAATTGAGATCAAACATAAAACACAAATTACGGAAAGAGTCCAGTATGACATGAATGTGTAACAACGTGGCATGTGAGACTGTGCCTTAAGAGCGAAAATTGCAAGTCTACTAAGTTTCTTTTGTTTTTGCACTTGACCGCACTGTAGGGAAAGGAAGCTTATGTTTTTCAAGGGCAGGAAACCTGTGTCCCACATTAAATTACAATGACTGTAATGATAAAGATACAGAGAAAGCTGCATGAGTTTTTGATAGTAATTTATTTAGTAGTTAGCTTCTTTGATGAGAGAATCAAAATATTTTTGATGGATTTTTTAAAATTTCATAGTTAAATATGTACCATTTTAAATTATGTACTTGAAGAAGGAACTTCAAAAATTAATTACAGTAGACTCCCGATTATCGGGGGTATCCATGGTAACTGAAAAACACTGTTTAAGCAATGTCGAAAAAAACTGTTTAATCAAAAAAAATTTTATCCTTACTATCTATAAAACACTTTTTAAGGTTGTACCGCATTTTCGGGCTTGATTCTCAACAAACACTTAGTGGACATGGTGGCCTTTCCTTCGTAATGTGTTGAAAATATTTAGCAGTTGGTTTCAGTATGAACCAAGAGTCATTTAACCCTTTGTTTCATAGTGGTATAAAACAAGGTTTCACTCATGTAATTGTATACTATTGCTTCTCATCATATTGTAAATAAAACTGTAAATTACTGCAGTATCTTTTTTTTAGAAAATGTTCCTTTATGTGGTTTTTTTTTAGAGTTACATATTTATATATGTAGAGCATACAGCTTGAGCATTGTAATTAATATTGTCTTCAAGGCCTTTACAAAAAGTGTAGTGCTTTAACAAAATCTGTCCTGTGGAAATACCTACTCGTTACTCAAAATTGTCGTGAAAGTCGCCTGAAGTTTTTTAATTTGTTTGTCATATAAGTTCTTCATTATGTGTAAAATATTCCTTAGTATTGCTTTCTAAGTATCATGAATGTGCAGAAATTTTTGAAGGTTTAAGAAAGAAATAGAGGTAGGTACACTTGCACTGCATGAATCATTAATTTGCTATGGTGTTTGCATGTCTTTTTATTTTTGGTTTGGGAGTGTTGTAAATAGGTGGTCTTTGTTTGGCGTAGAGTTTTCATCGCCAGTCATCTCTACCACACCTCCCCCGAGCCCAGCAGAGGTTCAAGAACTAATAGGTAGTAACAATTTTTTACAGTGTTACAGTTTTTTTTCTATGCAGCTTGTGTTTGTATTTATTTGCTGTTTTAACTGTGAGGTATGTATGTCGATGATGTGGTGTAGTTATCGTTTTTTTGTTGTTTTTTTTTTGTTTTTAGAATAATTAATTAATTTTGTGCTATGTTGGGTGGTGATAAGGATGTTGTTGATGAAAATAGTTGCCATGGTGATTATATACAATCATAATGTATACCAACTTCTGAAATTTTAAGTGGGGGTTACATTATAATAGCAAACTTGTATCTTGCTGCTGGAAGAATGTGAATTAACAGTGATGAGAAGAGCTTAGTTGAAAAACTACCCTGCGTTACTACTTGTTATGCCTGTAAACTGCATCACGTATGCCACTTTAGTTCACTCTTGTTTACTGCTTGCTGAATTTTTGGTGGGGAGGGATGCAAAAGCAGGCATGACAGATATGACACTTTGAAATGCTTGAAGGTGTGGGGTAGTATGTTCAAATGGAGTTTGTCGCTGGGTTCTATACTGCAGCCTGGTGTCAGGTGAGCAAAGATGATTTCTGTATCGTTTGGTAATTTTTAATACTGTTGGTGCCTCAGGTTGTTCATAGTATATGTATACATATATTTATTTTCTATTAAATAACAAGTTTCTTTACGTTATAATTTTTTCTTAACGAAACTTGGTACATTTTGATGGCACTGCATTTCACAATTTTAATTTCAAATTACTTATGGAAACAATTCTTTTAAAAATAACACATAATAACCAATTTTTCTCTGAATCATTCAAAAAAACTAAAACTTTCTTGGTCTGTCTTTTTTCCTTACCTATAATAATTGTACTAGCATAGCAAAATATTTGACAAATTTAATTAATTAAAATAATAATTGAAACTTCCCTTGAGCAAAACAACATGAAATCCAAAAGCAAAATTTTACACATTAAAGTTAGTCTTGAAATTTCTAACAAAAATATTACAAAAATTCATGTAATGAATACAAATCGTTAAGTTCCTTCCATTTCCTTCTGCTTCTCTTCACTGAGGCACCCCCTCCCCATCATTCACCCTCCCATGCGACCACCACATATTTATTTATTTATTTATAAGTATTTGTCTCATGCCCACCAACAGCCGAGGGCTTAAACGGTGGATACAACACATACCAGCAAAGACAAAATAGTCACTGCAGGTACAAGCACTCTCCCACACGTCGCTGTCAAGAGCAGGTCAGCACTACCTGAGAAGAATCCCCAGCAGTGAGGCACATCCACAGATTCTCCTCAGGTAGTGCTGGCATTGTTTGCTTTCTTACCGATGCTTTTGAACTGCACCCATAAAACTCAATTTTTTTTTATAGTTGCTGTTTGCTGTTTTAAAAAAGGCCATGTAACTCACTCTACTGATGAAAGTTGCAGCAGAAAATCTCTTTTAAATATCTTATAAATAGATACAAGATTTCATGGTATTACTTTTTCAAGGCCAACTTCGTTTTTTTTTTTTTTTAAAAACAGGAGATTTCTGTGTTATTGGTTTTTTATCGTTTATGAAATATGTTTTATCAAAACAAATATGACACTTAAATGTTCCATGATACTAATTTCTCTGAAACAGGGTCATTTTGACTGATACTTGAACATGATGCACTTTTACAATATAATGATTTGTTTTTAAGAAGCATATCTAAATTTTCGTAACAAAAAAATAAATCTGTTAAGTATTTTTGTGTTTGAAAAACGTACTAATGTCATAATGTGACACTGATTAACTAATAAAAGTTACAAGATTGAAATAAGTCAACTTTTTCTATTTTTTTTTTGCATAAAATGTAGTACACTTTTTGGTAAATAAATTACTGTCATTGAACTTAATATTTAAATGATAACATACTTGAGTTTGTCAATAGAGGTCACTTTTGATTGAAAATGCTTATTAGATTCATGATTTTAATTGCATTTTGGTGTTAATTAGATTTTATCAAAATTGACCATATAATCTGGCTTCTACCTACAAATTTACTTATTTAAATATTTTTTTATTATGTGTGTTTAGATTGTGATGTCCACTTCATTAATTATATTTCATGAACTCACTATCTAAAAGTTTGGGAAAACATTATATTTAGTGTCTTTCAGTATTATTTTTGATTAGCTACAGTAGTAATTAAATAATTAATCAATTTGTTTGGAGATGATATTAATTTATGGGAACCTTCTTCTGTGAGTAACTAACTGTCGTATGTGGTGTTCTGTGGTGGCAGGTGAACTAGCATACCCTCCTGAAGGTACAGAGATTGACGGATGGAAAACTACGAGTGTGATCAGCTCCACTCCTGTGAAGGTGTCGCAGACAATCGTGCAAGGTAACGAACTACTCACTACGGCAGCTGAGAGGATTGGTACTATCAACCATAATGTGTACAGTATGCAAAGAGAGTGTGGGGTTTATGGTGTTGAATATTTATATGCCAATGGACAAAACATAGTTCTCATGTTTCATGTAAAGTTTGTTGAAAAAATGTAATTGTGCATATCTTGTGTCGTAGCGTAGTCATTAAATTATTATTAAGTTATTTCAATTAAGTGACTGTTGTTTATTAGAAAGAATATTCACACAGTTTAAATCATCGGAATGTTTAACAAACATGGCTTTTAGTTTCTAGTGTTCGCATTATGCTTTAAAATTTAGATTAACGTGGTAAATAAAAGCTTTAGGGGTTATTACATAGTGGTATTAAAATGTGCTGCAACATTAGAATGTGGGAATTTAGAAAAGGTGCTAATTAGCAGCATTTGCTTAGCGGGTCCTTTTGCTTTTGTTTCCTTTTACGTAAACTGCGTTTTGAAGCTGTGCTTTATTGCAAGTACAGTTTCTTAAAATAAATACTGCGAAATGCTAAAATTAAAGTAACACATGAATTAAAAGCATGGTCCCCAAGCAGTGAATCCCCTGCAGTGTGAGTTTTCAGAATTAATTTCATCGAGAGGTGTACAAAAGTACTCAACATTTTGATGATGTTCTGAAATTTTAAGCAGTGGTGCTAATTTTGTATTCTATTTAATGCTTCCCCCCCCCCCCCCCCCCCCCACCATGTCCTGCATGTTAGCTTTTTCAGGTACCTAACCGTTTGCGGGGAATCCATAGGTGGGGCAACCTTTTTAAGGCATGATGGTTTTATATTTTTATGAAGTAGATATAGAGTGAAATATCACACTTTTGGATCTGGTTCAACTGTAATCACCTTGGAATTGCACCGAGATCAACATATTTAATAAAGGGGTGGCTAGCCTTAGACTCAAGCTAAATAAGTACTCTAAAAAATGTAGCTCGATATCCCTAGATTTTATTTATAAAAATTGAAGTGTGTAACATAAAAAATCCAGGTACCCTTATGAGCACAAAAAGAAGCTATTAGTAAAGATTCAGACTTGGCCATTAAGGTCCTAACAGCCTTTTTATCAGCCATTAATATTAAAACGTTAGCTACCCCTAATCTATCCATTCGTGGGTTATTAGGTCGTCGATACTTGGTTGTTTATTGTCGATGACAGGGCAAAAGTTGAGGAGTGTAAATTTTGGTTTGCTATCATTCACGGATTGCCATGCACATACATTAATGAATATGGCCATGTTTACTGAATAATTTGTGCATTGACTTAGTCACTTAATGAATCACTTGAGACGGCTACAGTCCTGAATACTGCCTGTTAAATAACATATCATGGCCATTAAAAAAAAATTGGACTGTCCTGTACTTGGCTTATCCAAATCACATAATCATGAGGTATGGCTCAGCATAAATTAAATATACATCCAAGAATGTAGAAAAAAATTATTGAATTGATGAGAGGCTTTCACAGTGAATTACTATACATACATTTCTTGTCTTCTTGGTTGGAGCTATGTTCAAGTATGTTTAAATCTGCCCGTGACAATGGCAGAACTAGGTTGTGTCAAAATATCCAGTATTTTGCACAGACGTGGTCTCAACTCAGAATTTAGGGAGTATATATAAGAGGGTGCTCAGAAAATATCTGGCCAAAGTGTAAAAGGTTATAGAGGAGACCAAATAAAACACTTATTGCCATAGAATGTGGGTCTGGAAATACAGCGCCTAACACTACGGAGTGGTGGTGGGTAGATCAGACATCAGTTGTTGGCAGCAACGTGACACGTCGGTCCCCGCTGGGGGCTTCGCCAGTATGCATCTTCACCAGAACGCCGAGCTCGCAGATGTACGTCTGACATGCAAGGCAGTAAACGGGAAATGAATGAGCTGCTAGACGGTTGTAGGAGGAAGTGATTCCCAAACAGGCAATCGCTGAATCTGCAAACATTCGAACATGCGCACTGGCAGCTTTGCAAAAGTGGATCCTTCGGTTCCAGCAGAACGCTTTGTGGGCCGCCCTGTTACTGCCAGAACTCCTCGCATCAAAGAAGTGGTTTTACGTTCTGTTCAGGTATACCCATCCACATGCATTAAAGCCATTGCCTGTAGCCTAGGTCTGAGACATTTACTCACAGGGAAGATTTTATTTGATGAAGAATTGCACCGATTCCACTCTGAGCAGGCGCAGGCATTGAGAGTGGAAGATGATTCTGGCTGTGAAGACTTGCTCGTTGGTACCTGCAACAGACACCCCTATGGTCTTACTTCCCTGTGCAGGTGTTGTTTGCAGATGAAGCAACGCTATTGAACAGCTATGAGCACATGAAAAAAAAAAAAACATTTATCACGACCACACGCCTGCCGGGAAAGATTATTGATAAACATGTAAATTGTTTTGATACATGTTTACTCGACTGAATTGTACATCCTATCTTGTCGCTTGTACGGGCGCAGGTACGGTATATTCCTGTGAGAGACCCTTGCCAGGATCACTGACAGATATTCCAGAGTTTATTTGATGACGAATTCAGACCTGTTTCTGCAGATGTAAGGACTCACCAGGACCCATCGCATCCCAATCACTAGATTGGTTGAGCTGGCTCTGTTCCGTGGCCACTGCAGTTCAATCTGTCACATGTGGATTTCTTCTCATGGGACACCTGGAGATCATGTTCCATACATCATTGACTCCGAGCAAGATCTTGTTGCTATAGCTGCTGCAGCGGGAGAGATTCGGGACATACCGGGACTTTTTATACAGACATCCGTGCGCCGATGGTGTGTGGTTTGTGTGCGTGTTGGAAGGTTGCTCTTTCGACTGTAAAATCAGGACAAAATAAACAGTGTGTTACATTGAATTTGCCATGTCGTACATTCCGCTTTCCCCATTTGTTAAAGGCGGAATTTCCGGGCCCATATTCTACTGCAGTAAATTGTTTATTTTGGTTCCCGCTATGATTCCTTATACTTCTGAACACCTTGTTGCAGAACTATTATGGAACAATACTTCAAATTTTGAAATTTTTGTGTCTTTAAATATTACCTTAATATCTCCTTAAGTACCTATGACAGTAATAATATTTTGAACCCAAAAAATATCAAAGAAATATTTTACCATTAATTTCTCAAAGCGTATTTATTTTTTCAGCATCTACTCGTAATGTTTAAAACTATTTTTTTCTGCAGATTTTTTTAAACCCTCAAACCAATATCTCACAAATAAACTATCAAAGATAGGTTATAATCTTATTAATAAAACATTTGTCATCATTGATTTCTTCATAAAATGTTAGGTTGTGATTGAAGAATAATGAGCCATTAAAATGTTAATGTTTTTTAAATTTATTTGTCTCTTTACAAATCTCTTAAAACAAAATTTGTTTTATATACTAAGTGTATTAGTAGTTTTATTTATTTTTCCCAAAATACAAAAATTATGTCGTAAAGTAAAAAGATGGGATGCCATTATTTACAATGCTTCGGGAATTATTACAGAAATCAGTGATGAAGATTGAGATTTTCTTTTGAAATAGTTTTGGTTTTCTGCTCAATTTCAGGCACTTAATGAGATCTTATAGAAATTTATTATAATGACTTTATAAGACTGAACATTTTGTGTTTGTGTACATAAGGTTTTAGTCAAATAAGAATGGGAATTGACATGGCATGTGTGTTTCTGTCCCATATTTGGTTAAGTTTTGTGCATAAATCCTATGGAAATAATCTTGCAAAGATGCATAGATATAACTTTACATTCAAATACACCTATTACAAGTTGATTATATAAGTTTGTAGTTTTTGTGAGAAAATTTTCTACTGTTTTGTGTTGTTATTTTTAATAAGAACATATAGCTACACTGTTCTACAAACAGATCAAGCAAGTGCTATAACTAATTAAGTTGTTGAGTGTAAATTATTCAGCCAAGGCATATTTGTAGATGCTAATTATTACCAGCAGAAAGTTTTGTATTGTATTAACAATTTTATTGGAATATTATAGAGCCACCTGTTTTTTTCGGCGCGCGAAATCGCGAAATTTTCGCCATAATCTAGGAATTAGCGCGAAATTTACCGCGATGGCGAAAAAACGCGAAAAAATCACGAAATTAACGTATTCATCTCGCTGTTGTGTTTACTTTTATTCGATTGAGCACTATAAGTCGATCAGACTGTGTCGTGAGATATATCGATTTTATCGATATTTCGTCGACTAGCTCGTTACTGTCCACAAAAAACTACCATTTCCAAACACCAGAATAACGAAAACTGCTTACGCTCGATAAATTCCGATGTTATGTTCGCGCTAAAAAATCGACAGGTTTTTGTTTACGTGACAATTACGAGACCTATGTCTGACCGGGTTAGGTTCAGGTTCATGTTGTTAGGTTAGGTAAGGTGCAAAGAGAAAGTTCGAAGTTGTGAGAACTTAAATGCGAGCAATGTGAAGTTGAAACACGTTCTCCAACTCCAACAGTTGCCTACTGGACGTGCGAGAACGATTCGTCGATTTAATATATTTATTCGGTTAGTAGTATTTATTCGAATGTCGGGAGTCTTGCTGTGTTGTTATTCTGTGATTATTTAGTCTCGTCGTAGATCTGCTTGTTTACTGTTTGCTTTGTCGACTGCGTTTAGTCTACGTAGGTTTAATGTAACGTTACAAAATAAAACGTTTAAAATGGTGGTTACAATTTACGACCGCGAGAAAGAATTCTCGCACGAAGTATTGTAACGTGCGCATCGAGTGGGCCAGGAAGGATACGTGTTTTAAACACATTAATGGCAGCGCTTCCCACAAAAAGAATAAAACGTTCACACAAGCTGCAAAACAGCAAATACGTCAGGTGTCAAACGTCATATTTCACTCACCGACGTAATTTCCCGCACGAAAAAGGCTAAATAAAAACAAGAATTTGTTATGTCAGCAGTTAGTGCTTTCATGGAAGCCAATATTCCTTTAGAGAAACTTGATCATCCTAAATTAAGGGTTTGGATGAACAAGTACATTGAAGGTAGGCCTACATTTAAAAACATCCTTTGATTTACAAACTTCATGATTTTTTTATTATTGTTTTCACAGAAACTTGAAACTACACTGAAATTTGTAAAAAAAATTAAATTCCAGTCAATGAGCATAACATTTCAATACACAAGAACTGAAGTGCTTTCTGTACCTAAATAAAACTGAATAAAACCTAAATTCTCATAATATTTTTAACATTTCTGGTTTTAAATTCCTGACGTTCCTTACTTTTCCCAGGTGCTGGTGATTTAAGTAATTATTAAATTATTTTTTTTTCTGCATGACTTCAATAAAACTAAAAATTTTAGAGATCACAAATTACCTGAGTTTTTAAAAAGAAATAAAAAAAAAGCATTAAAAAAGAAAAAAATTCAAAAAGCGACGAAAATTTTACCGAAATTAGTTTTAAAAATGACGAAAAATACACCGAAATCAATAAAAAAAATTGACGAAATCTGCCATTTATTTTCACCGCAAACAGGTGGCTCTAAATATTAATCAACCCAATGCTCAGTGGTTTGGTAAGTGGTCCATAAGTTAGTTTCAAACTTCTCATCAAATTACAAGCCATTTCTCTTGCCCTATAAGAGCATATTGCAGATATTGTAGACATGTTTTACAAAACAGTTAATAACGTTCACTGTCACCTTCAAATGCATCACATGCTTGATACAAATACAATCGGTTAGAAATCAGACGCTGATACCTAAGCTATTGCACATAGATAATTTCTGATCAAATCATGGAGTGTAAAAGGATTTATGTAATGTTATCTATTTCAAATGTAGAAAAAAAAAGAGAATATTATTAGATTAAAAATTGCACTGGCAAAAAAATTCTTTGAACTATTTTAGGAGGTTACAAATAAGAAATAGGCACATATCTTAATTCTACCTCTCAATAGGGACATAGTGATGGTATTAATGAGAAACTTTGTCTCTTTTTCATGGAAAATTTTGAGTCATCGTTCGATAACAAGCAGACTGCATTTGTAGAATTGCCTTGCGTGACAAGTAGTGGTTCATGAAGAAAAGGTGCGATAATAAAGCTTTGACGATACTTCTTTACTGTCTGTTGTGTTTTTTATTGGCAGTGTGTATTTCCATGATTACCTCTATATGAAACTGGTTATGGTGGTGTTGCAGTTTCATAAATATGTTTAAAATGTGCTTTTATAGATAAAAATTAATATACTATGTTACGTTTAGAAGAATTATAATTTTATAATCCATCAATTTTTAACTTGTAGATAAAGTTCTCCCTGAAACATAATCTACTAACCATCTTGGTACCTGCAAAGGCAGTTAGTATTTTTTTAACTTTATTTGATGAAGACATCATTATTTGGATATTAGTTTTAAATACCTTTTCCTAGTGTACTTTTGTACAAAATTCCAAAAAGTTTATCTATGCATCTTATGCAGGATAGTGGATCTTCTCCATATCTTTCTTTTGTCTCACAAATTGCACATTTTCTTGGGTGTGTTATGTTTGTATTTCTATGCGTTATGGTATTAGGTTGCCATTTTCATGATATTGTGAACGCAAATATATCGAAAAATTTATTTTAATGAATGCTGGAAACATGTAAACTTTGGTCCCTATCAAACATTTAAGCAAATATTATGTTTCTTATTTTTTTAATACAGACTGTGGCAACTTTAAATTATTTTCTGTGGACTGGGCCATCTTTTTGAAAACTGTATGCATAGCTTCTTTGTCCACTCAATTTAAAATAACATAGTACTGTACAATCAAAAAATTAGAATGATTTTATAAATTACCATACATTAAAAAATATTTCAAATATTATTAAATTTGTATTTGTTCTGTTATCTGAGTTATTATTTTATTTTTAAATTATATTATTATGTGGTTTTAAGAATTTTAGACACTTGATACACACTCAATTTTCTTGTAGATAGTGTTAAAATAGCGCTGTTTCTTTCTTGAAAATGTTATCCAACAGCATCAAAGGAAAAACAGCTTTTTGTACTGTCCTATTTCATTAATCATAAGGTAATTTAACATTCTATGTAGACTAAAATTTGCTAGTTTTATAACTTTTTTAATTTTGTTAGTATCAGTTATGAACTGAATTGCATATGACCGGTATGTTAAAGAAATTTCAGGCTGATGTTGCAGTTGTCACAAAAAGGTTGGCTTTAAATAATAAAATCGGAACCTTTTTGTCGATGGTTGGCGGCAGTTGAAAAGGATGGCCAGCCTGGATGTTTTACACTAGTACTCTACTGTCCTGTCTTGCTGTCTTTGTCCTCCCTGACACTTGGCCTTTCCCCACTGAAGGTCTGTTGGAGAGCGGTAGCGGTGGTCCTTCGGAGCATGATGTGTTGGGTGGCACGGCGCCTGGCGACGGTAGTGTAGTTAGTTCGCATGACAGCCTCGCGGGGGCGCCGCATGAGCCCCAGCAGCACCCGCACCTCGTCAAGACCATCCGCAAGTCGTCGAGGGCAGGCCGGCCCGCCGCGAGGCACGCCCCGCTCGACGACATCCAGTGGGACTTTGGCAGCGACCAAGACGACGGCGACAAGAGCTCGGTGATCGTCAAGACCACCGTCACGAAAATAACTCCCGAGGGCCACCGAGAGTACGTCACGGGTGCAGACGTTCCTTCTGAAGCTGTCCGGGTGACAAAAGTCATAACGAAAACTGTGACCACGAGCGGTGACGTCCCGGACTTGAAAAAACATTCCTCTCCGGACGAAACAGTTTGGAAGGATGATGAAGCTGAAAAAGAGACCGAGAAAGAATCGGCCGACCTGTTAAAGTTGGCGACCTTGGGGAAGCAACTGTCATCCGTGTTGCTGAGCGAGGAAAGAAAGTGTTTCACGGATGCACCGGCGACAGTAAAAGCGGGAGGGAAGCTCGGGTACTCGTACGAAGAGATTCAGACCCAGATGGTGAAGAGCCCTGTCTCGGACACGAAGAACCACGGGTCGTCGCTCATGGTGAACAGCGATTCGGACAGTGAGAGCCGCGGCTCTCCGCAGCCCATGTCCAGGAGTCGATCTTTCAACAACCGCAAGACGCTGGGAAGCTCCAGCGGCTCCGACGTGGCCCTGCATGAAGGGGCGGAGTTGTCTGAAGATGAGCATGCAGGTACTCTACACATATCATTTATCTTACTTAGGCATAACCCTTGCGTTTCATTCATTGCTAAGTCTCTGTAAATACCGTTCTGTGCTGAAGTTAGTAATTGTATTATATCTAAAATTGTTGCATGAGTAATGCTGTATATTAAAACATTTGTTGCATATAAAAAAAACAGATTATGTAGCATTTTACCATCAGGAATACATTCTGCAAACTATACAAGTTTTGGAAAATGGCTGCTATTAAAAGTATTAAAATAAAGTGCATGTTTTGATGGTTAGTATAAATATTCTTTTCTTCCTCATTCAGTACAGCAGAGATGTGATTACTTTGTGGGAGTAAAAATTAAATCATTGTAGTTCAATCTTAAACACAAAGAATTTGAACTCTCTTTAATTTATTGCATTTAAAAATCATAATGTCCTAACAATACCTGTGTGATATATACCCACCGATGTGTGCATTTGTATTTTTGTGATCACTTCAGCTTTTGTACATATATACATGTACATACTGTAGTAATGTATAGACAATAATTTGTTGACTGCACAAATGTTTTGTTTAATAGTGGTGCAGCTAGCAATCAAAACTTCTCATTTATAAAGAACAAATGATGCTCTTTAAAACTTTGAACAAGGTGAATAATAAATTCTACATTTTTCAAATATTGTGTTATTGTAAAAACTTAGTGTATATTGTTTTACAAATGTGAGAAACTTTGAAAAGGGTGTGTATAGTATTGGTAAGGCAGATAGTGGTACTAAATAAGATACTACTGTATATTACGCTACTTGCTTGGAAATAGCCTGAGGGTACCGCACATCATGAATACAAGTGTGTTAGTATCTAGCGAGCAGCAGCTACACAATCCTGGTGCTGTCCTTGGCAATCACTATGTGAGGGGAGAGAGGGGGAAGGTAATAGATGTCACCTCATTTGAGATTTTAAACAGCCTAGAAGTATGCGTGGTGTTTATCTGATCCCAACTTTAAGCTAAAAATGAAAATTGCTTAGTAGCTCTACAGGTTGTTAGGAAATAACATAGGAGGGGGTACCCAAAAAATCAAACTTATTAGTTTTTTATGTATTTGTGTACAATTTAAACAAAAAAAAATTAATCTCCATCAAAGTAATCTCTACTGGCACTAATACACTTGTCCAGTCTTTTATTCCAGTGTTTAAAAGATTTTTTTAAGTCATGCTCTGTGATGCCTGATAGCTCCTCCGTCATTTTCTTCTTCACCTCGGTAACATTGGCAAAATGCTTTCCTTTCATGTATCTTTTCATTCAGGAATATACAAAAAACATTGCAGGGGGCAACGTCAGGTGAATAGGAGGGGTGCTGTAGCACGTGGATCATGCGATTTTTTGTTGAAAATTGGCGCAGACAGAGCTGTGTGAGCAGGGGTGTTGTCTTGTGGAAGAACCAGTCACCTGATTGCCACAAATCAGGCCTCTTCCACCGCACATTCTCGCGCAATATTTTCAAAACTTCCAGGTAGAATGCCTGGTTAACTATCGTACCCTGTGGATTAAACTCTGAATGGACGACTGCTCTTACATCGAAAAAACAAATAAGCATTGTTTTTGACTTCTTTTTTTTTTCACTTGACGAGCTTTTTTGGGGCGAAGCGAACTGAAAGTCTTCCACTGGCTTGATTGGTGTTTGGTGTTTCATTTCAAGGTTGTAACCGTAGCACTTCTTTTTAGTCACATGTGATTACCTTGGAAAAAAAAAATTTGTATCATTTCAGAATTCTTCTGTGAAAGCACAGCATGCTTCCACGCAACATCAGTTTTTCTTTGCAGTCAGCAGTCGAGGCACAAATTTGACAGCCACCCTTCTCATCCCCAATCTTCCGTTAAAAATCTCTGAACCAAACTTCAAGCCACCCGAGACAGCTCCACAACTTCTTCAATGGTCTGTCGTCGATCTTCCAGCATGATTTTGCAAATTCTCCAAAATTTGGTCGGTTCGTGCCATGGAAGGACGCCCAGAGAGAGTCTGGCAACCCCCTCTTACAGAAGGGCTGTGAAAAACACGTCCCAAAACAGTAGGGTAGCGTCTCGATACCAAAATGGCTGTAATCAACTGCTTTTAAATATTTGTACAAAACCATTAGGTATTGTTATCTGTATACCCTTTTACAAAAAAATTAGCAGAAAAGTGATAGTTAAATCTGTTTTCCAAAATTTAGCAGAAACGTGATACATAGTTAAAAATGATTGCAGGTAAAATAAATTAAATTCCTTAAAAATGGTTTTAAAACTCTTTTTAATAAATATCTTAGACTTTCTCAACTTAATTTTCTTTGTACACTGAAGATCAGCTGGGTTCATACTTCATAGTATAACAATATTAAAACTTAGGCGTGTAAGTATTTTTTTACTTTATCTGAGCTACACCACATTTAAATATATAGGTAATATGCGACACTGTACAATTTTGGTCAAAATTACTTGAAATAATTTATGCGTCCTGCAAACAATATCCAAGTTGACTTTTTTGAAACTACGTCTTTCTTTCAATGGCCGTTGATTTACGTTTTCTGCAAAAAATCTTAGTCTCTCATAAAGGTGGATGAGATGAAACGAATTAAAAAGTTTGGAGCTGTGTTATAAATAAAGCTTAGTGCTGCTTAAGTTTTTGTGCACAAAAACAAAATTGTAATATTCTTCCACAACATATAAATGCTGCGGAGCATAACTGGGCTCGAAGCAGGTACCCGTAGAATAGGGAATGTGCGTTGGCAATGCTGTTACTTGCTTATAGCTGCTTGGCGATTACCTCTTCGACCACGAACCGAGCTCTTGTATGCTCGGACCTCATGTCGTACCAGGAACTTGGGCCCTCAAATTTAATACCGTTGTCTAAACGCCAATGCACTCGTAGTAAGCGACGAAACCGTTTCTTGCTGCACCTTTGCCATAAGTTAACACTCCCGAAGCACCTTGAGGTAATGTTGCATCATATTTTGCTGCTACGCGGAACCGTTCACGAATTTCGCAAACTCAATGAAAATACCTGTTACTTAAATTATCACACACCCGACACGCAAAATCCCGTGAGGCGGCTGCTCAACGTGCCTATCAGCTGTTTCGCGGTGACCCATCGTTTGCCAGTCCGCCACACACACATGTCCACGTCCACTGCTCGGCTGCAACTCCCCCTCCCCTCGCCGGCCCCTGCGCCTTCGTACGTCACTGACCACCGCAATCAAAT
This sequence comes from Bacillus rossius redtenbacheri, assembly GCF_032445375.1. Classification (NCBI taxonomy): domain Eukaryota; kingdom Metazoa; phylum Arthropoda; class Insecta; order Phasmatodea; family Bacillidae; genus Bacillus; species Bacillus rossius. The sequence continues at coordinate 330,505,311 of NC_086330.1, read as the reverse complement.
TCAAGTCCCACATATAACCAAGCATAAAGTTCTTATAAAAACACATAACTATAAAAGTTATTATTTACAAAAATACTTACAGTCTCTAAAAGTTCATAATACTGAAATATAAATTACACTACTTTCATATAAAGAACCTACTGGATTTTTCCATAAACAATCTTGCCAGTAGTACCAACTTAAACATAATATCACCAAGGGAAACTGCAACTACCCGTCATGGAAAAATTAAAATAAATAACACTATGTACAAAAATACAAATATTAAATTACGTGAAAGCCAGGGAAATTTAAATACAACAAAATACCAACATGCATAAAAAAATTAATTAAACAGTGAACTAGTAGGTCACAAGAGTTTAGTCATCAAATTACATTTCACCTCTTTTGAATTGGGAAAACCACTCAAACACTTCAGTTTGCCCAACAGAATTGTCCTTGTAGGCCGTTTTTTAGCATTTTGAGTGTTTCCATGCCAGTTTCTCCGAGAAATAAGCAGAACTTCACAGGCACGCTGTTCACGAGGATCAGCCATTGCAAAAACGACAACTGTCTCTAAAAAATTCACACAAGTCAAACGGAACCTTCTTTAACACGACATTTAACTTACTGATTCGGGAATGTTATCTCTATATGCCCCCAAGTGTTACCACGTGGTACTACTAAAATCTGCCTCCCACAACTTCAGTTCTGTTTCTTTTGGGTACCCCCTCGTATATGCCTAAGTGCAAAAAAAATATTAACATTTGTAGTTAAAAATAGCACAGAGTTTTACATTGTGCAAGATTATGACGGTCTCTGAACTATGAATTCGGTGATCAGTTTGGTGGTGATATATTAATATGAGTTATCCCTGAGGTTGTTAGTAAACTATTGGGTCTTGCCTCTGTACGAGCCTAATGTGGTAGTGATGACAGCCTTTAGGAAGTCTTCTTAGGAAAACGTTAGCTGGTTTAGTCTTTAATGAGGTTGTGAGGCTGTCATGTTGAAAATCTCTGTTAAGAGGCGGTCAGTGAAAAGTTATGTAGTGTTTATCACTCTAATGGGTGGAGACAAGATTTTAATGGTGAGTTTCATTTACAGAACATGTGCTGTCATTGCTACGACATCAGAATTGTACATAGGTGAGGATCAATAGTTTACTACCAACCTCAGGGATGACTAATATATCACTGTTCAGCAATAAATATTTCAAACATTCAAACTAATTTTAGTTTAATTTTAGTCATTAAAAATTTTCTCTTAGAACATGTTTTTTAATAACTTATTCAGTTGCTGTTTAATGAAATACAAGGTATGTGATGCCGAATAAGCATAAAGTTACATCTATACATACATCAGTATCATTAGTTATAACTCTTGGATGTTTCTTTTTATAATTACTACCTCTTTATTAATTTCTGAAGTTTTTAGATAGTATTGCATGCTGTATATATGTAATGCACTTCCCTTTCTTCTCGCTGGCTTTCTTAGATAATGCTTTCTTCTTGCATTTTGTAGCTACGTATGTATATATATCTTGCGTGCAACTGTAGTTAGTGTAGTTTTTCTGTGGCATGGTTGTTGTGATTGCTGATGTAGTGTTAAGTTTGTAAACTTTTGCAGTTTGGTTATGGGAGCAAGCATTGCACACCTGTGCCTGTACAAGAGTAAAAATTTCCTAAAAAAAAAAAAAAAAAAAAATAATACCTAATCAAAACTTTAGATGTTTATTTTATTATTTTTTTATATTAAAATTTAGAAAAGTAAGTGCATACATTACTTGGTATAATTCAAGACAAATCAAGGTTAACAAGTAATCTATTCCCAGTATGTTGCATTTACGAGAGTTACCATTTTTTTTTTTTAAGTTATAAACTAACTCACACCGTAAGTCATGTAAATGCAATTTGTGTAAATTTTATGTTAGTTACTTTTTTTACACCTAAGTAGATATTTTTGGATATTTTTTTTAGTACATTTTAAAATTCTAAATGATTGGTTTGTAAATATTTCAGTTTTTTTATCAGACAGCTTTTCAAAGTCAACGCACGTATACATAATGTGTGTGCACTTCTGTAAAGGTAATATAAATAAAAAACGTTAGTGATGTTAAGAAGCAATCTATCAGCGATTTTGCCTAGTTCCCTGCTGAGAAGAGATGGGAGAAGTGAATTAGACCAGGATCTCGAGTAAGTGAAAGCGCGCGGGTAGCGTTGAGCGACGAGAGGCATGGCAGCTGCGCGAGGAGCTCGGTGCGAAGGCAGCAGCGACTCGAGCCGTAGGTGTGCCCGTATTCCCACAGCGGTCGCCGTGCCAGCGGCCGGCGGGTGGCGCGACGCGTGCCGGCGCTGGCTGGTGCCGGCTTGCTTCCTGTTGGCCGTGCTTGCCTGCGTCGCTGTGCATGGCCCCGGCTCACCCTACTTCCTAGCCGTGCATCGCTTCCTCCCTCACGCGCTGGCCGCCCCCCTCCACCACGGTAACAGCTAACCCCTCCGTGCCCCGTGCCCCGACTGCGGTTCACAAAACACAGTGCCGACCTCGCTCGCCCCCACATCTACGTCCAGTTCGCTAATCAGTGATTAGTTCCCCGAGTCTCGATCATAGGCTTCTGGTTTGAGGCCGTGTCCGTGTAATGGATGGTGCGCCCTATATGTCGCCGACATTTTCAAGAGCCCTTGAAGATGGCTGCAACAAGTAATGCCATAACATCTGTAGCTTCAACTTAAGAGGCCAAGAAGTAGTTAGTTTCCCTAAGCAAATGCTAGTTTAGCAAAAAAAAAAAAAAAAACAACTCTATGATGACCTTTTAGACATGTTTATTATTTTATATTTCCAAAAAAAAATTATTTTGCTATAATCTGTAATTTTTTTTAATGTGATTTTATTCAAACAGCAGTTTTAAAAACAGTGTTACAATATAAGGAAAGTGGCGTAAAATAGATGACAGTTAACAAATTGCACAGATATCCTGAAATTGTATTTTTTTTTCCGAGTTTTTTCTTATTTTTTTTCGTGTTTACGTAGCATAACAGTTGCGTGTAGTTTCTTTTAGCTATAAAAAGAAACCAAATCCACAAGTACTGACTATTGATTTTACTGAATTTTGGCTGACAGCATTTCTTGAAAGTAAATTGACTTAGGATTCCTCTTCATTTCATAAGCATGCTGATAAGTTTCTTATCTGTGGAAAAATTTCATCATAGTACTAATATAAATTCATTGTTGCATTTTTTTTTCAATTTCTCTGTGTTATTTCCAAGTAGGTTTCTGAATATTCAGGACTGCACTGCAGTGTTTTGTGAACCATGAGTTGTAAAAGGCCTTCTAACACGTAACACAGTTGCTAGCTAACAACATCCAGAGTGAAGTGGACAGCTTAGGAGTTACAGAATTTAAGCCCGAATGGAAAAACTGTACATACCTGAAGTGTTCTGTTCAACTTTAGATTGAACTGCACAACAATTTTTTTTTTTGCAATTAAATTGTGTCAAGCATTAATAAGTGTTCAATGATGACTTTTTGTGTAAAATACCTTTATGTCAGCACTGTCAGTAATACATCACTATAATTTGTAAACAATTAAGGCATTTAAAACATTATTTCGGGGTCACTTAAACTAATCTCATTTTAATATTTTTACACTAATTTTTTTATAGTTGATAAATAATTTAAATAGTGGAAAATGTTTGGTTTTTCAGTTATTAATATACAATTAGCCATTACACAACAAACTCTAATATAACTTAGATTTTTTTGTGAGTAAACAGTACAAACTGTTATTGGTACAGTTTATTAAGACCACATTTTTTTGTTTTCTAATAACTTGTTGGAAATTGCATTTTTTTTGCTTGCAAAATGTAGAGAATGCTGCAGTGCTTTAAAGAAATTACTTATTGTTTAATGTGCTTTTTATTGTTACAAGCTTTGATACTGTTTTATTTGTTTGGGTCAAATAAATTAGCATGGCAAACTTAAACTATGATGAGCCAAGTGTTACATCCTGTGCTACGGAATGGAGTGCCGCTGTCAGTTGACAGACTCTGTGTCGAGTAAGAGTTGGTATGAACTGGTGTGAAGTTGGCAACTACTGCTCATGCCAGCTGCGGCCTAACAGATTAAACAGGGCATGTATCAATGTGTCTCATGTATTGAGAAAGTTCCTAAGGTCATGAAAAGTCACAAATTGTAGAAAAGATTACTAAAGTCACAGAAAACTCTATAATATGCTTAACATTAAATTTGTGTTAAGAAGTTTCTTAAGGTACTTAGAAATTTAGACTTACTAACATAATTATTAATTAAAAGAGTAAAATTGTTTGTATTAATGAGACAAGTTCTAAATTTTTTAAACTTTTTATCCAAGAAATTTATTAAGTGGGATTTTATTTTTTGTTTTACTGTATTTTATTTATGTCATTAAAATATACTGAATATGTTAAAAACACTTATGTGTTTGTACTACATACATTATTTAAAAATATTCCTATTGGCAAAAACAAACTTAATTTTGCCTGTCAAGAAAATGTCACAATTTTATGTCTGCATCCAAGTAGATACCCAGTGTGTGCTTTTTTTAGAAACTTGATTTTCATTTTTGGCATGACTTCTAAAGGTTACTACCTTTATCTTGGTATAATATTTATTATTTGGCAAATAATTCTCGACAGCGAGCAAAAGACTTCCGTGCATTCTGCTAACAGCATCTCATGCGGCTGTTCAAACCCACCAATTAGATTTTCTGTTTGAATGTTGAGAAATCTTTGGTCATGTTCCTTGTATCTACGTGGCCCAACTAGCATGACGAACCTTTCCCAATTTATTGTGCTGTGAGGTATTGCAGGCCTATTTGCGTTGAAATATTTCCTTCCTGTTGCTTATTTAGAGTGGGTAATAATGGGATGTGTGATAGAGCCGTATCCTCGGAAACTGAGGCAGAAAGGCAGAAGAAAGGAGAAGGTAACGAAAGAGACAGTAAGTTTTAGGTGCGGTGGGTGGGAGGATTGTTGTAAGAAGGTTAAGTCCTGGAAAACATGGCGCTTTATAGCTCCGTTTGACTGACACTGACCAAGAGCCTAGCCACACGGTAGCACGCATCACACAATTACTTATGTTACTTGTTGATCAGAGCTTTCCGTGACTGATATTAGCACAAAGGTCTTCATATTGAGCTATTGGTATTGTACTGTCCTTATGAAGTGGTGTCTTTTGTACATGGCTTTGTGGGGACCAAAGTCAAGTATTTACTTGACGAGAGTAAGCCGAGGGGCGTACTGTTTTCGAAACAGCCTTAAGAGGTTTGTGTACGTGTCCAAAGAAGCCAAGATAAATTACCTAGAGCAGACCTTAGTAAAGAACTGTGAGGCAATTGCCCCTTTTAAAAGAAGACTGAGAAAGGACCCACATGAATGAAACTTACAACTGATTGAGTCAGTCAGTGGGACACTGTGCCATATCATGTGATGGCTCTACTTCAGCCATCATATTGAATTTTTTTCTTCAGATTTTTATAAAAAATTAAAAAAAAAAAAATTAAAAACTAATTTGAATGCATTTAACAAGTTGTAGAAACTTGGATACGTATCTTCTAGTAAATGACATTGATACTATATGTCAATCAAAAATTATAATTATTATTATTTTCCTGACTTCCTACAAAAAACAGGTTTTATATACAGTGTAATTTCATTACAACTTAACTAAAAAAAGAATCCACGAATTTGGTACTTAATATTGAAAGTACCGTGAAAGTTATTCAATCCAGCATTCTATGGTTCAGTACTTTCTTAAAGCTAGCACCAATCAAGCCGCCTCGATTCTGATTTTTTTGCAGTTGGCTTGCGGCTGGTCGCATTAATGCTCTGTCTGAGTTTTAAATTTACTCAAAGTTTATCGTTACTGTCTATTTTCATTTCAGTAAAGTGTTTTCTGTTTTGTAGCCGGTTACATTTCCACAATGATTTGTTGAAGAACACGCTCAGATTAATTTTTTCTTTTTACAGAGCAGCTTATTACAACTTGGTATTCCTGTTAAAAAGTGTATTTATGTTCGATGATTCAGTAACATCGCTAATCCGACATAGACATGATCCTGAACATGCCTGAATGATGGGGCCCATCTTGTCGGGGTGTATGTGTGTTAGTGAGGTGGGATGATAAGCGCGAAGCTGGCTGGTGCTTCTAGTGCGGAATCTCCTCTAAGAAAAAGACTGAACTGGCGTGCAGTCTTCTCATCACAGGACAACAGTGAAATTTGAGCTGTGACCGTAACACACCTTTTAGCCATTTTGACTCTTAAAAATACAGTTTAAAAACTTAAGCCAAAATCAAAAGTACTTTTCAGCCCTCAATGATTTCTTGCTTTTCGTAAACAGACCCCACTCAGATATTTTAAGTAGTTTTTAAATTGCTTTGTTTTTCCTGAAGCTCTGCGTACCGTATGTGTGCCCGGGCAGACGGCGCCCTTAAAAACTTTCACTTTCACTGAAATTCTGTGAAAATGAAATAACTCAACATGGCGGGTTAAAATGTACTTGTCAGTTATTTCTGAAATTTCAGTTTGTGGAATATCCTCCAGCAAAACTGAACCTCAACACCTTAGCAACAGGATTTTCAGGTGATCGCCCCTTAGAGAAACAGCCTCAAGTCTGGGCTTGCTTGGAATGTAGTGGTTTATAAATCCTGTTGCTTTCGGCAGGGATAAGAATGGATATTGGATAATGTAGTTTATGGTCAATACACACTGGCGTGATACGTCATAGCTGTAAGGTTCAGCGGTATGACGTAACAGCAGTATATAAAGTTGCACATAGAGCACTACCACTTCTTTAGTGTGGTATTGTAGCAATACAAATTGCCACAGCGGTACAAACGCTGCGTGCTGAGTTGACAGTGCGTACCACCTCCCATTATGATCATGTGTCCTTTGGAAGCCACTATGTTTTGTGTTACCTTGTCTCTTTGTACCGCTCTCGTCTCCTGCCTTGCCGTGTGCCCTTGGCGGTACAGTACCGCCACTGCTACAGCTTCAACATACTGTGCCAGTGTGCTTATTTTTAATTGAGATAGTTAATCTTCAGTATCCTTAACCACACTATGACATGTGTTGGTGCAAGCATGCAGGCATTGTCAGGAGAGGAAAAGGCTGTTAACTGGGGGCTTTGTGCTGTGGAAGTCTATGTGCCAGTTGGCTGCAGCTCTTTTTAGTTTCGTTACTTGCGGTTCCTTCATGGATCAATCTTCCTCCTTATGTGTGTCAGAGTGAGGATTCCTGACTGGGCTAATTAGGTCGTAGTTGAAACAATTACAGATTCAACAACATTGCAGCCAACTGTATACATACTTATATGAGTTATTTATGAATTCTAATAGGCAGTTTTAACTTCAAAATATTTGTGCAGATTATGTACATAGCTTTGGGTGTGTGTGTCTGTGGATGGTGTTTTGGTTTACTAATAATATTACATGTATTTATGTTGTGTTAAAATTAGAAACCTGCTCCTACGTACCATGTATAAGTATAACTAATAAGTACACATGACACATGACAAGCAGGGACGCCTCCAGGGCTGGGACACTGGGCAATCGCCCAGGGCCCCAAACTGGCCCTTTTATTACCAAAGTGCCTATGATATAAAATGTTTGTTATTAAAATGTAGATCCCTTTTCAATATATGTATACCATAAATGTAATTTATTCAAATTTTAATATGTCAATATTAGCCATAAATTGGCAAAACCATCATCTAATATTTAAGTTCCAGATTGGCTTCAAACAAATGTTTTAAAGAGTTTTATATACTTCAAATATTCCGGTCAGGCTCCCCCCCCATCCCTTTTTATCCCTTTCCGGTAAGGTCCTTCTCCAAAATATAAGGGCCCCGCAAAAGTAAATGGCCCTGGGCCCAAAGTATAGGGCCACAATGATGACAAGACATACTGTGCTAAAGACTTGCTTAGCTTCCGAGTTGTAGCCGTGACGAAGGCTACAATTTCACAGACATTTCTGTCAACCTTGCATTTGCCATCATCAGGGTAGTAGTTACCTTCTGAGGTTCTTGGAAGTTCTCCTGCGTTTAAGTATTCTCCTTTGAGAGATGAGTGTTTCCTGATTGGCTGCAACTGTGGGCCAATCGGAGATGGGCTTCTGTAATCGGCTAGGCGTGCTGGCCAATCAGTGGCTTCTTCTCTTCTGGTTGGCTGGGGTCTTTGGCCAATCAGAGGTGATCTGTCTTTTGTTGGATGCAGAGCTAGGTATTGAGTATTTCTAAAAGGCGGTTCTCATATTCTGTTTAATTTGTATCCAATATAGTTTGTGGTGTCCTTGGCGGCAGCCAGAGGCGCTGGTGTGCTGGAGAGGCAGATTAGTAGCCCCAACGATAGACCAGCAGCTGTTCCTCCTTCCTGCCCTGTCGGCAGTTGCGTTGCCTGCTACGCTTTCGACCTGCCCTCTTGCTTGGCATGGAAATGGAAGAGAGGGAGAAGACAGGCTGGGGATTGGTGGCGGTCCTCCAGAGGATCGCGACCAGAACGAAGGAGGGAAGGGCTAGAGCGGGTCCCTGAAAGGTCGCTCCTGGGAGGAAGGATATAGTCGTCCCCGAAGGGTCACTTCAGAGAAGAAGGTTGGAACGGTTCTGAATGGTCGCTTCAGGGAAGGTGAGAGAGAGAGAGAGGGAAGGAAGGAAGGATAGCATAGCCAATAATTACCCATTCCAACTGTTAGGGTTTTTGGGGAAAGGATCACTGACAGGCCTGGTTGACAGAGAGAGAGAGAGAGATAGAGAGAGATATAGATAGAGATATAGGATATATAGATATATATGAATAGAGAGAGAAGAGATATAGATAGAGGGATGGATATAGATAGAGAGAGATAGAGAATAACATACACACACTCAGGTTACACCATGCATCATGGATATACATACATATATTATTTACATTTCATGTTCACATAACGGGTTTTGGGTCTTGTTCATCTCTACAAAATCATCAAACATCATTATACTACTTGATACTTATAACATTTACCCTAGATGTCCACAGGCGATGTTATAAGTCTGCTTAATCCATCTTGTTTGGGGATCTGTCCACCTGCTATCTGTGGGAGGGTGGTGACATTACCTCTCCTAATAGATAGGGAGATAGGTACGGTGCACTCAGTGCTAGTGATGACGTGTCGGCCAAGGCCGAAATGGTGGACCTAACAAGTTCCTTCTCGCAAGGTAGAAGTGGGCTCAATGGTAACTTCGCTGAGCTGCTGGAGTCTGGAAGTTTTAGTGAATTTATGTGAACTTGGGAAGCACAATGTAGTTTCTGTTTCTTTTCCTGAAGGCCAGAGAACTAAGAAGTTTTGACTTCTTTTGTCTCAGCTGGTCAAGTTTTCTATCTAATATGGCAGTAACCTCCCTCCTCAGAAATACTCAAAACCTAGCTCTGCATTCAACAAAAGACTGATCACCTCTGATTGGTCAACCAGAAGAGAAGAAGACAGTGAAGTTGAATTCATATGTGTTTGGCATTGTGAATACTAAAAATATTAAAATGCCAAAAATTAATTTTTCCATATTTCAATTCAACTCTTTTTTTATAATTTACTAGCGACCCGCCCCGGCATCGCATGGGTGCAATGCTGATACTAAATATACTACAGAATGTCTATATATACCAGCCCCCCCCCCCCCCACCCCCCGGCCGGTACCGCCGCAACCGCTATGTCCCTGCATTTTAAATCTGTAATATCATTGAAAATATTAATTTAAATTACATACTGTAAAGGGCCATATTGATCTATATTAAATGCACACACAATGTATTTAAGGTACTTAATTGGATAAGGATTAATGCTGTATTGCTTAAAATCGCTTCGTAAATAAGCCATTATTTCTCGTAAAAAGTAAAGGATAAAAATGGTTGTGGATTATCCCTAAGAGATAGACATATACCATCATGGACTCTTTTGTAGACCTTTTTAAGGTGTACAATACTGTAGTATATTATTTTGATCTATCTCGTAGGGTTCAGCCAGCGTTTGCAATGTAAGCACAAAAAAAGTGTTTATTTACAACATCACATTAGAAACCTCTAAAATTATCAGTGTTTCTCTACTATATTATGCATGTATTATACATATAAACCTTCCTCTTGAATCACTCTATCTATTAAAAAAAAACGCATCAAAATCCATTGCGTGGTTTTAAAGATCTAAGCATACATAGGGCAGACAGACAGTGGGAAGCAAATTTGTTTTGTACTATGTAGTGAAAATTAAATAATTTTTTATTAAACTTTTTCAGTTATTTAGTTTTTATCTATTCTCAATTACATGTCTAATAAATAATGTAGTAATATTAAAATGTTCAGTTTAAATTATAGGAACCAATACTAAATAGCTATCTGCATAAAATCATGGTGATAAAGGATAAACTGTCATAGTAAACTGTAACTGGCATTACAGATATTGTTTGACTGATTTGTGCAAGCGATACATTGAGGCAAGTTCACAGTCATTTTAAGTTGGGTTCAAACATTCTATAAAATATTTAAGCAGTAACAAGTCCATGCACTGTGTCAAATTGTAGTGTATTCAGTCATACAGTAAAAAATGTGAATGCTAACAATTTTGTTTGTTGTGTCTGTGGGTTTTAACAGTTACAGTGCAACAATTGTGTATTTTATGTTTAACTTGTAATTGAAATTCTGTTTTTTCAAGATCCAACACCCATGTAATATTGTCAGAAGAGATGACCCTTTAACAACTTCCACAACGTTGTCATATTGAACATAAACTCCAAAAAATTGATTAACAATGTAATGTGTCATTTCTTGTTTTTTACCCAACAGAAAAGTTCGAAAGATAAATTAGTGCTTGCTTGGATCCTAGTGGTATTTATAGCCATGTTGTTTTTGCCCAGATAGTTTCCTGAGTGGAGTCAAAATTGTTCTGTTGAGTGTCAGAATAAAAAAAAAACCTTAATTTATAAGGGACCATTTCAATAGCTGAATATATATCTACATGAATTTAAGACCTTATATTTAAAATGACCTTGAATGTTAGACGATGTTGAATACAAGGCAATCTCTAATATAAGGCATCTTCAACATCATAGGAAAACATCCAGTTTAATTCCTGGCTTATGAAATTACTCTGAAGAGATGTGACAAAAGACTGAAAATAATTCATCATTAATTTATAACGTACAAAAGATGTCCACCCAAACTTTCTGGATTAAAAAAAAATCTAGATGATTTCAGATAAATGATTTGTACACTAAATAATATAATAACAGTTTTCACAGTAGTACAATTTCACTTTGAAGTTGAGAGGAAGCCTGATAAGGTAAATGAGAAGTCTTTGTAGATTGTACAGAAATCTTAGTCAAAGAGGTAGGAATAAAAAGTGCTTTAAACAGGCTAGAAAATTTAAATTGTAATTATTATTATTTTTCTAAAATGTGAAACAGGGTGAATATGGAACTGTAGCTCATCCAATCAAAATGCACATAATGTATTTAAAAAAAATTCTGTTACCAAAATTTGATATCTTTTATGACCCTTTGGTTCAAAGCAATGTTTCTGCTTAATAGTTAATAAGTTCACAAATGTACAATCACAATATTTGTGGTTATGTGATGTTACATTCTTAACCTCACTTAGAGGTCCAAAGTGTTGGATGATTGATGTATACCGAAGTAGTCAGAGAGAGATTTATTGTACCAATTGTATCTGAATTTTAACTTAGGGACAGTACATAATAGGTGCTAAAAACCATGTAGGTACTCGAAAACTATCTCTGTTCGTCATTAAAGTGACAAGAATATTTTTGCAGGGTTGAGACACTATTTTGTAAATATCCAAAGAGGAGAGAAGAATGCAAGAAGATATTACTTTAAAAAATATGCTGCTTGAAAATACAATTAAATGGTTTCCACGTGGTTTCTTAACTTTTCAATTGCAAATGTGAATTGAGAGAGAAGTTATATCCTTTCATGCAGAATGTCAATGATACTGAATTAAAAATGCCATTGTGGATTTCACATACTTATCAGTGAAATGAAAATTTGTCGGCATGTTTATCAAAATGCATGACTAAACGACACAGCATGCTGATGTGAAGTAGAGTTTTTGGGTTTTGCTTTAGAAAATATGTAATAAAATATAACTTATTAAATAACTTAATTGGTTCCTGCTGTTGCATGGTCTCTCTTGTAGCAAAGTGTATGTAGAAGCATTGACGTTAGCTTTAACTAATTTTGATCATGAATGTTAGTATGGTCAAGGTGTGCATGGTATGTTGAGTTTTTTTTTTTGTGGCTAGCGCTTAAAATTTCAGTTTACCACTATGTAATGAACATATCCAAATGTCTTAATTGTAGTTTACAATTCCAACTGTTATCAGATTGGCTTTTAAAAAATGTGAATTGTTTTTTGTTCAGTTTTGGGTTAAAATTTTTGTGTTTAAGTATTTGGACACTAACTTCTTTTTTTTTAATACTGAGATCTGACATTTCATTCTTACAATTAGTATCCTGCAGTAAGTTTAGAATGTGTTATATTTACATTGATAGCATAACGAAAACATATGCCTGGTTTTTGTCAGTGGTGTAGCATGATATTTTGCAATGGGTATGCCCAATTTTGCTTATCCATAAAGAATAGAACAATGAAAAAAACGTAGTTATGCTAAAAATCGTACAAACCTAGCACATTTTTCCTGTACTTACGGTTTATACCTTTTTTTAATTATTATTATAGGATTTACATTGTAGAGACTTTCAGTTTATATAAGCTGCATTGCACATTTACACTATTTACACCTTCAATTTTTTTACTTTCCTGTTGCTGATAAATTCATGTTTTATTGTGAAAGTGGAAAAATGAGACAGCTCGCAATTAATAATTTTCCACTTATTGAAATGGTGTTACCAGTATGAAACTCATTATTCAAATAACTTCTCCCTCTATTGGCATAGAGTTACCATTTATCTAAAGATGTTTTGAATATAGGACTCATGATTTTATAATTTGTGATTTATTATGTTTAATTTCGGTTGCATTTTCCACTCGTTTCACTCTCGTTACAAGCAATGAAGTTACGAAAGGGCTATTCATAAATTAAAACCATAACAGTTACAACTTCACATTTAATTAATATCATGCCTGAATTATATCTCAAATCATCATTTGTATTTTAAATAATTGCTAATTAATTAGTTACTAATTAAGTTTGTTATTTAACTCATATAAAGTATTTAAATTTGTTAACACTTGAAGTTTACATTTCGATAACAACTCACATTTGTTAACTTTAAAATTAAGTAAAAAATTATTTCTATTACAGTTGTCTTTTTTGTACAAAAAATTCCATTGATGTGACCAGGTTGTTAGTAAAATCGGTATATTACAACAGGACGCCTAAACTACCATATTGTCGCCATGATCCTGAAAACTCTAGAGCAGCAGATAAAAAACTACAATCTCACGAGACAAGAGAAATAGCTCTGCGAGAGCAGAAGAACGGAATGTATTGCCTTTTTTAAGCTTCTTAGTATTCCTGCTCTGACGCTGGCGTACCGTGTATCATAACTGCGCCAAGAGAGCCAAAGTCTGCGCATGCGTAGAGAGTGGTGCAGAGTTTACCCCTCTCTCCGTGCGTGTCCTATAGCAGGTCTCATTCTTGGTTTGCGCTGTGGATTTAAATGGGAATTTGCTCTCTTTCCAATTCACGATATCTGCAATTAGCGCTGTTCTTGTGTGGGTGTGCTCTGTTGCCAGGTATACACTCACTATAAGAGCACAGTATTTTATAGACATAACTTTGTAATATAATGAGATTTTACTTTTTCCTGTTGAATTCTATCAAGAACATCATCTATCATATTTATTTTTGACGTGACAACGTCTAATAAATCGATGAACGCCAGCTGCACGCACGAAAAAGTGTCCCATTACGGATGTCCCACTACGGATGTGTTCTGTTTGCTCATTGTACGCATGCGTGGCATCTCTCTTCCACTCGATTGGAACAACCATCGATTTGACTTTTCAATCATATTTTTGTCGTTTGAATTATTCATATTATGTCATTTAACGATAGTCCACCGATTTTCAGCACAATCGGTACGGTTATTTAAAAGTAATGTTAAAAATTCAAATACGTTTTGAACCAACAATGGTGTTTTACAGTTACACATAATAATTCAAATTACACCCGGGATCTTTTGCACAATGTTTTAAAAAATATTGTAACACATTATAAATAAGTTTGGTGAATTAGGGATGTGTATTTGTTATAAAATCGTGTTAATATTATACCCCTACCATTATACCCCTACCGTGAACAAAGTTTTTATAAATAAATATATATATATATATATATATATAAAACATTTGAAACTACATTACTTAAGTATAGCCTCGTGGGCGTGTGGTTAGCGCACCTAACTCTTAAACTAAAGGTTGTCGGTTCGAAACCCGGCAGCTGTGAATTTTTTTTTGTACTTGTAAATTAAATATGGCGCATGCAACATTTCAAAAGTAATAAATATATTTGAATTAATGAATGCAAATAGAAGTAAATTTATTAATTCAATTGCACATTTCGTTTCACTACTTTGTATCCATACAAAATAGTGATAATTCAATAAAAATGATTCAATTTTATTCATAAAAGTATGCAGAGGTAGATTTTATCATGCAAAAGATTGAAAAATTAAAAAAAAATTCTTCCTCGAAGAATATAATATTTTTAATGCCTAAATGGTTTGGTTGCAAAAACCTATTACGGCTCAGTCTCAGGCCGAATATGATATTTCCTTTTCTTCTGGATCAATCATTTCATAAATGTTTTGTTATGACGTTGTCACGTTAAACTATCGTCCGTAAACCGACTTACAGACAACCAATTTTTTTTTTATTTCCAAGGAGACATAATTGTAAGATTCAATCATAGTTTCAACTGTTTTTGTCAATTTTTTATATTATTTAATATAAAAATTTTGGTTGTTTTCAGCATAACACAATTTTAAGGGAATGCGTAGTTATTAATTGTGAATGACTGCTACAAATAGTTTCTGATGTAAAATAATAATTAATTGGTTTTCAACATTTAATTTTTATTTGTCAGAATGACTACAACTGTAATAATACTGGCAATAGACCCTATTTTATAATCTTAGAAAAATCGACAAATAGTTAAACTTAAAATAAGTAATTATGGTAGATAAATTAACACTTTTAATATTAACAAGCCAGGTAGTATCAATCTGTCAACAATAGTCACCATTTACTCTACTGCAATCTAACCGTGAGACAAGACTGTACATAGCATCCAGACCAGACATGGGCGGAGGCTGGCATACGGTACGGAATATGCCGGGGCAATGATGGCAAAGAGTAATGAGCAAAAGAAACACACTAGGCTGCCAGCCAAAGTCGCACACTTGGAATGAACAAACTATTTTAGACTTCTGTAAAAGAGA
Organism: Bacillus rossius redtenbacheri; assembly: GCF_032445375.1. Classification (NCBI taxonomy): domain Eukaryota; kingdom Metazoa; phylum Arthropoda; class Insecta; order Phasmatodea; family Bacillidae; genus Bacillus; species Bacillus rossius. Next base: position 330,489,853 of record NC_086330.1, on the reverse strand, counting down.
ACTTAGGATAAGAGAATTTATTTCGCAGTGAGGCTGTGAAAGCATCGCAGTGTAAGCAATTGTCAATGCAGCATCCAGGTCTTTGTCCTAGAGTCCCCCCCCCCTTTACCATCTTCTTTTGCTGCAGAGAACCGTGCCTAGCATTTGGATTGTCTCTGGCCGCATGCAAGCGTTGAGCTGACAGGTAATTTCGGTGCCGCGAGTTCAGGAGAGTTCACAGTGTGCGCTTAGCAAGCTCCAGGGATGGTTGTTTTCAGGTCTATGTTAGGCCAGTGCTTTGTAGTAACACAGAGAGAATGTTTTGTCTCTAAGAGACCAGTGGGAGTATAGTCCAGCAGGCCACGAACTTCACCTAGTCATCAGCCGGGCGGTGGATATTTGTGACAGAGGTCCTATGTTGGGTATGATCCAGAAACCCAGCAAGCATCAAGCCAGTGGAAGACTCTAAACTCCCCCAGACCAAAAGCAGCAACACAAGTGGGGTTGAATGTTAAGGGGCCCGCCTCGTCAGGGGTGTATGTGTGTTAGTGAGGCGGGGTGATAAGCGCGTCTCTCGCTGGTGCTTCCAGCGCGGTATAGCCTCTAAGCGCAAGGCTCTGAACTGGCACGCATTCGTCTCGTCGTCACAGGATAACTGTGAAATTTGAGCGGTGACGGTAACATTATATGGCGGAGAAATGAAGATAAAGGTGTTATGCAAGCCCCTTAAGTGCTTTCAAGAATCTGTACTGATTGTTTTATGCCTAAAAATTACTCTGAAAACACGCGTTTTAGGCATTTTAACACTTCTAAAAATACAGTTTAAAAACTTAATCCGAAATTAAAAGTACTTTTCGGTCCTCAGCGAAATCTTAAATGCTATTCGTAAATAGGCCCCACTCGGATATCTTGAGTAGTTTTGAAATCGCGTTGTTTTTCCTGAAGCTCTGCACACTGTATGTGTGCCCAGGTAGGCGGGCCCCTTAAGACGATGATCATTATCTTTCATGATTTTCATGGAATTGTGCAACGGGAATGTGTTCCCCCTGGCAAGACTGTTAACCAACACTTTTATTTGGAAGTTTTAAGAAGTTTGCGCCTGGATGTGCAGAGTAAACGCCCGGAACTTTGGTGATAAGGTGACTGGTTCCTTTGTCACAACGACCCTGCACACACGGTCTTACAAGTGAATCGCTATTTGGCCTCTCAGGGGTGGTCTGTTGTTCCCCACCCTCCGTATTCGTGACCTTGCCCCTTGCAATTTTTTCCTGATCCTAAGACTGAAGAAAAATCTTAAAGGAAAGGTTTTGATGATGTGGAAGCAGTAAAAAGGGCACTGGAGGATATCAAAGTTGAAGAGTTCCAGAGGTGCTTCAAACAGTGGGAAAAAAATATTTAACTAGTTGATCACATCTTATAGAGAGTAGGTACTTTGAAGGTGACTGAAGAAATTTGGTATAAAAGGTAATAAATAAATTTTTTGTGACAAAAATCCAGTTTTTTTTTTTTGGGTTCCCCCCCTTGTAGGCCTATGTCAAATTTATTTCCATTGTAAGCTCTGTGGACTTCTTCAGGAGCTGAAACATTTTGAAGGAAGATACACACTCTTAGAGCTTTGTCATGATGGCCAGTAAAATTTTTTCTAAGGTTCTATTGTTCTGTAACATCAGTTTATTTTTTTTTAACCTCTATTTACTATTTATATCAAATTAATAGCCAATCATAAAAAAATGGCTTATAAGGGGAGTTATTTTCAGTTGCCAGCATATCATCACAGTCATTTAACTATACTTTGTAGGCGTAGATTTCCAAACTTTTGGTTTCATTTTCTTTAGGTACTGTGTTGGATCACTTACCTACATTTCCGTAAGAAAGTGTCTTCCTCACTAAAATGTGGTATAAAATAATAAAAATATTACATTTTTCTTACGATAATGTACTAAAAGTTTACATGAATCTCCCTCGGCAAAGTCTGCATGAGATCAGGAACGACAGTGGTATTCCCTAGATACTGTTTGTTAGCCGGCTGATTTAAATAATTTATATTTATCTCCCCTCTCCAGACAACTTATGGTAACATAGATAAATTCTTATTAAAATAAAATTAATCTTACAAAATTGATATCTATTAATACATATTTATATACACATTAACTTTTCAGTTCTGTTTTTATATCTTTACAGCTGTAATTTTGGAGTTATAGTAGCCACATATTTCAATTTGATTCAATTTTTTTAATGAAAACTTTAATTTTAATCATTCTTTGTGGCTGTAATTTTATTTACTAATGAGATTAATACATTCACTCTTAGTATAGGCATAATGGTGACTCACATTCACTCACTTATGGTTGTTGTAGCAGCTGTGTTGCATGTTCTAATACTACTTACAGTATCTTTAACTAATTGTCAGTTAAGCAAATTCTAGTTATTTTTTGACTTTATATTTTATTCTTCCGTCACCTATGTAGATATTTCTGGCTTTAATGTTGGCATCAAGAAATTTACATTTCAATTGCTTGTTTTTATGTAAAAAGTATGCCATTTTTTTTTCAGTTCTCTGTGTTTGCAAAATAATTTTATGTTATTTTTGAATGCATGCATATATTAACTTTGCATTATGGCATTTAACCAGCTTAAAATGTGTGTTATGGACTGATTACAATATCATAGTTTAAGTCATTTTAATCACAAGTCATTACTAATAGTGGTACATGATATGAACGTAACTGTAAAGTGACACTAATATATCACTGAACTGATTACAAAAAAAAATGTTTTTATAGTTCAGAAAGATAAATATTTTAAGTTACTCATTCCTTGTGTTAATATCTATTAGTAGTGGTGTTTTTAAAAAATAGCTTTTGATATTTTTAGTATTTTTTTACACATATTGTGTCTATAATTTTGATTTTTGTATTTTTCCATTACATAGGAGCAGAATATTTCCAAGACCCTGTGTACATGGAGACTGTTACCACGCAGTTCGATCCTGATACAAACACAAAGTAAGTGTGTGTATAAAAGAAAATTATGTTTCGCAGGTTTCATTTAGTCATGAACTGCTTACGTGGTGTTAAATCTATCTTTGCATTGGTGCAAATAATTGTATACTTTCTGGGAATCGTAGTTTTTTTTTTTGGCAGTTTTTTCATAAAAGACTTCAATTAATATGATGAAGCAGTAGAGGGTGAAAACGTTTTAATGTAGAAACATAATACAGTGTCATAGTTTTGAAGCAACTATGGTGGACATTTCCTGAGGCTAGGCCATAGTCTATCATACTTTTTAATGATTGTCATTAGGCCTGTGTGAATATTCATATTTTTTAATATGAATAGTTTATTATTCATATTAAATTCACCTTCGAATACTAACACTTCAAAATAGTGACTACTCAATTGGTTACGAATGTTTGACAGAGTATACGTAGTGACTTTGTTGTATACCAACGTTCACTGTTTAGGTTAACTCATTTGTTTTAAAAATAAATAAAACATCAACAACCATAGACTGCAACACAAAACACTCTCTTTCCTTTGTGATGGCCACTAAACGAAGTAAACGCAATAGTTGCAATAGTGTATAGTCACACTCAATCTACCACCATGCGAAACAGTAACAGCAGCTTACTTGCTGTATGTATCAAAGATGAAACGAATGTTGTGAATCAAAAACCAAATAATTTAAACAAACATAAATTATGATTCCAGATGAGATTAACAGAAAATGTGTTTGTAATATTACTTAACTAAAATATAGTTTACCCGGTTGCTGTTAAAACCAGGAACATGTAAATAACTAGAGTTTAAATATGCAAATATGAGCTCATTTAATCATTATTTCACAAATACAGCATTAAAAAATTTTTAATTAATTTTGGTGAAATGGATCAAAGTTTGCTAAAAAAAATTTCTGGAACGTGATGTGAAAAATAAGGCAAATAAAACTGAACTGAAAGTTGGGTTGGTTAGGTTTGCTAGGTTTGCTGCAGGGTTGGCACGTTTAAAACAATATGTTCAAAATTGTTTTAAACAATACACTCTGAATAAAACAAGTTTAAAACACAATGTTTAAAACATTCTATTATAAACATGTTTTTTATATGTATTTTAAAAAAAGTTTTATTTCTTACGAAAACCGCATATTGACATTTTCATCGCAAGCATCACTGTCTCATTGTAAGTCACCAATTGTGATAAATATCCAGACTAGGATGAGATGTTTTGAAGTGAAACACATTCCTCATGTAAACATAAAATACCAGCACTGTTTGGGGTCAAACCAGTCATACCTTTTAGGTTGCCAGTTCCACTAAGTTCATCTAACCTAATTAAAATCTGTTTTTGTTAGTTAAGTGCACGGAAAACAATTACAAGTTTGGCAGCCTTCTCTGTTCCTAGCCGGTTCCTTACAGTACTATGCACAAACCCGAATGTGGAGAAAAGACGTTCAATACCAGCTGACGAAGCTACTGCACTGTGTAACTGATGTGCCAGGTTCAGAGTTGCATGATGAGTACTTTTCTCCAAAGCCATCCACCATACTAGAGGTTTAATCTCTTTTAGTGTTACAGGACTGAATAAGTACTCCTTGAAAGGTGAACTTTTTGCCTTGTACTTAATAATATCCGGAATGGCTACAGTCAGGGAAAACCGGGCAATGTCAGGGAATTCCATATTCAAAAATGTGTAGCAATATACCTTACACCTGATGGGACTTCTGCTGATACCATATGTGCAAAACATATTCTGGTGGTTTTGATTAAAATTAATATTAAAAACAAAAAAAAAACAGTTTAAAACAATAAAAAACATGTTTTTTGGTTGTTTTTTTTCCAACCCTGGTTTGCTGCATAAAACATTATTACAATATTTCCCAAAAAAAAAATTATTTTGGCGAACAACCATTTTACTTATAATTATTATACCTGTTTAATCTAACCATTTCACTTCAGTATCATTTGTTTAATTTCCCAGGAACTACTACACTACATAATTAACTTTTATTTTCCATAAATATTTTGTGTAGATTTGAAATTTTTTTTTTACATGGATTCTATTTCTAATTCTTACTATTCAAATTTCATATTTGAATAAGTTGCTATTCATATTTGATTACCTGATATTTGCACAGGCCTACCTGTCATGATAGTGAGCGCTGTCTCTATTTGTGTGGCCAAAGGTGATTCCCATGTTATTAATTTTATTGATGGTTTGAGTCATAGCGTGAATTTAGATGTAGAGCGTGTGATGGACTGTACAGCAGCAAATTTTCATGACCAACATCTACCGTGCCTACAGATTCTCTTGACCAATCAGCATCAAGGATCTATAAAAATATAAAAATTACAGAAAATGGAAATATTATTTCCATGTTAACATAACTTATAGCAACATCTCAACAAGTACATACATTAAAATCACATTAAAATCCATTCTTTCATCTGTTATTGGCATTTTGACACTATAAATGCTACTTAAAACAACCAACATAAGTAAAAAAAAGTTGAACAAACGTGGAAAACACGTTAATTACGAACACTTGTGTGACTTTTAACTACTATTAGGTAATATTTAGTTACGTTTTTGTCCGGAAATAGTGCTACTCCTTGAATTTCAAACATTAAAATTATTACTTTTTTTTGTGACTTAAATTAAGTTTTGGCTAAATGCTACTTAATTCCATGATGTAACTTGCACTTCGGTGCTATACGGTGCATTAACCAACTTTTCGGTGATATTTCTGTTTTATCGCAATTCACCACGTAATCTTGTCCCTCGAGTGACCTAGCTCACGTTGCTTGGTTCCAGGGTGACGACGACCACGCGGACCGTCACCGCGACAGAGCCGGGCGGCGACAGCACGGACGACCTGCGGCTGTCCATGCAGGAGATAGTCGACCAGTTCATGGCCGGGGAGCGACAGCAGCACTGAGTCTCCCGGCCCTGCGAGGCCGCTCCCCCCCCTCCTCCCTCCCTACTCCCTCTAACACGCAGAACTCCCGAAGCCTCACCATGCAATCGCATCTGCTCTCCCGAGAGCACCGCCTCAGGTGCGGGTTCAAAACTCTTGGTTTCACCAACCCCTTTCGCTTACTGTTCATCCGTGTTGCTTGCGCAAAACATCATGGGGTGGTGAAAATTACTGGGGGATCGATTTAATTGTATCTGTAAACAAAAAAATATATATATATATATATATTAACGTGCGCTTGCAGCTGTGTGGGGCTTGGTGTTTCCTGGAGGAAATTAATCTGTCAGTGTGATCATTAAGAAAAAGATTTGAGTTGTTCTGTTGAAGCTATTGCTATGGTTGTTGGCTTTGAATGTTTAAAAGAGACAGTGTGATAGACATGGAAGTACCACGTATTAATGCAGCCGATGAGTTTGTTACGCCAAGGGACCAATGTGTCCATTTTAAATTTTCATACTAGCAAAGTTAACATCCACTTAAATAACAAAATTCATATGCATTTTTTTCTTACTTACATGTTCTGCAGATTTCTTAGTACACATCTGTGGTAGCTCGTACATACAGAGAACCCCGTAGAAACAATAATAGTAATTCTCCTGTTGTAAAAATTTTGAGTATTTTATACAGTGTGAGTAAAAGTATTAGTTTATCATAGTGTGCACTCATATTAAATTTTTTGATTGCTCTTTTATGCATTTTACAAAATTATTTGTACAGGTATTTGAAAATTGTTCAATAAAAAATATTATCATGTTAGTCAAAACACTGTCTCAGAAAAAATAATGCTGATGAGTTCTGCTGTTTTAAGTAGATCTGATAATTGAAACGCACATTAAAACCTTGTTATTTGTGTATCAAGCAAGTTTTTCATGTGAATTGATGAATTTTTATTTTTATTTATTTCAAAACATTAATAAAGGCCTCATAAAATAATTTTTTTTTGTGTTTGGGCTGTTGAGGCCAAGTGTAATAACTAATAATCATAGGGATTAGAATGCCATGCTTAACCTGCTTGCATGATCTTTGAAACACTTCAAGCCTTCAAAGGTTCATAAAACTAAATAATGCTTTAGGCATAGTACAGTGCATTTTTACTTGTTACATTTGGTGTCGTTAGTCAGTGTTCTTTCGCGGTGAATTTTACTTGCACCCTTCGTTTTAGAAATAGTATTTTAGGTATCACTTGGCCGTTTGCTTTTTTATGCAGTCCTACAAAAAAAATATTTGTATTGTTATTGATCATGTATATATGTACTGTATAATTGCAAGAGTGATTTGTGTCAGTTTAGTGCATAATACATTTCAATTACTTTCACTCTTGTGATCATCTTCAGTTGGTACCTTAATCTCTAGTGCCTGACAGCATACAAGAGAATATTATTTGTCTCTTTGTGTTTGGAGAATCATCAGTTCTGTTACAATACGACAGCTGAACCGCCTCTTTCCCAGGTGAGGAACGCTAGTATTATTGACACTGTTAATTGGTAGCTACAATGTATCGGCCATTTATGCCAACTTTGCTTGGAAGAAGAGAGAGATATAAAACTAGATGTTGTTATATTAATGTACTATAGCTTCCAGATGTCATTCTTGTTTAGTTTAAAAGAGAATGACTTATAAAGATTGTTTCAGATCAATATTTTAAGAGTAGAAAGTTCTATTTTTCATGAAGAGAGATAAAATGTTCTTTGAACAGAATATTAAAAACAGGTCATTTCATGACAAATTGGTCATAAAAGCTATGTGTTAGCTTTACAGTGTAATGTATATTGTTTGTAATTATAAATTAGTAATTACAGTACTATATTGAGACCATCCAAACAGAATTTTGTATTATATAGATGCATTTATGGTTTCAGTATAATTAGTACTGTCTGTGTACAAAGCATATCTCTATTAGGTATTTAAAAAATCTAATTAATACATAATTATAATTAGTGTTACTTTTAAATGTAAAAAGGACTTGGTATTATGACAAATGAGTTTATTTGGAATTTGTGTGTGTGTGTTCACTAATGAAATCAGGAATATAATAACTCAGATGTTAATGACTTATAAGAAGTAAGGATTTATAAAAAAAATTAATAATTGTAAAAACATAAATTGGTCTACTTATGTAGTTTAGTTGTTGAATTGCACTTTTTTCTCATATGTAATATACAGTTTTAAACTTAAATTGACAAGTGAAAGGACATTTATATAAATGCAATTATTGCATATTTCTTTGTTATTTTGGAACAATTAAGATTTAATAAAAACAACAATTTGTTGTGCAGTGACCTGCTTATGAGAGGTGTACATTTTTAGAAGTAAAGACACATATTATTAATAATTGTAATTCAGTTTATTTGTGGTAGAATTGTGTGTACAATGTGATAATTTTATTATTTTAACTACTTATATTGATTTTAATGGATGTAGACTATCACTTAATTTCATTATAGATCCAGTATTTAAAAACACCAAATGAAATGTGTTCCTCATCACAAAAAAAAACAAGCAAACTGTTATGCTTCTCGCAGTGTGGAACTATTGCTTTTAAGGACTTTGTATTATTGGCTAAAACTGAAGTTGTCTGGTTGCAATAAAATTCTATTCACAGAGATTTTTTTTTATTTCCTAACACATCATTTCCAACATTTTAAAATTTAAAAATTCATTCCACACAAAATAAAAAAATACCTACGTTGACAATTACACAGTTACACAGCCATGGATCTGTGGGAAGGGAAGGGGAAAAATCTTAATTCTCCCCCCCCCCCCTTATTTTTCCAACCCTTCCGAATGCCGTTCAGTGTTGAGGGGGGGGGGGGGGATGAATATATATATATATATATATATATATATATATATATATATATATATATATATATATATATATATATATATATTCTTTCTTTTGAAGTAGCACCATGAAATAATTTTTGCTATAATTCGTAGTATCTAGATTTCATGTAAAATTGCAGTATTTTGAGTCTACCAGATTTAAAATAGCTTCAGTGAATTTGTTACATTTTATCAGCATAACTCATAGTTATGCTGATAAAGTGTAACAACAGGAAAGACCACCAAATTGAGGCCAGTAATTGCCACTTTCAGGATAACATTTTGGTAAGAATTTTAAGTTTACGACAAATGAATTTCATTACTTATTTGTTATTTATCATACATCACAGAATAAGTTTAGTGCCTTATGCTATAATAAACATGTATGACGTGCTTATAGTAAGTTACAAAATCATGAAGGAATGAAAATTGAAGAACAGTAAAAGGTCTTTAATCCAGCATTATCGGGACCATGGATATGCCAGATCAGAAAATTTTGCAAATCATCTTATGTCAATATAGGTTTAATGTGAAAATTTTAAATGAGAAATGTAAACCAACAGCAAACAGGAAACACTGAGCTGACATAAAAAATAAAACCATACTAAAAAAATTCTGAGTGAACTTAAAACACAGATGCGGGAAAAGTCAACAGCTGAAACCAGGGTTGGAAAAAATTAAAGCCATACAACATTATGCCACTCATATTGAACCAGTAAAGTTATAACATCAAAGAACTGAAGTCCAGAAAATTTGCACGTCTGATTGGGAATTTACAATAGTCTGGGATTTCCCTCTGAATAGGATTTTTTAAAAAATAATAATTTTTTTTACACTATAATTCACTAATTAATTTAATTTTAAAGGAGTATTTAGCTGGGTATAATTTACAAATTATTCAGATATTTGTAATGATATGATCTTGATTAGTACACCAATCCCTCACTTAGCACAACTAATACATTCCTAAAAATGTTTCGTGTTATCCAAAATCGTTTATTCTGAAGCATTAGTCTCCATAAATAGCAAGGCTAATTTACTTACTTTGTTCCAAAATGTGAAGGGAAATTTCTTTACGTAATATAAATGTGTAGAATAACGTTCAATGATAATTATGTCACACCATTTATCGTTATAAGCCTACCATTGAATAATTTGTATGACAAATATGACACCGCAGAATGGGAGATTGTTGGTTATCGTCAGTCGGCTGGTTGGCTTGCTCGCATGGAAGTGACCAACTCACGTCACGTACATTTCCACAAAATTTCCAAACTATCCTTTACTCTAAGTGAAATTTTTAAAAATTAAAGCGCTTATTCGTGTATCACTGCTTGGTTCACACCAATCTTGTCAGGCCCGTAATTTTTTTTTTTCATTGCACCATTCATTTAACAACCTTTTCCACGTGAAACATCTGTTCATTTCTGTTCCGGTATCTAATGTAAAATATATTCCCGCTAGTACAACTAACAGCATCAGACATATAAATGTTTGATAGAGTCCTTGTTTCGTACGATTGTACGCACAGTGCAACCAACATAAAGTGTAGCCTTCAACACATTATGCACGCCGTAATACTACTAGTGTTGTCTCAAATATTTGAAAACGATGCATTACGCTCTCACTTGGAAGCCACCTTTCCAATATGATTCCAAATTGCTTGTGCAAGTACAGTTATCGACAGACAATGGGCAGATGTTGCTTTGTGTTGTGTGTGCGAGTTCACTGCCACTGGCTAGACTGAAGTCACGGCCAGGTCTGTGGCCAGACGTCAATGGTGCGGCCTGGCGGCACACGCACGGATGTAAAAAATTTGGTTCTTTACACACAATAGCCGCAAATGAACTTGCCAATTGCTGATGTTTGTACAACAGTCAATAGCGTACTCAGACCTTCACGCGCATCTCTTCCCCCTCGTATAGCTAACTGTATGCCACGGCACATGTTGTTTACAGAGTTGAAGTATACTTCGTGGTGTCAAGCCCGAGTTTTTTTTTTTTTTTTGCCTGTGGCGATTTCATGCTAATTGAAATTTACAGACATGCTATTCAAGACTGGGGCAGTAAAAGTAACATCGCGCAGTTTGAAGACGTGCTAAGTGAGGGAATGGTGTATAAAATTTTTTGTTCCTGTAAATCACAAGAAACATTAATGAGAAAACTATTGTTTTTATTAGGGTGTAATTAGAACTTTCATCAAAAAAAATTCTATTTAAAGAAAATATTTAAAAAAAATTTGGTTTCTTTTATAAAAACCACTTGTTTTAAACCATGGTTTAAACTATTGTGGTTTAAATCAACCAAACCCTGGCTGAAATAAACCCAAAAAAATCTGAATAAGAGCAGCTCGATTGGTATCAAAGAGTATTGAATGTGCTGAACTACAGAATGCTGGGTTAGAGACCTCTCACTGTATTTGTCTACCTTTTGACACACTGGTATTGTGGTACTCCCACAACCTAGCAGGTAAAATACAAATTTTAAGTGCTAACAGGGAGAGAAGAAAATAAAACAATCATCATACCAAGTATAAAAAAATCTCAATTTATGTTAAATTTTTTTTCTGAAAACCTCACTAAGATAGTGTAGGTACATAATATGGCAAACCAACATTGCGATTAAAAACCATAACTTGTGACAAAAACTCGGGTGATAATCTTAGCAAAAAAAATTAACCATTAAATATTAAATTTTATTGCTTTCAAGGTAGTGCACATGACAAATGCACACATTCATGTGAGGAATTTTCTGTTAATTTAGGGTCATCATTTCATTTGATTACTTAAACATGAACAAAAATACAGTAAAAAAAAAATTCCCACTTTACATTTGATGTTCTACTGAACTTTTATTAGGAACAATTTTCCATACAATGCCTGCATCAGTACAAAAAATAAAGCAGTCCGCCTACCAGTTGCATAATTGTGCTTTGGAGTGTTTAAAATACACAGGTTTATAGGAAACTGCTGAATTTAATTCACAATTCAATTTAACGCAATGGCTGCCGACATTCAAGACATTTCATGTCTGACAAAACATTAATTTGAAGCCCTTAAACATAGACAAAGACTGTGTTTTCGCACTTCTGTATCTTTTAAATATTTCCATTGGAAAATCTAACAAACTACCCAAGGGTTGTGCACTGAAACTTTGTTGTGCACTTCAAAAGATAAAATTACACGTAAAACGTGCACCAATCGTGATGAAAAGACTGCATGCCCGTTCATTGCCAAACGTCTTGCGAGCTGTCATCAGCACGAAGGAGAGGAGTATGAGGGGTGAGAAGGATGGAGGAGGAAGTGGGGGAAGGGAACATGTATGGGTGCCGTTCGGCAAAGGAGGTTGGGAAATCTTAGGCAGCGCTATACAGTATACACCAGTTCAAAATATGTTGATCACATAGCTCATTATGGTTATTATTAATATTTTTAGAACAAATTACGTATAACCGGGCCAAGCCGAGTCGGCCCTGACTGGTCCTGTCCTGGCTCCGCCTCTATTTGGCTCTGCCTGTGTGTTCCAAGCATTGGTGTCCATTGAACTACGGAGCCCAGTTCGCAAGTGTGTAGCCAGCACTATAGAGGAGCCTGGGTAGGTAGTGCAAGTGAGGGTGCAGTCCTTTACGCATCTATGTTTCTGTATAAATAACCACAACTCTAGTTAGGCGGACCCCTTGAAAAGTATTTTTAGTAGGCCCTAATTAATACAATAAAATCAAACTAGTTAATCACAGATCCCAATTTCATCACAAAATTTAATATCTAAAACAGAGACCTAGTTACATAAGTTACTTATCTTTTTTTTTTTTACAAACTTTACACATTTGTCTAAATTTTACACTGGAAACACAGAAGCAGCAGTTATTGCCGGGGTCAACTGAACAAGATAAAGAAGAAGAAAAAGAAAACTAACATGATCACCACCTTTAAAATGATACCTGTTCAAGGCGTTAAGTGGAATTTGGGTTTGGTTTTGGATATCCCAGATTCCAAAATGGCAGTGTTTAGTATGAAGGCATTCTGAATTATTGTGTAAATTGAAATACTAATGTGTTACTTACATCTGTGAGGTAGTAGCAAAACTGTCCTATATTATATTCTAAGATGCTGTAGATAACAATGCATCTTTGCATGCATTGAAGAAATTTTTTCTTGCATTCTTTTTAAATAAAAAATTTGAAAATTATCACTGCACATTTCTGCAAACAAAATAACATACACATGGCTGGAATACATAGAATAACTAGATCTGTGCATTTACACCTAAACTAAAATTTAATGTTTTATACTGGTGGCACTCACACCAGTTATTTTATCTTCCAATTAATTTAGAATTAAGGGTTATATACAATACTCATGTATCCAGCAATTTCAAGATCAGGCCTAACAAGTAGTTGATGGTGGGATACACTTGAGGCAGTTAACAAAAATTAATTTAGTAGGTTGACCTAATTCATTCTGTTGTGTATTGGTGGCGGTTAAACGGCTCTAGCAACATTTTAGGCCCTACAATCATTATATTGACCAGTCATATCATCTTAAAGCTACGGCCACACAGGGTGCTATGCCCACTATGTTCGCTACGCGAGTAAAATGTTACCAGCTGCATCTCAGGTGTCACTGGCCACATAAGGCTGTGTTCGCTATTTTGGGGGCATCGCCAGGTTTTTGGTTATTGGCTATTTTTTATAAAACATCACTGACTTTACGCATGCTCAGATAAACAAAAACATCCTTTTTTTGCGTGGAATTGTGCTGTACTTCTGCGTTTTCTATTTATAAAGTTTATTTATCTCAGCATTGTGCTTTAAATAGTCAAATTCAAATCAGGGAACTGTTAAATGCAAAAATCTACTGTACAGTAAATTCCAGAATACACAGAGTCCACTGATGTCTTCATGCAATAAACATTCACACCGGCAATTATTTTTCAAAACTACTTTAAAATTAGTGCATTAATTTCAAATACCTACAATTTTTAAAAGCTTCTTAATCAACATAATCTGCTACTTTTATTGACAAAACAAAGAAATATCTTTCTATAACTGTGCACAAGATATTTGAATGAAAATTACCTTCCCCTATGCAGCGATAAAAAATCATCAATAATTTTATAACATCTATGCCTATTTTAAGAATAAACTTCTAAATTGAAGTTCACTTTTAGGGTTGAAATGTGCATTAACAATTTTCTGGAAGATGAAACTAAAAATATATAAAAAATAAAAAAAAATTACATTAATAATCACACATAACCATGAACAAACACTATTCTCTGCCAAGTAATATATTGTATAGTTTAGTTATCCCCAGAGATATACTGCTGCCAAACATATGGACCTATGTTAAAATCTAGCCATACTTGGATGTACACTGGACCATAGATAAAAGTAACTAAAAAAATTACTTAACATTCAACAAAATTATATATCAATGCAAATTTGAAGAATTAAATGAACAAAGTTTAGATAATAATGACTAATGGTTAGAGACAAGATTTTTTGTTTTTATATTTAAGATAATGTTTTAAAAACAGATGATATTGGTGTTATTGTTCTTATTTTTATAAAAGCTGTTTTGTAATACATCACCAAAATAGTGGTAAAATTGATATGTTACATTTTTATGATTAACTAATTTGTAGTAAATTGGTCTGAAACAGATACATTCAGAACAATAAAAATAAATTAGCGAGCATTTGTGGTTTAAAAGAGATTCAATAAGAAATGTACAATAAAACAAATAAATTTAATGCGATTTTTCAGACATACACCTTTGCAGTTTTTCACTGTTTATCATGGAAAAATTCCGAAAAAAAAAAATATATATATATATATACATGAAGAAAAAAAATTCACAGAAAACCAGACAATCAGTTGATGTCGGACAAACAGAACCGATGAAATTAAATAAGTATTATGGACAAAATGACTACAGCACGGACAAAAATGTTCAACATATAAATATCAGACAGCACAATAATTTCGGTGAAGGAACTTAGTCATGGAAATAATAATATAACAACACTGACAAACACAGTGGGCTAACAACGAGACAGATTAAATGCCGGCAGACAATAAACCTGTACAACGCAGCAAACATATATACACAACAATCTGTTTGTGACGGGAACAGATGTCTATTCTCGAAACGTCGGAACTGTTGTCATGAAATCATCTGTGTTCGTTAGTGTTGTTGTCATTGTGTTGTCCATAGTACTTGTTTATCTTCATCGTTGTGTATGTATATATGTTTGCTGCGTTGTCCAGGTTTGTTGCGTGCCGGCATTTAATCTGTCTCGTTGTTGTTAGCCCACTGTGTTTGTCTGTGGTGTATTATTTCTTCCATGACTACGTTTCTTCACTCGAATTCTTGTGCTCTATGATATCTATAATATTTATATGTTGAACATTTTTGTTTATGCTATCGTCGTGTTGTCGATAATTCTTGTTTAGTTTTATCGTTGGTTCCGTTTTTCCGACATCAACTGATTGAGTCTTGAATTCTGTGAATTTTTTATCTTTATATATATATTTTTTTTGATTTTCGGAATTTTTCCATGACAAACAGTTGCAAAACTGCAATTGCATATAGCTATCCAAAAACCTGCGTTATATCAAAATTCCCCATTGCATGAATCATTTAATGAACAAAACAACACAAATTAATTTAATTTTTCTGATCCATTAACATTGGTAAATTCTTTTGCCCAGAAATGACATTCCTTGTATTTTAAATTTTAAAAAATTCCTTTTACTTTTTAATTTGAACTAAGGTTCGGTTAAATGCTAATTAATTCCATGATATAACTTGCCTTTTGGTGCTAAATGGTGTCTATTGCATTTCAGTGTTTTGACTTTTAATTAAGTTGGTGATGAATAACACTGCTTTTGCAAAAAAAATTATATATATCTAGCTACTGTGCACTATAAATTTTATAATTTCATTATCATCTGCAGCTCCTTACATCATGAAAAGCAAGTCAATCAAACATGTTTTTATGAATTCAATTCCCGTTTTCTTTTCCAAAATGTTCAGTCACATTAGCAGAGGCCCCTTATTAATCTTCAATTGCAAAACTAAATTTTTTTTTTCCCAGGCACATAAAATGTTGCTTGTAACCAATTGTTTAAAAACCAGAAATAATTTAAAACGTGTTTTGAGATACTAGGTGAAGGAAGCATAGTTGTAGATAACCTGTAAACTCACTACAAATGATACAAACCTTGCAAAAACATTGTTTTCAAAACCAATTAATTTATTAGGCTCTCTGAACTTCCTTTTTCTCTATTGTAAATTTGACAAAATAATTTGTTTTTAATAAAAATTATTTACAACTAAAGCACGACGAGAACACGAAACATTATGCACAAATCACCAAAATTATTTCATTTACCACATTTGTGCTACTGATAGCTATTTCTTATGTACGTAACGTAGCCTTGTAGGACTACATCTTATAACAAAACAATGTATAAAACTATAATATTTAAACACATATTTTTTTATGGTAAAATTTCATTAATTATATCTCGACTAGTAAAACTACATAATTAATTGTCAATCCCTAATAAAATTAACTATTACCTATAAACCAACCACATTCAAAAATTACATAAAATTGTAAACGACAAAAGTTAGACTTTACAACTGGTACCAGTAAAATACGGCCACTGCCTTCCATTGAGGTGTAGACCTATTCATAATAAAAATATATTGCTTTAGTAAAAAACATAATTTTAAAACATATTTAAAAGTTGAAAAATTTCAAATTCTATGCCATTTAGTTCATTAATTAATTTGAATGTCTGCTTTAAAATTATTTTTACATAACCAAAAAATAATATTGTACGGACACGATCCACACACCTACATACATACATACATACATACATACATACACACACACACACACAAACTTTCATAAAAATGTTTAAATATCATTAAGAAAAATGAAGTCCACTTATTAGAGTACTTGGCATACCAAAATATTTCCTAATTTGCTAAGCACTGTTTGTATACAGGAGTTCTTAACATTCATCTCGCATATTTGGTGCCAGTACTTGAACTAAGTTATAAAAAAATACTGCACCACACTTTTGACAAACTTGTGCTACAACACAACAAAAAATACTGGTGATTTATTAACACCATGGACATCACTGATAATTTGAAAGCACGGTAATGTGTATAAGTTAAGATCATGTACTCACACCACACTTTGTACTCCACTGTTACACCCAGTTCAAAATAATTAACCCTAATTCAATATTCCGACAGGAGTATAAAATACGAGACAATGGTCAGGCAGTGCAACGACCTGTACCTGGCCTTGTATACGTAACACTTAGTCAAGCAAGTGAGGGACTATCTGTCCCGCTACCACTCCCTGTACCACTAGCTTCCCGTGCAACAAGATTCTGTCTTTTGCCAGACTTTGACAATGTTGCAACTTCTTTCTGCAAGTTTTTAATTTTCATGTGGAGCATTTCAACTTTGCTGTCATGATCTTTCTGTGTTGTTTTCATCTTGTTTCGTAGTTCGTTTTCGATAGTGAAATGTTTAGCTTTTAATTCTGTTATATGCCTATCTTTTGTAAGAAGCTGAGAATCTTTCTGTCCTAACTGTTTTTGAAGCGACACAATCTTTTCCCGGAGCTGTGTCATCGCCACAACATGATCGGATGAATTAGGGTCGTGTATGTCTGCACCTGTATTTTTTCTTACCTTGTTCGGAGGGCCGCTTTCTGCACTGTCTTGTGTTGGGGCGGGGTTGTTAATCTTTGTTACATCTACTCGATGAGGACGTTTATTGTGACTTTTGGGTTTATCTTTCGCATTACGCTGAGATGCAATTTTTAGGTGCGCTCTTCGCTCAGCGTCCGTTTGCTTGGTTTTAGCAAGAGCACGTTTGTACGAAAGAGTACACAACCAACACAAAAGCTTACCATCAACTTTTTTATCTTCGTCCTTCCTGTCAAAAGCACTTTTCTGCTTACACTGCTCACAAGTTACTGGAGGGCCATACTTTTTTTCAGCATTTGTGCATCGTTGACACTTAGTGCCAATAAACACAGCGATTATGTTACAGTACTCACACGCAGATGGTTTCCCGAACTGTTTCACGTTAGCTTCACATTTCTTACAAATTGCACTAGGACTTCCCTTGCTATTAGTTTGCTGAAATTCTGTTCTACAGTAGGTACACTTCACAATTGGAAACGCTCCACGACATTCCTTGCACAGCTGTTGCCCGGATGATAGTTCTTCGAACGGATGTCTTGAAAAACATTTCGAACAAGCAAAAAGCGCCGACATAACTAACAAAATTCGCGTTAAAACAACTAAATATTAATATATATACGTTGTGAAGAAGTAGAGCTGTGTACTTCTTTACAAACAACGTAATATTATCATGTTAGCCAACTTATATTTTGACGTCGAAAAGTCCTCAGAAAGAGATTTCAGTTTTCTTTGAGAATTAACAAATATTAATTAAAAGTAAAAGTACAATTAATAGTATTTTCTAAAGTTTTTAGTGCTATACGAAACATTATTGTCGTATTTATTATTTTAGAACTTAGTGTATATGCTCTAAAGAGGTAAATTACTAAAACAGATGACAAACGACGCACTACTAATATCTACTGACAACTTTACAGATATGAAAAGTGACAAGCCAACACATGTCATCGTGTTTTGTGTTGGTAGTTACTAGTGCCATTGTTTAATAATAAGTATATGTTATGTAGAATTTGAATTAATTTTCCCCAATTTATCGTGTTATTTCTTTGGAACCAATGAAAAAAAAAACGCGGCAGAAATTATAAGATGAATGTAATTGTTTAGAGGAGTATGATGTATGTATTTAAAAAACACATTGCCGCCTTATATGCACATAACCTCTGCGTCTTTAGAAGTTTTCGGAAAACTTCACTTCAAACATTGAAGTTGGTAACGCAACAAGTTTAAGGTTGGCAGATGCTTGTATTGTATTTTTGTAGTATGCATAGTTTGTAAACGGATTAATGAAAATGTTAAAATTAGGCCTCTTGCATTCATGCGTGTCTGGCATAGTTTATAAACCTGCGCTTACTCGAGGGCACTTTATACGAACTAGAGATTAATGTGGAATGTATTTTAATAAAATTTTAATACTTTTATTTTAAATTTAACTTAGAGATTAATATATGAAACTTGTTGTTTTCATGCTTACAAACTTTTAAATTTTCATTTTCGGGTAATTCATTTTTTGTTTAAAGCATTTTGACAAGAAAAAAAACAAAGCGATGCTCAAGGCCAAATGATGATAAACTAAAATTAAAATGTTTGTTGGGAAATAATTATTTTGGTGTGATTTTACAGTATGTTTGTACTCATAGTGCTTTTCTTTGGCGAATATTGTTCATGTCATGCTGATGGTGCTGACTGACCCATCTGACTTCAGGAGTTTAGGTTTGTTAGCTTTGATCAGACAGCGTGATTGTACCAACAGCACCTGACGTCATAGGTCACGCCCATCAAATGCCATAAGCACATCTGCACCATCAGCTCTGACAGAGCAGACAGACGTGACTATGAATGTGGCAGTTCCTTTATAGTGGGTGCAAAAAAAAATGAACTACAACACAATTCATTAAGGGGTCCGCCTAGTCAGAGGTGGGTTTATAAATGTGACGCTCGCTGGTGTTTCTAGTGTGGGATTGCCTCTAAGAGCAAGGCTTCGGACTTCTTGTCTTGCATAGGGTGACAATGAGATCTGAGCAATAACCATGCCATTAAATGGTGGATAAATGTAGATAAAAAGGAATAATGCAAGTCTCTTGACTGCTTTCTAGAATCTTTACTGGATGTTTCATTCCTAAATATTATTTTGAAAACACACTTTTTAGCCATTTTTAAAAATCCGAAAACAGAACTTCTCATCCACCCTCAGCGTATCTTTCAAAGCGTTTAATAAACAGTCATTACGCTCATATCTTGAGCAGTTTTCAAATTGTGTGTTTTTTTCTGAAGCTCTGCACACTGTACGTGTGCCCGGGTAAGAGGGACCCTTAAATCTGAGCAGACAAAATGGATTTGCTAGTTTGCATATTGACCTCCCAGGAATCTAGGAGGCTACACTCTGCAGGTTACCTGCAACTTGGTGATGGTTGGATTTGTCCTTCACTAGCCTTGGACGTTTAATCTTTTTCGAAGTCCAGATATTTACAAATACATATTATTTCTGTATGGATTATCCAGCTTTAGAAACCCAGAGAATGAGCGACCACAATGCAAGAAGTAAAAATTTAGTTATGATTATTTGCCTGAATTTTTTACAAATAGTACATAATGTATAGTATATTTTTCTAGTGGAAAGGTTAAAATAAAAATTACAACAGTAAAAAAAAAACACTTTCTTTGAATGTTTCTTGCAATAGGTAAGATTGATTATAAACAATTTTATAGGCAATTGCCATTGTGGTTTATATTTTTCACAGAAAAAACCAGTTGAGGTTTTTCCATGATAACCAGTATAAACCAGCAATGGCATAAGATGTCCTTGAAGTGTATGTTTTTTGAAGTAGAGCACTAAACAATGAGTATGATAGCTAATCTAACTTTATTGGAAATGTCTATACAAATGGTCACAGTTCTAATGCTAACACCGAAACCAACCTCTGAGTTTAGAGTTTAGTGTTGCGAATTATGAGTTGCAAAAGTATGCACTAGTATGAGAAAGTATGTATATGTAAACATTTACAAAAGTATGGAAAAGTATATTAAATAATGTGCTGCTGTTGCCATCTGTAACTAGCTGTTAAGTTGTTTAATTTACAAACTTTTTTTTAAACCCGCACCATTGAGCAATATACGTTACATATATTATACACATTAACTCCATTACCTACTCACTTCCATTACCCTGTGATTCTGATATTACTCTACAGGCTGTAAAAAATATCACTTAAAAAAATAATATTAATAATTTTTACATTAAATCTTAGCATCAAAATGAAGGTACACTCTTCAAAACAGTATGTAGTATAACTTAGTAATGAGTTTTTTAATCTGCAATATTTCCTCCCTTATGTTTTTCCATTATCTCGAAAGTCACCTTTATGACTTTTAAAATAATTCAGTAGGAACATATGCTGGCAAGCTTGGTTTATGATTCCAAAAAAAGATTGTAAATTAAACTTTGGAAGTTAAAATTAATAGGTAATACCTTGATCACAACTACAACTACAAAAAATTACTGACGCTCAGTCAGTGATCCTAACATAACTTATTACTAAAACAAATTACTATAATTTTTTTAAAGTTAAAATTTGATAGAGTCTTTTTAATGCAAGTTTAATGCTAGTTCTGTATACAGCTATCATTTTAAGTGAAACTCAGTAGTAAGTAGAATTTTTGTAATGTTAAACAATATAAAGAATTTTAGATGAAATATGTAATTATGTATACCAACCATCAAAAAATTAATTGTGCTGTTTTTAAATTGGTGTGACTGCTAATGAAGTGTGAGCACAGGTGCATTCTTCATGATGAGTGTGCAAGGGCTGTGGGACACGGAAGTGCGGGTGATTCGGCACACAACCTCACAGTAAGATTCACTGTAGTAGAAAGGTGTGCAACTCAGTGTTGCTGGTCCAGCACAGTGGTTCTCAAAGTGCACACCAGGTCGCACTGCTGCACCTAGAAGGTTTCCAGGTGCACCCTGTGGTATTCCTGACAAGCATGTGTCTAGAAGTAAAAAACTCTTTTATTACACCGCTTATGTGTTATAGCATCATAATGTGTAACTTGAATGACTAGAGGCACAAGTTTTTTCATAAACACAAGAATGAATATACTAAAGGGTAGGTTCATTTTATTTTTTATCACAATTTTTTCTGTAATATTTGACTTACTTTCAAAGATATATTTTTCAGAAATTTTTATAAGGGGCACCTAAAATTATTTGTAGGTAATGTTTTCATTTCACTACAGTATTTTGTGTTTTTATGGCAGGTTACATTTCCGAAGTGCGTTTTCGAAAAAGAGATCTTTATCACAGACATAACGTGATATCAAAGACTTTTTTAAACAGTAACACTCTTCTGTATTGATTTTTCTTCTCTATTCACATTAACACTACGTATATTTAAGTTCGATAGTCCAGAAAAATCGCTAATACAACATTGCTGTGGTCCAGAAGGAGCTGAATTAAGACTTTTTTCTGTACAGCTAAAAAAAAGAATGTGTAGTGATATCATGATTAAATGGTATGTGACATATCTCATAATTTGCGCCTATTTAATTATCTTTTATGTGAATATTTGTTTCAGAGAGAAGCAAATGATGATAATGCTGTGGAGGCATCAGGAAATATCTGCAGGTCCCGCGCACACAAATGTTAAGAGTGTGGCAATATTGCTACAACTGTGCAACACATTTTTGTGTTGAAGTCTGCTGTAAGGATAGAATTATTTATACATGTTCACTTACTCCTTCACTCATTGCAATGTTTTAAAATGTGTTGTCCGCCATTAGGCAGGTACATTTTTGGCGACATTGGTAAGGAAAATGTTAAGCAGCATTAGAGGATCTTTCATCGTGGAATCAAGAATCATCAGGAGGAGTGCTTTGCTTACCGTGATTATCGTAGTCTTAATTTTCTCACTGGATCCTGGCAGATTTGCATCAGATTACCCGTTCATAGACAAAGATGACATTGCACGTGAAATAGAACCATCCCCTCTCGTGCGAGAGGGTGAGGGCAGGGTGCTGTGCCCGTTGGTTCCAGATGACCTGCAGGATGATTTTCAGTATCCAAAGTTAATTGTAAGCCATAATGATATTGTGGAATTGGCAAGAAACCTCCACGTAGAACCTGGTGGAGCTTGGCAGCCGAAAGACTGCACATCTCGACACGAAGTAGCCATCATTGTTCCTTTCAGAAATCGTACCTCCCACCTGCGAATTTTCCTCGCGTACATGCACCCATTCCTCCAGGAGCAGAAACTCAATTACAGAATATTCGTAATTGAGCAAAGCTTTAAAGAGCAGTTCAATCGCGCCAAGCTTTTCAACGTAGGCTACGTTGAAGCGTTGAAATACTTCCCGTACCACTGCTTCATCTTCCACGACGTTGATCTGATCCCCCAAAAGCAGGGCAACATGTACGCTTGCACGCACCAGCCGCGACACATGTCGTCGAGCGTCAACACTTTCCGCTACAACCTCCCGTACCAGGATCTGTTTGGTGGGGCGGTGGCCATCCTGCAAAAGCAGTTCGAGTATGTCAATGGCTTTTCGAATGTGTTTTACGGCTGGGGTGGGGAAGATGATGATTTCCAAGGTCGTATTGCAAACAAAGGACTTAAGGTAGTAAGGTTCGACCCGCGGGTTGCGAGGTACTTTATGTTGTCTCACGCAAAGGAGCGACCAAGTGAAAATCGTTTCTTGAATCTCATGTCTGGAAGAGAGCGCTTCAACACTGATGGGTTGAATAATCTGAAATATTCTGTCCACAAAATTGTTCATGAACCTTTGCACACTAACATCTTGGTAGAAATTTAGACCTTTATTTAGGAAAATAAATGATGAAATGTTTTGGTAAATAGTAAAGATTTTTTGAAGAATTGTATTTTATGATCTGTAGTGGTGGAATCTCTACATAATTGTTGATTCAAATTATTTTTGTTCCTAATGTATCGTTAACCTACATTATATGAAAGACATGCTTGTTAATCTGAATATTTACTTCATAGTTTTTCGGAACATTTACAATTAATTACCCAATTCTGATGGATTATAACGTCCAAGAATTTCACAATAAAAAAAAAATAAAAAATCTTTTTACAGATCATTTCTTGAATTATTTGCTGTTTTAATAAAAACTAGTTATGACTTATTATTTGGATGATATTCACTAAACAAAATTTTCCATAATGTTACTCTTATAAAGATATTATAAATATAACAAAGAATGTTTGAAAATAAAATGTTAAATGCAGGCAATTTATGGCCTTCTCTTATGAAGAAAATGCTGAGATTTGAAATTAATGGTGGTGTAAATCCACGCCTACAGTCACGTAAAAGTACTGAAACCGAAGGACTGGTTACAAAAGTCACAAAAAAGTCTCCAACTAAACAGTTATGGTGCGGGTAGTCACTAAAAATTTACTTACAGCATATTTTTGTTTACTTGCATTTTGTTAATTGGTACCTACTGCAATTTGCATTCGCAAGTTAAATACTAATAGTTTGAGACTGTTCATTTAAATCAGGTGATAAGTATCTCTAAAAAGGTTTAAGATTTCTAAAATAAAAATTAGTACATTACTGAGAATAGTAGGTCTTTTTTCTATAAGTTCTATTTTGTTGTTATATATAAAAAATAACCTTTCAAAATAAAAAAAACTTGTAAGTAAATTTTATTTTAAAAAGTTTTTATATTGATTCACCAAATATTTGTAGACATACTATAAACAGGAAAAGGTAATAATCAATAATATTATAACAAGTTTCTTCTGTACTTTTCTCAAATCCCTTCAGTTATTTCTTTAGTAGTATTTTGCTAGTGGAAAGCTTATTACATATTATCTCTGTCCGTTTTATTTTTTGTTTCTCTCATATTTTTTTGTTCTCTTATTTTGTTTCTGTGTGTGTGTTTTTGTTTGTGTGTATATGCAGGTTTGTAGTAAAACACGCTTCTTCTGTTTGCTTGTTTGTGTGCTATGACCTTATACAACTTAATCGCTAATAAGTTTTTGTACTTATAATAAATTATCCAAAACAGTAGTTTTTTTTTACTTACTCAGATGTGCTAGATTAAAAATAGATTAAGATTTGGTGAATACTCTGAATTCAGGGTTGAATTTTTTCATCCCTGGATAAACTTTTCAAATAGTCAATTCTTTCATGTGATCTGAAGCAAAAATATTATGTAGCTGTTGAATATATTGTGTGTAGTTTTGTGAGTTTTTAATCAATTGTTACATGTGTATTTTTTGGATATTATAAGTATTTAAGGTTGTAAACAGCTTTGCTTAGAAATCTCTTGTGGTTGATCTGTTTGATTTTTACATTATCTATTTTATTGTTTATTTTTGTTTTGAATACTTTGATATTTGAAATAGTAACACTCAAATATCAGTGATGATGCCATCCATTTTGAAGCATACAACTTTTATACTTTTAAGTAAGGTTTAATGCTGTACATGTATTTAAAATATTTGCTGAATACTTATTTTATGATCTTCTGTATGTTTAGGGGTTGTACTATTTCTTTGTAGTTGTCTATTTTCAGGAGCATAAGCAGAATTTCATTTTGGTCTTGAGGGATGGGGGGAATAGAATCACTATGGCTGCTGTTTGCTTTCAAATTCTTTCCATTTGTGGTTTGGAATAATAGATTTTTAGGATTTCAGTGGGTGGTGGAGACATAACCCACATCACCCCAGCATATGCCCCTGTGTACTTTTATGTACAATCAACAAATTTCAGTAACGAAAAGTGTTAAAAATGTTTTGTGTACTCAACTGGTTTAATTCTCATTTCTATGCAATGTTAGCTTTAACTTATTCAGCCTTCGAACAAGGTTGGTTTTGGAATGGTCATCGTTTAACACATTTTATTAGACTCCCAGAACATTTTTAGCTTTTATGATAGCCTCCTTACTTCCCATTCGGGGAACGAAGTTTTACTGTTCTGTCCCTGACAAGCTAAAAAAAAACCTTGTGAAGTTAAATTTTAGTAGTTTAGTCAGAATGTTTTGTAACAGAGTGGTGACAATTTGATTGGATAAACACAATGGAAGAGTTTTGAGTTTGAACTGTTTTGCCAATTGTAAGCTCTAGTTATGAGTCCTTGAAAATTTGAATGGTGTCAGAATCATTTGGGTACCAACTTACTGCTCATAATTTAACATGAGTCATTCTGGGGGCTGTGATTGAACCAACGATCTTTAGCTCATAACATGAGTATGATGTCCAAAAAAATAGGGTCATTAATTGATTTTTAAAATTTTTCAATAATAATTTAAAACTATTGGCTCATGCATCAGTGATAAATAGTGCCTCATGAAATTATGAGATAGTGATTCTGGATGTTAATTTTTATCAAAAATGTAACTTTGTTGTGTTTTGTGACTGCCATGAGGTACATTAACATTAAGTATTTATGATTTTATTATTATTATTTAGAAGTTTGAGTATTGACTCCTGGTGCTAATCTATGTCCGTCGAAGAGCACAAAATCATTGTGTTAGTTTCACATGCATAACCCTTTGATTTTAATTTTGTTCTGACCTTTATATTGTCAAAAATTTTCAGTAGTACTTATGTGAAAATACATTATTTTTTCATGTCATTAAACTGTATTAAATGTGTGCAGTCAAAATTAAAATCATTAAAAACTATTATATATATTTTTTTTAATGGACTTACCTGTCTATTAATGGAGTATTCCTAGCATCTCTATCTGTGCATGAAATTGATACTGTATTACATTACCTGTTTTTAGGTAGATTTCAAAGAAATACTGTCAATTTTAGCAGTTACCATTGTGAAACTTCTGGAAAATTTTTATATAGTTTTTCTTTTCATGATCCATAGCCCCGAAAACCATTGTTAACTGTGACGTCAATCGGGGCTACGCCCTCCCTAAACCTGATGTGCCTCACATGTCGACCTTGCAGCCCCCCCCCCCCCCTCCTCCATCACCACCCTCATGACCCTGGTGGTTCAAACCACCCGCCGTTGTGTATGTGTACGTGCGTGCATGTGTCGGCCCGCGTCCACCGGTGTGATTTTTTTTCCTAACCTAACTAAAACTAAGTGTATTTTGGAGAGGTCCGGGTTAGGGAGGGACTTAGGTGCGTCTCAGGCCGAAGCCTATATGCCTAGTCATGCTGGGATTAGCCATGCAGGAAGAGGGTCGCATGCATCATGTGCTAAGAGGAGATTGGCCAGCCATGGCAACGATTGGCGCTATGACTAACTCCCCTCACTCTTAAATCTAGACTATAACTAGAGATAGGTTGGGCCCAGGTAAAACCTGCATAGACACAGGGAAAACCCTGGGCACATTCATGCGGGATGCAAATTGGCATGCATTACGTGTAGGAATTTACAGGCGACAGTGGATGGTCTGGATGAAGTGTTGGATAGAGTAGAAAAGAGTCTACCATGCGGGGGTTGGGCACTTGGACTCGTGGTCCGCTTTGCTATTTGTCCAGTACTGGATTTAGTGACCAGGGACGCAAGCGCCCCTGGTGGTGAGTGGTTGCACTGACCACTCACTCCGCCGCCAGTCAGCACCTATAAAACTAATAAACTAAGACAGAAACAGATAAATGACTTACAAACTAGGCATTTCGTTACGAAATATGCAAACACCCAACTCAGGGATGGACGTGCAGTGCTTAAGATAAAACTAAAATAATAACTATAAATATTATTTTTTGATTTAATTTTTCGATTTTTTTTCCTAACCTAACTAAAACTAAGTGTATTTTGGAGGGGTCCGGGTTAGGGAGGGACCTAGGTGCGTCTCAGACCGAAGCCTATACGCCTAGTCATGCTGGGATTAGCCATGCAGGGAGAGGGTCGAATGCATCATGTGCTAGGAGGGGATTGGCTAGCCATGGCAGCGATTGGCGCCATGACTAACTCCCCTCACTCTTAAATCGAGACTATAACTAGAGATAGGTTGGGCCCAGGTAAAACCTGCATAGACACAGGGAAAACCCTGGGCACATTCATGCGGGATGCAAATTGGCTTGCATTACGTGTAGGAATTTACAGGAGACAGAGGATGGTCTGGATGAAGTGTTGGACAGAGTAGAAAAGAGTCTACCATGCGGGGGTTGGGCACTTGGACTCGTGGTCCGCTTTGCTATTTGTCCAGTACTGGATTTAGTGACCAGGGACGCAAGCGCCCCTGGTGGTGAGTGGTTGCACTGACCACTCACTCCGCCGCCAGCCAGCACCTAAAAAACTAAGAAACTAAGAGAGAAAAAGATAATGACTTACAAACTAGGCATTTCGTTACGAAATATGTTAACACCCAACTCAGGAATGGATGTGCAGTGCTTAAGATAAAACTAAAATAACTATAAATATTATTTTTTGATTTTTTTTTTCCGTCAGTGCTTTGCTCCCGAATAATGCCGAGCGAGGACAAACATTCCCGAGACAGACTTTATTTTAATATTAAATTAGTTATGTAATTATATTGTTTTCAGCCAATAGGCTAAATTAATTAAGGATTTATGTATGTTCATTCCTTTTCCGGTGGCACGCTTTATTTAAATGCATGTTAACAGCCATTGGCTGGATGTGAGTGGTGGACCAGCCTTGAGGGTGCGCCGGAAGGTAGTCTGGTAGCCGTCGCTGTTTGTGGGTAGAGGACTGAGGCGTGTGGGCCACCTTCTAGAGCCTACCTTATAGTATGTTTTAATAAATAGCCTGACCCCCGCTGAGAGGGAATGTAATTACGTGTTTTTATTTATACTGGGGGGAAACGGGCCTCGCTGCACACGGGTGACATCACAGCCATGAGAATAGAGGCGCCGGGTCCACATGTCCATAACATATGTGGTGGTGCCCTAGGTATAAAGCCAAGTACATATATCCGAAAATCTGAACCCCCCCCCCCCCCCCCCCCTTTTGCG
Organism: Bacillus rossius redtenbacheri; assembly: GCF_032445375.1. Lineage (NCBI taxonomy): Eukaryota > Metazoa > Arthropoda > Insecta > Phasmatodea > Bacillidae > Bacillus > Bacillus rossius. The sequence continues at coordinate 330,461,424 of NC_086330.1, read as the reverse complement.
ACAGCAACTGAAAAGTGTGTTTGTATCACAATTTTTGGACACAATAACTGCTGCATTTTTTCATAAATCACTTCCAAGCTGAGACATAAAATCTAGTATTGGTAAATCATGGTCAAGTTTGTTAATGGGCAATATCCAATCAAAGGGGTAGAAAGGGAATAGGTTTTTTGGAAAACCGAATAATCCCTGTTTCTCCCATCATAGGGAAAATATCACTTCTGTTTGAAAGTATTGTAGCTCTTAGAAGTAATACAAAAATCTGTTGCCTGAATTTTTGATTTGACCAACCATAACTGCAAGGGGTGGAAAAAACAATGGATGGAGGAAAAAAAATAACTCCCTTCGTAGGTACAACTTCGAATTTGAATGAATATTGTGTTAATATTTTAATTTTTATCTACAACTTTTGTCAGAAATAATTTTTGTTTAAACTAACCATTGCTGCAAGGGATTGAAAAAAAACATGCTGAAATAAGAAAATAAATAAAACTTCCCTACCATGTGTAATTAATGTTTATTTTTGTTTTACTTTTTAAATATTGTTGAAAACTTTTGTCTAAAGTAAAATTTATATCACTAATCATTACTGCAGGTGGTGGATATAACAAGGGTAGAAAGAGATGTCATTTTTTAAATAGTTATACTATCAAATCCATTATAATTTATTGTAAAACTCCTAAATTTATTTCAATCTTTGACGGAAACAATTTTCAATAAAACAAAACTATTACCATAAAAAGGGGTTGAAATTAAAAAAAAATAATATCAAATTCGTCAGAATTTATTAAAAACCATCTAAATATTACCTTGAACCTTTGTCCAAAAAAAATTATATGAACACGTATTAATGCAAGGGATGAAAAACAGTGTTGTAGAGGTCAAAAATGATTCCATAACTACCTTAGTAGGCATATTAATTTCGTTAAGACATTCAATGCTGGATGCATTAAGTTAAAAACATGCAAAATATTTTTGCTACATTTAATATGAGAAAATTTTAAGTCGATCTTTTTGAATATTGGCGAACATACAGGATGTTACGTAGGCTACATTGAGTTCTTAAAATGTTCCAGGAATTTATAGAAGTTTCCAAAATATTTCCAGAAGAAACAGGTAGGTACTTCAAAATCTACTTACACCTGTAAGCAGTGCAAAAAAGTTTTTTTTTTAAATTTATTTTTTAGTTCTTGGGTGCAGTGTACAGTAGTATGCAATTTCTCCAGCAGACATTTAAATCCCCCCACCCAGTGGCGGATCCAAGGGGGGGGGGGGGGCACCAGGGGTAAGTGCCCCCCTCCCCCCCCCCGAAAAAACAGTTGTTTGCTACATTAATATTGCCAACAAAAATTATTGTTTCTGAAACCAATAAAATATTTTAATATAATTAATGAATTTCTTGTAGAATCATAAAATCTGGTTGTTGGATGTTATACGTGTAGTATGAGAAGATTAAATACAAATTTTGTAATTTTAAGACATTTTGTTCTCTGGCTATTCTGAAATCCTCTCCGAGGTGAACCTCTGGATCCGCCACTGCCCCACCTAATTCCGATGCAGTTTTATGACATTACAAATGGCCACCAAAAAGTTGGGCTATTTCTAGTGAAATATGTCCTCATTTCATACGGCCCCTATTATTCTTTATTAAGTGCTAAAATTTTCTTGTTCTGCTTTTTTTTTTAATCCTGAAAGAGAGGGTTTTGGACAACACGGACCTTCCCCCTTCCCCTCCCACCACTACAACTTCTGGTTCCTTGTTTCAGAGCGTGGCCGATTATCTCCCCAGTTTTCTAGAACTGTGTTGAGTTTACACGTCTCTAACGACCTCCTCCCCCCTCAACCGTCGACGATACGTAAAGCACCAATAAAAAAAAAATAATGGGTGCGTGGCCATCACGAAACTTCACAGATAACAGGAATAAGAAGTATTTGAAGGATACTCTAATATTTGAAACAAGCGTGATCATACGTCGAAGACAGGCCTTTATTTAATAGTGTCTTTCCATGTCTGACGGAATCGAGTGAATTAATGGGTTGACGGTAGCTAGAATTTTTTTCACACAACCCTATTGGAAATATCTATACAAATTGTCCCAATTGTAATGCTAACACCGGATCCAACCTCACAGTTGATAATTAATATGCGAAAGCACGCAAAAGTATATTGGAAAGAATAAGATATCGTGCGTTTCTTCTATCTGTATCCGGCTGTAAAGGAATTTCCAAGATTTTTTAAAACTCGTGCCGTTGAGCTATATTACGTTACGCACATTAACTGCGGTATCCTGTATTTCTATCATTCTACCGGATGTAAAAAAAAGTTTCGCTTTAAAAACTACATTATGTTGAAAGTGATTTTGTCAACTATTGTAGTAAGATAAGATGTATGATGATTTCCCTTGGACTATTTTTTGGATCAATAAATCTGTGTAGGAAGTGAACCGTATTGTTTTCGCTGTGCAGTAACACAACCACTTTCCCCTTTACAGTTATTGCCGCCTGTGAAGTCAAAGAAGCTTGCAATAGAGATTAAGTGTGTCGGATCTACAGCCAGTGTCGTAAAAGGGGTTAGCGGGACCGTATGGACTCGTGTTCAAAAACTATTGATTTCCCCCAGTTTTTCCCGAGAAAACTACTTTCATCCAACATGTAAGATGCACTCGGAAGAGGATGGGAAAGGAAGGGGCGGGGGAAGGAGGCGTAAATCAATCAAGTCTTCCCTCAGACATGTCATTGTTAAGATACTTGCAATATTCGTGTTATTATTTATAAAGGTTAGAATGCATACCGCTTTTCATTTGAATGGAGTTCTCATTTGATCACCGGTGGTTCAACGCACCCCGAAGGGCAATAAACCAATAACAACATTGCAAAATAGTTATGACCCAATAATATGCCATCCATATATACGGAACGTAAAACGTGGCAGCAATCCAATGAACAACAGACCTCGACTTATTTGACTAGGTTTCTGCTCCTATTTCTGTCTTTCGCTCTCATACACTCCCATTCTCTCCCATATTCACTCTCTTTCTGTCCTTCCTCTCACTAGAGACCCGTTTGGGATCAGGCTAAAATTCATAGCCCTCTGTTTGCTCTACCCATGTTTGCTTGCTTCCCCATTGGCCTATTTCTAAGTTTTTTGTTCTCATTAATCGTCAAAACCTGATTTCGTCTACTCCTCTCCTAGCTGTTCATTGTTGGCTCACGGTCGAATAAGAAAGTGACCTGTCCAATCACGAAACACAGTGCAAGAGTGAGGAGGTTTGTATTATAACTTGTGACCAAGTGAATCCTTCTCTCTGCCTCTCTCTCTCTCTCTCTCTCTCTCTCTCTTTCTTTCTCTCTTCCACCGGCTCGCCTTGTCCGCTACGTCCGTGTTGGGTGACGGCTTCTATCCCGAGGTGACGAGCGATGGTTCGCAACAGCGTTGGCGCCGGCGAAGAAGAATACTCATTGCAAAATACTATTGGCCTTATTTGTTTCCTTTAAAGACGTTTTTAAAGAAATAAACTCGGTCGAAAAGTTTACATGGCACTGGTAAGGTGTTTAAATGTCTATAGCATTAAATGTATGATACTTTGAATGTCGCCAGAGGCGGATCCAGAAGGGAGGGGGGGGGGGGGGGCGCGTTTGCCACAAGTGCAATTTCCCCCCTCCCCAAGAAAGGTAAAAGTGGCGATGACCAAAAATACTTCTGAAGTAAAATTTTGACTATTTTTACATTAAATAACTTATCGGTAAATATTCCATATCACGTATCGAAATTTATTCTTTGGTTCTAATGGCATGATCCTGAATATATTGATCCTGTACTAGATGCTTGCTGTTTTAATTTAGTTCTTCAAAATATCCTAGACACAACAAAAGCTTCAAATATTACAATAACTACAAATTATGTCACGGGACATGTGGAATTTTTTTCTCTTTCATATACATATTCATATGCGGTTTACAAATACCTTTAGGTAACTATTGGAGGTACTGGGACAACACAAAGCTCAAATGCCCGGGTGAGAATCCGAACCCGGTAGTGCTACAGTTGTTTTCGCGTAAATCCATACGAATTTGTAATTTTACATGAATATTTCTGTTCCGTTTACAGAAAGAAAAAAAAAATACATCACATCAAAGCGCACAGCACCCAGGTATCCGTCTCTCTCTCTCTCTCTCTCTCTCTCTCTCTCTCTCTCTCTCTCTCTCTCTGCGGGCGGCGGCCATCTTCTCGCTCCGTCGCGCTTTGTCCACGGCCCGCCTCGGACGGCCGGACCGCAGGCATGTGGTTTGCAACCCGCGCCCTGCCGTGGGCTTCGCCTCCGCTTGCGCAACTCCGCCGGCACCTGGCGAGCTGTGGCGGACAGGAATCTCTCTCCCTCCTCCTCCCTCCCCCTCCCCATTTCCCACACACACACACACACACACACACACACAACACATTTAGACTTCATTTTCACACGAGCGCGGCTCCGGAGGGGAGGCACAAGGGAACGCCATTCTGTATGGTTCACTTGAATATTTCAATTCACGTTGTTATAAAGTTTTCCTTCGTCGAAAGTCGTTTGAAACTATTAAATAACAGTATTCCAGGCCATAAACTGGTCAATATTCCAAGCCCACCCCTGACTAAGGCTCAGAGTTATTGCGTAACGACGCAACTACCGGCGATCATTTCTTACCATCGTCGCCAATGCGGACCCAAGGACCGAGTACCTAATCTTGGCATCGAACCCCCGAGGCTCGAAGGGAGTAACGGAAAGCTCCTCGTAACCTCCCAGTTTTGACCCTGTAACAATTCTGTTGTGACGGGGTATTTGTGGACCGATTGTTAAGAGGCCTATACAGACAGGGCGCAACTCCGCCAGCGGGTTCTGCGCTTACGACATCGTGCAAGGTGGGCGGGACAAAGCTGGAAGGAGGAGACGTGGATTGGTTATCTTGGCGGCGCGTCACTTCGACTGGGAGGCGGAGTGGGGAAAACACTTTCCACCCCGCCGGCATTCCAGCTTACAGTGTCTTTTAGGACAGATCGCGGTGTTCCGTACCCGCTATCGCTCTGTCCTCGAGTCTCCTGTTGTCGCGGTGTCGAGTTACCTTCGAGGCACAGTTATTTACTATACGTCAGTGGATAAAGGCCGCACTTGGCGTTGTGTTGAGCGCATTGCCCACCAACCTCCCAATTCTCTCCCCCGGCCAGGTTATTTACACTAGACAAGACTATTGGCTGGAGTATTTCTTCTCAGAGATCTCTCATTTTCCATGCTTTCGGAGCTGCGCCGAACTTTCATTGCAAGTTCTATGGAGCTGTCAAAACTACGCAACTCATCCATATAAAGAATCAAATGCATTTTCCGTTATACTTAACCAAAAATATTACATATTTTAATATCATAGTTGAAAATATGTAGGCCTACATGTTACCTAGTCAAAAATAATGCATGCATAGCATAGCAAGTGCGCATACCTACGCATAAACAACACAGGTACGCATACGCGGACACATGCACACTTCCTTGCTGGGAGATTTTTCGTTTGTAGTTTTAAACCTTGCTGACTAAGAAATTAAAATTGATTTGTGCCAATTATTGGCAAGCAATGATTTACTTAAATAATTAAGTTGTGACTTATTGAGTTATATAATAATTCAGTTATACACTTGGGTCTGGTTACCCTTCAAGTTTTGTGCTATTACGTTTCCACCAGCAACAAAGTAATGAGATTACCATCAAATAAAGAATAATATTTTTCAAATTTTCAATTTTATACTATGTACGAAAATAGTTATATTATTGCTGGGTTTCAGAAATAACTCATAAATAGTTTACATGATTTTTCACCCTTCCGGTATATTTTTTTTTACAATTTCTTTCATCATAAAATACGTATTAGATTTAAATGTACGTACTAAACTACAATTTATCATACGAATACAAACGAATCTAAGCATGCACTGATGCAACAATGAGTCAACAAACATTCGTACATAAAAATATGTTAGTTTCAACAACAGGTTGAAATGCATCTCTTAGCTCAACGAAGTCATATAACATAGTCACAGGTACTATTTGTTGCTGCAAATTGTATTTGAAGTTTGCAAAATTACGGAACTAGTTGTCTAAGTCATCCGAAACGTGGTAACGTTATGAGGCAAAAATCGTAATTTTGTTCACCCGGACTTTCCCCATTCTTTAACATGAAATGAGTATACAGGAAGATGTGTGGCGTTTACGGTGAGTGACTAGTGTTCACAGTTTTTATTCCAAACGTACACAAACAGTTTTTTTTTTGTAATAATGACGCGATTACTCAGCATGTCATATCATGTATTTGTAACTCTTTATTCCGTTAGAAATAGAATCTTTGCACCATTGTCAATATCAATAATTAGTGATTTAAAAAAAAGTATGGTAAGGATAATATGTGCCAAAATACATTTTCAATACGGCACAGAATCATGTTATTTTTTCTACCTTATATTTTGTACATGTTTAGATTGTTTACAATTTGCTATTTAAAATATTTGTATGCATGTCCACCCAATAACTGTTCAGAAAATAACAATCATCGATTTATCTGTACAAATTATTTTTGGCTTTTCTGAAGAAAAAAAAGTTAATGTATGAAGTTGTACAAATACATCTTCTTTAATGAAATATAATTGAATTTGAACACATTTACACACCACAAAGACAAAAAACATATGAGTTTATGGATACGCAGTTGAGTACATTTAGATGGTCTGCTTTTACAAGCATAATTTAACAGCGCACTGAGTTTATATTTTATTATATAATAATGTTATATCGCAATAAATACTTTAAGAAAATATACATATTATATTCCCCCATTTTTTAAGAAGCTACGCTACATAGGTAATTAATGAGCAGCTGAACAAGTCTTGACAGCAGCAAATTTTTTTCTTGCTCTTTTTTCAATAGCGTCAATAATGTATGGAGGGTCTCGAATTTCCATGCTCCTCGTATGCCTAGGGTCCACCAGTTCTGGCAAAATGCAGTTATAATAGAATTTTGTAAGATGTGGTTCCATCTCTTGTTTCCAACAATTGTCATCCCTTTCAATTCGAAATATTGCCATCTCTTTTTCCACTGATGTCCAAACACCAAAAATGCAATATTCCCTCTCTGAAATGCGAAGCTGTGCCTGAACTTGATAAAAATATGATTTTTTTTTTCTTTCCCAGTTTCAGTTCATCTCCTTCGAAACTCAGATATCGGATGTTCCCTTGTTTAACTGCTGCAGTAACATCTTTTCCAATTGCAGATTATGGACACTTGACTTCTGCAAGACCCTTTTCTCCAATAACACCATCCGGAGTGGCACCCAAGAAAGGCAATTCCTTGTCAATGAAGAGTTCACTTTTTCCAACCTTAATTCCTTCTTGTTTTTCTAGTTGTTCTATAGCTATCACCTCAAAATTTTTACCATGGTAAATTGCAGGCACATTCAAAATATCGGAGGTATAAACAATACTGCGAACTAAGTTCACGCAGCTTGTTGATGCACGTCTACGACAGACGTTCCCGAAATTAGAAGCCGTTAGAATTTTTCTACGTGTTTAAAGCCATTTTCCGCTTCCTGCCTGGAGAATTGTGTCTGTCTCTAACTGTTGATGGTCCTATTGTGTTAGTTGTAACCTACTGAGGAAAGCATGTTTCTGTTCCTCAAATGTTTCTGGATCCATGTCAGGCTGTTGACATTGAGGACCATAGTCCTTTTCTCCATAGGTTTTGGTGAGAGATTTTTTTGGCTGTTTTTTTTTATGATAATTTGTGCGTTTTTTTTAAATTCCCGTCTTCGAAGTTCCCGCCTTCTGAATTCTAATCTTTTTGAAATTTTATTCGGACTTATACCCTTGAACATGCTTTTTTGTAACACATATTGTGGTGTTTTTGTATTGTGTGCTATTACAGCATCAGCACATCTCCCTTGATAAGATCGTTTCGTGGCACTCTTTTTCCTCCGGAAAATTTCGCAATTATTGAATTGAATTGTTCGACTTTGTTGCTATCTACATCATGTATGAGGCTTCAAGAATGAGCAGCTAAATACTGACATTCTTTATAAATATGAGACCACAAAGAATTTTTTCTAACTCTGGGACAATGTTTGACTCGCCGTCTTTTCGACCATCGCAGAAGTAACCTAAAGTACTGCAATTTTTGTGCTCACCAAAAACGTGGCTCGGACCATTTTAAATATCGCATTTCAACTGTGAAACTTTAACTTGATCGGTGCCCTGTGACTTTCTGTAAGCGATTGCTTTTTGCAATCCAATGGATAGTTTACTCATTTTTATATAAACTATTTTCCTCAGAATGGTAGTCCCAAGATTAGCATTTTCACTCGCAGAAATAATTTTCTTCCTGTAATTGCGGAGCAGATGATTCCTGCATTCTATCTTCTCAACAGTAAGAGTGTTATATGGCCTAGCTTCCAGAATTTTCTTGTATACACTGCTGTCACCATCGGCTATAATTTTGGCATACTTTATGTTGTAGTTAAACTCTTTTTGAATCCTTCTACTATTATTTTGGCTTCCATGTTACTTGAGCTACCTTCGTGGTTTTTATAGCAATCGTGTGAAGGGATAGATTCGTTATTTTTCTCTCGAGCGCAAACATAGCACTATTTGTTTGCAACTGCCTTGAACAAAACTTTCTTTTTGTTTGCAACTCCAGAAAGTGCATCGTATTTACATTTGTAGGAGCGTTTGCACCAACAGCCATCGACAACAATAGTAATGAGGGGAATGTTATGCTCGTCAACTTCATCATTGGCTCTCGCTAATTCAGCTTCTTCGCGTGCAGCCTCTTCCATTTTTTCTGAAGCTGCTTTTCCCCGGCCATTACAGCTAACATCGTGATGTTTGGAATAAGTTGCTGGTGCCATGCAAGGCACGCCTTTTGCTGCACATAATTCTTGTAATTGAGAATACCTTGCCCCAATGCCCATAACTCCACCAACAGCCCTTGAATTCATATCCATAACTGAATTATCTTCCATATTATGCGTAGGAACACAGAGTCATGTTGTACATAATACAAAAAAATACAATAATAGATAAAAAATTCTTTCGAATTTTTTTTATTACACACATATTTGCAAGAGTACACCCAAACGATTCATTATGCTGACTTGCTTCCGTGAGTATTTGTAAGTACGACATATCTACAAATCAGACACCGTATAACACTTCTTCAGTTTTCTCTTCTTCACTTGAAAACACTCTTTCGCCCTGAGAACAGCTAGTTGGTGAGGATGTGGATGTTTGCTGCTTTTGGAGTACCAAACCGTTGTCTTCCTTTACATGTTCAATATATTCATCCAAATGTTTATATTTTCTTGGAATAATGAATAAACTGTTCGGCTGAAACAATCCATAAATACATTATTTTTGAATAACTTATATCTATTAATGTACCTAAAATCATGTTATATTTCTATGTCCATAAAATATGTAGGTATATATTATTGTTTCTCAAGTTACGAATAAAACAGGAGTATTGATAGCAGTAAAAGTACTTATAGTAGCTGTAGTATTTTTAATAGTTTTTTGTCCAATGTATGATGCATAATTTGAAAAGTCTTGCTACAATATAAATATTTTTAGTGCTTAAGTCAATGCTGTTTATGTTTTAACTGGGGATGGTGTATCACTTTTAAGTAAGGTCAATAAAAGATGTTGTCTATTGTCACTAAATGTGGTTAAGATTTTTTACTGTCTTCATTTTTTAGCCCTGTTTTTAGTGAAATTTCTGATTAAAAAACATTTATGTAGTTTGAGTAGTTGTGTAATTTTTCAATTGAAGTATATTCGTAAAGTTAAATTATAACTTAACTGTAATTTTTTTAACAGGTCAATATATTTAAAAGCAATATCATTGTCATTCAGCTAACCTGATTGCTTGTCACTGAATTGTTGATACATCTACTGTCTACAGTTGGCTCATTCCTGTCCACCAGCTCGTATGGAATGTCAATGGCTCCTTCGGTGGTTGACCAGAAAGAACATCCTGCTTCCATCTCAAATAGTTTCAGAGGCGGTTGCATTTCTATGTAAGACATGGCTGTAGAGCTGAAAGAGCCACATTACAGTAGCAATAACATTTAACTATTTATATTGATTTATTTAGATAGAAATATAGTTTCGAAAGAATGTCTAGTTTCGTGTAATAGTATAACTACCCGACCGTGTGCAAATTATACGAAATAATTAAAGTAAAATTTTTTTCAGGAAATATTTGAAGAAAGAAAAATAGCATGTATTAAAAACGCTTTGTAATTAACTTATTTCTAAAGTGGGCTAAGGGACTTACATACACTGCCCATCTTCATTGTGCAGGACATTGGCTACAGAGTAGTTATTCTCTTCATCTGATGTGTCATTTTCTCTTGAAGAAATTTCTTGTGCCGTTTTTACTCCCTGGCTGCCAAGGTGACATCGTGAGTCTCTACCTTCCGGAACTTGATAACTGCAGCTATAAAATTTAAATTTTTTCCTGCAATGCATAAAATTTATCCTTTTTTAATACCTAGACTTCTTTATTTTTTGTGCAATAAATGACCTTACACTGAACAGACCAAAAATCTTATGTATATTTTGGCCAAACCATATTTGTTAAATTAATAGAACTGGTTGTGTTGCCGATCTTACTTTCTCTAAATTAATAACTTAGATTTGTTTTAAATAATATGTAAACAGTTACTCAATTTGCCGGATAGCTTTCTTCATAGTAAACTACTTCATGCACTCCGGATGTTATTTCGTTTTCAATCAGTGCTTGATGTCTGCAGTGATCTTGATAGGCTCTGGTTTTCCAATTCTTCATTGACATTGTTTTGTTTAGGTATAGTTTTTTTCCTGTGAATAAATTGATAATTCAGTGCCAAATAAAAAAATGTACACATATGTTATACACATTTTAAAGGTTAATACTACAACGTTAATACACACATATTATATGCTTCGACAGTGAGGAGCCAGAGTTTGTTTCCCCCCTCCCCCTCCCCCTTGCCAACAGGGAGCTCAGCCTGTCAAAACTTATAACTTATGGATGCATTACATATCATAAACTTACATATTTAACCTATATATTTTAAATAAACTTTTCAATATGCGATTGTTCATCTAAGATAACTCAATATTATGGTCGGGAAGATGTTGGAGGTGAGAGATCACAAGGTAAGTTTCGACTACGCAGGCTAATGAACGCCATATTTATTTTGTATGACATATTACAAAACAAACTGACCTTTGACTCCAGTATGCTTTGAGATCAGTAGCTTTATTTTTCTTTCTTGTTGGAGAAATATAAGGATTTCCTGCGAACACATGTACTTATCGCGATATCCGATACCCCGACGCGCTGATAAGGCGACCGAGCAGCCGTCAGACGAACTTCCCCTCCGCTGCCTTCACAGCAGCCGCTAGCCCCACTCCTCGGCTCCAGTCGCCGGCTGAAGAATACGCCGCGCGAGGGAGACACTTCTCGGCAGAATAAATGTGCGGAAATGCATTTCGTCGTAGAAGAATTCTGGGCGTTTTTCAGCGGTGACCTATGTATGTTTTTACACCATTTTAATCAACGATTAATACTCTATCGGTGTGTGTGTCTACTTTTTTTGTGTGCATTACACACGATACATAAAACAGCTGCGTAAAACCACACATTCGGAAATATTTTTACCTATGTTACGAATTTTAAAAAGCATTATAAAAATTATAGATCGACCCATTCATCCTTTCCCTATACATACAAAAACATGACAATTTTATCTGTAATGGAAAGCTGCAGATTCTTCTTAACAAAAGGCCCTACAATCATGCCCTGAACACTGTCTGTATAGGCCTCTTAATGTTGAGCTGCGAAGCTCTGTTTTGAGTTTTTGTGTTTTTTAAAGATAAGTTAATAAATTACATTAATCTCGAATCGCTGTTGTGTTTTGTGATTACGTTAATTTCGTGTGTATTCCTGGGCTTCTGTGTTCATTTAGGCGAAAAGGAGAAGGGGGGGGGGTGATTGATTTGTTTAATCCGAGCAGTCGGCCTATAATGCTCGGAGTGAGATTTTTTTATTTTTTTTTATTAATAACTATATTTTATTTGTTGTAATTTTGCCTGGAGCTGTTAGTGACTGTGTATAGCTATATACACACATATATATATGTGTGTGTGTGTGTTGTCTGGGCTGCGAGGTTCCTAAGACCGTGGGCCACTGACCCCCTTCCTTAACCTGGAGCGAGGGCCAGGCCTGTTGAGGGCTGGCTCGTCGCGTACCTGCAGCCAGCATCTCTGCTAGTAGCTCCGGCACCGCACCGATGTCCTGGTAGGTACATGTCCAGCAAGGAGTGTCTCGAGCCACTGCGAGCCCGCCACTACACCGCGTTCACAAGCGCCAGTGTGAAAACGGAGTCGGAGTAAGCAAGTGAATTGTTTGTGTTGTTGCTGCAGAGAAAGAAATGCCATAAAAAACAGAAGATACTGAATCCATCCGATTCTTTGTTGAGCAATAGCATAACTATTTCTAACCAACTTTTTTTTTTGTAACTTTTTGAGTATTCCTTTGCAGGCACGTCCCACCCTACTTCTGAGATAAAAAAGCTTCGGTGTGGAAACTAGATTCCGCCATCAATCGCAGAAACAGTTTTATTGCAGGAAGGGCTTGATTGAAAAACGCGCCAGTGTGTGCACGACCTCTTGCCGCTGCTGGCGTGAGTGCGCAGCTCGGTGTGAGTAGCTCTGAGTGGTTTCGCGTCGCCACTGCGTGGCCCAGCGTGAAGGCAGCCTCAGAGCCATGTTCTGCAACAGCAACCTTCCTTTTTTCCACAAACCCTGCCGAAAAGTCATCCTGTAGCTGCCTCTGTTTTCACATCGAACTGCCAATGAATCCGCAACTTATCGCTACAAATACTGTGAGGCCGTAACCAGGAATTTGTGAAGGAGGGCGTTCAGTGTGTAACCATTAGATCATTTTTTAGGATTACCTGTTTTTTTATAGTTGAATTTTAAAAGAACATTGACTGACACACTGAAATCTCAGGGAATACCATCCTTTCAGAGCTCCTAAGTTAGAGCATAGAAATTTTGCGCGAGGAAAAAAACTGAACATTTTATGTTTTGGTTTTTATTTAATTGTTTTTAATACTTTGTTCTTAAATAAACTTTTTTATGATTTCGTTTAAACAAGTGTTAGTAAACACATTAAACACACCGGTCAAGTTTGTATGAAACTCATTCTTATCGACAGTAACCGGTATTCAATATAGACTACTTAGAAACCTAATTACTACCGCTTCTGTGTACGAGGCATTTCAGTGTATAATGGGAAGGAAACACATTATTGTAACCCTCTAAGGATTAGTGTGATCCTTCCAAAATAATTTCTCTGTAAGTCCATGTTTCTGAATCCTCACTGATCTTATTTGATTTGCACTCAGCATAGCGTGGGTTCGAGCCCCGACTAAATACCTCGCCTGTTTGTTCGATTCGGCACACATTAGCAGTCACCTATGCTCATTTAGGTCGGTATTCTAAGATACAAAAAAAAAGGGGGGGTTAGGTGTTGAATATGCTACACCTGCACCCTAACCATATTCCTCGTGCACGATAAGACACGGCCAGTCTCTTATTTTTAGGCAACGGATTTTGGTATATTATCCGTTGCCGTTTTTTGCCCAAATTACGCGCATGCTCAGAGCTCCTTTATCGTTGATGTCCAGATGGCTGAACCGCATCTGGCGCCAGTAACTAATCATCGGGAGACGTACCAAGCGTGTTGGCGTGCCAAAAGAAACTTAATGATAGCGAAACTATCCTGGAATACATTTTGTACACTTTAATGGTCATAAAAAACAAATAACCGCAACTATAAAAGCCCTAGATATAATTAAAATTACACCATTATTTCTCGTGATAGTGCTGCTATCAGCAGAATTTTGACGTAGCAAATGTATCTATGGTTGCCAAACGTCCGCTAGAATGCATTGAAATAAATGCAGGGCACAGTTTATTAAAACGGTTGGTTTTTCGTTACCTTACAGGATTTTTGTTTGGATACGTTCTAGAATACGGTCCGTGAGTTAGGTTACGGTTGTATCCCAACAAGGCAGTGCTATTTCGCTACCTTACTCGAATGTCTTGGAATACCGCCCTTATTATCGCATCAATCAGCCCAATACCGTCTTGTACCTCAGAGAGTGTGGTCGGTAGTACTTCCGCAGGAACTCTTCGCTAGCACGCGACTGTGCATACAAATGACAGTACAGTTTGCGACACACCCTCTCTGGTCTCAGCAGGATTCCTCCCCATTCCATTCGCAGTGGCTAATTTTAATGTGTAACATCTTAGCTCTCGGTATACGACATTTGGTAGGAGTGATCTCGTGAAGGGAACGGATATCGCATGGAACGGAAGTAGTTGGAAATGGGGGGTTCAAGCACAGGCGCAGGAGCCAGGAGCCCGCCATCTTGGATGACGTCATCGGCGGCCATCTTGGATGACGTCATCATGACCTTTGACCTTGACCTTGTCAATCTATGCTAATCTATGCTAATCTATGCCAATCTATGCCAATCCGTATGCTAATCTATGCTAATCCATGCCAATCTATGCTAATCTATGCTAATCCATGCTAATCTGTATGCCAATCCATGCTAATCCATCCGCCATTTTGTATTTCTAGAAATTTCCACCAACTTCGAATCATGACGTCACCGTTGCACTTTGTGTCACGGGCGCCATCTTGGATTTGAATTTTTTTTTCGAACTTTGAAATTCGATGTAAACATCAACCGCCATCTTGTTTTCGTCTGCTGGTGGCCGCCATCTTGTTTTCGTCTGCTGGTGGCCGCCATCTTGTTTCGTCTGCTGCAGGCCGCCATCTTGTTTCCGTCTGCTGGAGGCAGCCATCTTGCGACGTCATATAGTTCTGTTGGTCGCCACCAGATAGCAGCAGGGATTATTTTATTTTTTTTCTTTAACTAAAATAATTTCATTGCCGAGGCTGGGATTCGATCCATGGGACGTGAAAACGTCCGGGATGTCGTGGTTACGAGGCGGACACCTTGACCACTAGACCACGAGACCAATTGGGATATGGTGGAATAAATAATCTATATATGCCACGTACTGACGTCAAGTTTTATGATAAAAGGGGGGAGGGTGTCTTTGCCTTCCCAAATGCATGAAATTCAAATTATTATTATACCATCGCCATCTTTAATTCCAGCACAGACTACCAGATGGCGCCAAATTCAAAAATTAGTTGCCAGAGGCGCCGCCATCTTGGTTCTCAAGTTGGCTGGTAGATGTCGCTAGTATCGCGCGCCAAATTCAAAAATTAGTTGCCAGAGGCGCCGCCATCTTGGTTCTCAAGTTGGCTGGTAGATGTCGCTAGTATCGCGCGCCAAATTCAAAAATTAGTTGCCAGAGGCGCCGCCATCTTGGTTCTCAAGTTGGCTGGTAGATGGCGCCACCGTCGCCATATTTTAGTTCATACAATCGATACCAGATGACGCCACCATCGCCATCTATAGTTCCTAGTGTTACTACCAGAGTGTGCCACCATCGCCATCTTTAATTCTTAAAGTTACCGCCGGAGCGCGCCACCATCGCCATCTTTAATTCCAGCACAGACTACCAGATGGCGCCAAATTCAAAAATTAGTTGCCAGAGGCGCCGCCATCTTGGTTCTCAAGTTGGCTGGTAGATGTCGCTAGTATCGCGCGCCAAATTCAAAAATTAGTTGCCAGAGGCGCCGCCATCTTGGTTCTCAAGTTGGCTGGTAGATGTCGCTAGTATCGCGCGCCAAATTCAAAAATTAGTTGCCAGAGGCGCCGCCATCTTGGTTCTCAAGTTGGCTGGTAGATGGCGCCACCGTCGCCATATTTTAGTTCATACAATCGATACCAGATGACGCCACCATCGCCATCTTTAGTTCCTAGTGTTGCTACCAGAGTGTGCCACCATCGCCATCTTTAATTCTTAAAGTTACCGCCGGAGCGCGCCACCATCGCCATCTTTAATTCATAAAGTCGCTACCGGATGGCACCACTGTCGGCCATCTTTAATTCAAGGTATTGTCGCCGGATGGTGCCAAGTTTGAATTTAAAAACCTACAAGTGTTATGCAATGTGTAACCAGTCGAGATAAGTTTGGAACCTGTAGCCATATTATTATTATTATTATTTATTAATGTATGTTTATTAAATATGATAGAGTATTTATAAAATATTGGTGTTGTGTAGAGTCTCTCTCTCTTCTTCTCGTAGTGGCAGACAGTTGTAGCAATTGTAGTCAGTTTGGAACCACTATACTACATCTCGACACTACTTAGAAATTATGCCTCCACTATTTTACCCGGACTTGGCACCGGGCAAGCATGGAACCAGAGGAGTAATGCAAGGGAATGGCTTTTCATTTGTTTGTAACAAACAAACCATCCATCCGATTACATTATCCCAAGTGCCATGCCTGGCTGTGTTACCCCCCCACGAAGCTGAAAAATGAAAACAATTCCCATAAGAACACAAGGGGAGGGTAAATATGTGCAAACATTGAGGGAAAAATAACCATCGCTGAAACATACTTCCCAGCATTAATTACAACAACAAAAGATGACAGCAAAGAGGACGGGGAAGAGAAGGCCTAAATAAAAAATGTATAAATACATGTGATAAGCCTCCATTACCCAACGTAGCCATGGGGTAGCGTATGTATACCATCATCCTGGATAACTCTTTTGTTATCTGTCCAAGTAAGTGCTAGTTTGTTGGTGCACTCGGAATAGATATCATGGTGGTAGGAGCGTATAGATCGCACTTTTACACGCAATGTAGACTCCTGGTGTAGTGTACGCAGGTAGTCCTCAAAAGTGATTCGGTTTTTAATCACAGACCTTTGCACACCTTTGGCCTTCTTGGTTACAATGTCACTGCACTTTAGGGCGTACAGCTTAGCCCTCAAGCCGATAAATTCTGTCATGGGTCGGCCACAGCACTCATCTTTGAATTTCCCGATTACTTTAGAATTGGTCGCAGAGTGCAGGACATGGTTGGTAGGGTAACCACTCATGTCAAAGTGGTCTAACAGTGCATGGTCAGACTGCAAATCAGAGTAGAAATCATGAGTATCAATCTGATAAATAAAGCTGTCTGTATCCATGTAGGCTAGCTCAAGCCTATCATTATACCTGGGTTTCATCACATCATAATGGAAGTGGTACATCAAAGTCTTGGAGAGGTCAAGAACGGCAAATCCAACATATATTGGCTTGTCGAACATTATTTTCTCGTGCTGAAGGTGCACCAGTGCCAGACTCTGATCATAGACTGTGTAGTCCTTGAAGGTGGGGCGAGCCACAAGCTTGCGGAGGCGCTCTTCACAGCACACCAGCTCCATTGCTTGCCTCTTACGTTTCGCCTCCATCAATTTCCCAAAAGTAGCATTATTAGCTAGTTTGAAAAAGTCTTTCTCAAAGTCGTTCTGTGCGGCTTGTCGTTTTCCAGTGTTCAATGCTATGTATGGCTGCAACCATGCTGACTGACGAAAATGTAGGACTCTATGGATATGAGTTAGGCGGAGACCGTGGGAAATTGCTTGTTTGAGGTTAATGTAATGGATAACGTAGTGGGATTTGTTGGAGAGAGTGGTGAGAAGTTTAGATTGGGTAGAATTGGGAGGACACTCATTCCTAGGAAGGAAGGGTAGATCCCGGTGGGACGGATGTAATTCTACTGGATACTCGACGTCACACTCCACAATGTAGCCAATATCACTATCATCAGGTATGCTGGTAAAATCAATGTTCGTATCATTGCTCCACTGAAAGTCACTGTGTGGTAGAGGGCAAGACATGGCCCAACCGTACAAATTGTTGGCATCTAGGTATGCAAGAGACGATGAAGGTTTGGTGGGGTTGTGTGTCTCAGGTGCATAGGCATTGTTTGCCACGCAGTGCCTTTTCATGCACTGTGCCACCCCACCTCGGATGCCTGACTCAACAAATAAATGCATGTCATAATCTGTGAGCAGGTCCAACCGAACTTGGGTAGTCTTGAGCATGGCATCAAAAGTAAATCCTGGTGCACTGACGTAATGCGCACAATCTAGACCATACGTGTCAAGACAAAGGCTGCGGAAGCTCTCGAAAACATCACATAAGATCAAAACATCTGACTTTAGGTATACATCGCTATACTCCCCCAATGTCGAGCAATGAAAGGCATCCCAGACGGTGTGTGCATGAACATAATCCTCATCGCTAATGGTAGAGTCGGTGAGAATGTTAAAGAAAGCCTCCTTGGGCGGTAGCTGTTGTTCGTCCAGACGTTCCCAGGAATCAATGTGATCATATGGGAATACTCCCTTCCGCATGACGAGCGACACACAGGTGGGATCGAAAAACTTCATGGTGCTGACAAACTGTGCTGGTGGTAGGTTATGTGCTAGTGTAGACAGGGAGCATGCCATGAATCTAAGTGTGTCAATGAACTGGACTGAGAACCTATCACCAAGCTTCTTCGAGAATGTTATCATTTTCTCTTCACTGTGTGGTATGATGAAGATCTCCTTAGTGTCATACCCAAGCTGCTTGACAATAAAGTGCTGGTCGTAGCCGAGATTATGGAAGAAGACTACTAGCTTCTTTGGTCTACGACGCAACATGTTACAGCCATTACAGGAAGGTCCAATGTAATTTCCTGTAAAATGATCATGATCCTTCACCCTATAGTTTGATGCAGTGAAGGGTTTGTGGCAGTAGCAGCATTGTGCTGCATGGTTGAAGGTAATGTACTGGGCCCGTGTCAGAGGTGTCATTGGGATGGAGGTAGCATATATATCCTTCACTTTGTTCCCAATTTCAACTATATCCTCCATGAACCTACTCGCAGCATCCACACCTCGGTATATAATCGGTTCCTGTGGCAGGTTTGCTGTAAGGTGTGTGGGTATACGAGCATTGTCCACCTTGATGTATATACCATAGCTATATGGCTCATGCTTCTGGTACTTCTCTGTGTATGCTATATTGGGGTCATGCTGACATGAGTCCACCTTGGTTAGCATGGCCTCGAAGTCTGCATACACAACTATAGGCAGTTTACCCATGTGGTGGAAGTTGGTGAATTCCAACCTGGGTGGGTTTCCATCCTTGTCGGGAAGTGGCATTTCAACACGCACAGGTGCATGAGGAACACAGTACCTCCTATGTTGTTCCAGGCACTGTTGTCCCGTCATTCCAGTCACTCGGAGTCGATCATCAAATGATTTGAAGCATCTCTTACATATATATATTCTTTCATTGTGATTGGTTACCTGAGACCGTATCAGCCGTGAAAAGTCCGTAATGAGGCAGTAGTGCTTGTGATCGACATCAGATATTAGCAGAAGATCGAAATGCTGCTGCTTCTCTTCATCAACAACCCGAATTGGGACCACCTTATTCTCTTCACCGAGAGTATAGACATTAACTGACACGGTTGGGTTGTGTCGCTCAAAGACATTAATCTGTTTGACTGGTGTAGGGAAATCAAGTTCGTCAAAGTTAAATTGTGTCTCCAGGTTCAGGTATCGTTGGTCAACTCGACACACATTAAATCCCCCAACAAACTTGGAGATAATGGCCCACTTGAAACATTCTTGATCTTCGTTCTGGGGATTAAGTACAGCATGTTTGATAGCAATCGATGGTGGCAGAGGCAGATAGGAAGATGCACGCAGTGGGTCGAGCTTGCTGACACGAAGTTGTATGCACTTCACTGACGTCAGCGACCAGCCAGAACCTTTGCTCATGTACTCGTCCTCCTCCTTACAGATGTTCAAAATACTATTTCGAACAGCTATAGCAACATCATCTACATTGTATAGAGGGATGTTGGGGGTCTTGAAGGCACGCAGGTCTGCACTGTCGTCGAATGGTGCTGGTTTTGCATAATTGCACTCGAGCCACATATTAAATTTTACGGCCCCAGTTGCCTCTACAATCTCAGTTAGCTGCGCAACTATTCTATCCTCCATCGTCTCAAGATATGTACAGATATCCAATGAACGGTCGAAATTGTTCCCGGCTACGAAGGTGCGCAAACTACCACTGAATGCACGAGCCACTTCAACGAAATCATTATTATTATTAATATCTTCTGGCTCAATGGTTGATGTGGCCTGGGATGTTGAGGTATTAGGCAACACCATGGGTTGAACTGCTCTAGAAGTAGAGGCTTGCTGCTCATCACTCACAAGCATTGTGCACCGAGTCGGGAGAGCTGGAGTCGTCGCCGCAGACCCACGACATACCAAGCGGTGTGCTGCTAAATTGTCGCGCCGGGCAAAAACATTTCCGCACTTATCACAAAGAGCATTAACTGCTCGAGCCTGGTTTCCAGTACAGGAATCCTCATGCCTACGAGCATCGAAGGTCCTCGTAAACTGCCTGTAGCAGTACCGACAATGCTTGCTGCGAGATGTATGTGTGCCGGTACAGATCTTCAAATGGCACTGTAGGTTACCCCAACGAGCAAATGTAGTGCCGCATTTCTCGCAGAGGTGCATTTCTAGGTTAGGTGCGTCTGCACACTGTCGTTCATGACGTAAGGCATTTTTCCAGGCCGTAAATAACTTCTTGCAAAAGCGACAACTAGGACCCATCGCGCCTACCCCTGAACTAACTGAAATATCAGCAGACGTGATGATGATGATGATGCTATATATCTTGCTATCAGCTCCGGATCCTGCAGAGAAGCCTCGATGCGGTTCGACGGAGAAGTAGATACCTACCAACGAAATACTAGTTAAAATACTATTTCGAAGAATAACCAGCAGTCACTTGCATAAAAACAGATGAAAGTGTATAAGCAGGACCACCAACTTGTTAAAAAAATTTTTATGTATTACTGAGAACTTGACAAAAAAAAAATGTGTCAACAGTTTGAAGCTGTAATATTTCCTGTGTAAACATAAGCAGGTCACACTAGCTTTATAATAATTAATTGTACTGGTAGGAAATGTGTGTACTAGCCGACGAGACTCTAACAGACCGTCTACCGCTACGTGATACAGTGCTAGGTATCGTGCGTGAAAAAACTTTATTCATTAAGAATATATTTGTAATGAAATACGCAGCAAATGTAAATAACGAGTTAACAAAAATATAAATAATATTTATGATTTAATAAGGTATGAGACTCAGTAATATCGTGCGCGATGTAAGGAAATGGACTCGCAGTGCATATATAATTTCACGTAGCTCTGCGCTGGGTCAGAGCACTAATGGAAACCTTTCAGAAGGTATGTTGAAGCTCCCCCCCTCCCCCCACCCACACCTCTCTTACACCACTCTCTTCAGACAGGCGGCGCGCGCTTCATGACAGTCTGAGTCGTGTCCCGACATGTCTCGAGCACCCGATGCTGTCAGGGGAGCATTTACGTATAATGAAAGGAAGTAGCTCTGCTGTTTTATTGCTGGAATACTAGACATACTTACACTGATATTTAAAATAAAAACATAATCTATATAAATTAATGTATTGCTACTCATAGCATAGTGTGCTGCCAACTATGCGTCCTTTTTCTGTATGTGGCCAGACACTTTAGGATATATGATTTCAGCATAAGTACAACAAGAAAAATATTACTTCCTAATGTGGTCCCTACATTGTTCCCAGGGTATCGTAAATGGTTTCATGGCTACAACTGCATGTGACACTACATAAAATAACAATCACAAGTGTAATACTTTTTACAAGTATGTGTAGGCTTCTGACTGTGGCGGACTGAAGGCTCGTGCCTGCAGTAGGACGTTAACACAGACTACGTATTCATCAGTTGAGACGTGATAAAATTACAGGTTACATCAGCTGAGGCGAGGTCAAAGACTTGTCCGTACCCTATAGCATAGGACCGATGCCTGAGAGCAGCGGTATATATGTAAGCCGCTAGGATATTACAGTACATTATGTAGACGTCAACTACCACTCAAGTCAAAAATGTGTTTAATAAATACGAAAATAACTATTCTATGGTCAAAAATGTGTTTAATAAATACGAAAATAACTATTCTATGTGAAAATACACTAGTATGAAAAATCCATATTACTCATGCTAGAGAATAAAACTGTGTAAGGACATGCACAATAAATTATAAAACTAATAATGAGCCTACTAGTGTTACATTGGAAATAATTATTTAAAATAAATACATCTTAATTTGTGGCTTGTCAGAATAAATAAAGTCATCGGTCCCCCCGAGCATGTCTGGCATTTGGTTCAGTCAGGGAAAGAGGACTGAGCATGGTTGCTTACGAGATTATGGCTCGCAGACAATAATGCATGCGATACTAGAATTGCACTTGGACGTAACGTATACAGTAAATGTGACTATGAAAGATTTCAATATATAGACATAGTGAACAACTTTTTTTTGTAATAACATAAAACTGGACGAGATGGGTATCGAACCGCGCACTACAGACTATGGAGCGCCATGTCTACCAGATAGGAGCACAACACTGTAGCTACGAGTTGCAGAGGGGATCAATGTAAACAGTTTACAACTAACCTACAGACGTGTTAGGAATAAAGCATAAGCGTGCACGATTTGTGTTGGATTTCCCCAGTGTGCTTCTACTTATTCTTGAGACGGTAATTCTCCGTAAAGTTTTTTAGATATTAGCCACCACGACACTCTTGATTTGATGTGTGTTGGTATATATCGTAACAAAACTAGTAGATACATGGTTTTTGCAAAAAGAGGAAATTAACTCTCGCTAATGAATTATTTTAGGAAATATGTTTCAATTTTAAAATATCTGAATGCACCTGAATATATAAGCTAATATAGAATGCAGATCGATGCCTATAGTGTTATCGAAAGGTTGTAGATTTTTAGAGCCGAATAATCTGACTCATCGTAATGATTGCTAGACATTCAAAATGTTTTTAATTTTGAGTTAAATTTAAAATCTAGATGCTTGTTGACGCCACGGTACAGACGTTAACAATATAGATTATTTTTAACTACTGCTTTTGCTTCTTGTAAAATAAATAAGTAGTTGCAAACGAATTTAGTTATTACTATAAGCCGTTAATCTTCAGCCGCGAATAGTGTTACTTCACAACTAATGAAATGCACGAATGACAATACTTTAATATTAATGTGACATGGATCTGAACAATGCACTGTTATACTAATATTTCTTTTATAAACGGGGAGCGGGCATCTTACCTCAGCGGTGAACTGAAGACGTGGACTAGTGGACTGGTAGAACTCGATCATGAAGGCACGATACAAATGGTTGGAGTTGCGCTCGCTCGAGTATATAAAGGATTTCTGTGTGTGACGTCAGTGAGGTCATGGACGAGTCACTAGGGTGGGTTCACACCTGAACGTTCATTTGATGTGTTAGCTTTTAAAAAAAATCGAGTAAATTTATACTGGTTTCCAACACAGGTTCTAAAGATGATGACTGTTTATAAATATATATTTTTAATAACATTAATTTTTTTTTATATGTTTAGTGGTTTGATTTTTAGTATTAATGCATACCAGTAGTTTCATACATTATAAACTAATGGTATGCATTATTGAACTTCCTTTAGACATGCGTATTACAAAATTAATTTCGGATTTGTTGGGTCTGTTCATTACGAAGGACCTCGCATGAAACCACCTTAAGACTGACCCGTCTCCCACAGGCAGTCAACAAAATTCCTTACCCCGGAAATACTTTTTCCGTCCGGTCGCTGGCCTGGCATGCTGCTCCGAACCGTTGACCTCAACCTGCGTTTCAAAGCATGCACTATTTGCTTTAGGGATTTTTACACGAATAAATATTAATTTGAAGTTATACACTTTGGGGGTTTACTTAAATTAAAGTCGAGAAATACATTCATTATTTTTATTACAAGAAAGTCGACATATACTCGTGCAACCACAGATTGCAAATAATAATAATATATTTTTAAAAACAAGCCATTTATAAAACTTTTAAAATTAAATTTCTCGAGTTACAAACATTGTAATTTTAAAACAAAAAATATTCCACTTCATAAGTAAACTGCGTATGGCTCAGAGCATACTGGTGGTACGTGGTTCATTGTATACAGTTGGCGCATGAGTCTTATTTAATATTTTAATAATTAGTTTCACGATTATGACGGAAACAATGTCATACAGTTGTACCAACTTTATTGTTGTGCAACACTTTCGTTTTTGTTTTTTTTCAAAAATGGTTCTCTTGCATGTATTTCATAGATGTCACGTGGTACTAACTACCGGGTTCGTACAGAGGCTTAAAACTATGTAGGTTACATTGCAGGTAGTTGCATGAAGCCCACCATACTTGATTACTTTCTTCCTCAATGGTGTGGTGAATAAGCCCGTCACACTGTTCCGTCCAACTGATAACCGCGCCGGTGCTACGCCGCAACTCACACTTCATTGACGCTTGTCCTGGACGCACACGTAACGTTTCGGTTGCTGATGCAGCCTTAAGTATGTCTAAGCTTGTGGGAAATTTACTGTCAGGTCGTATATGATATATAACACAGTTGACCTTACTACATGCTTGATTGCGTACATATAGGTTGTCCTCGTCACAGTTCGACACCCAGTGATGACCAAAGTTGCAGACCTCCAGCTGGAACTGACCATCAGCTGTCACGAAGAACACACGACGGAATCCAGACGTTACCTCTGCATACTCAGCAGATGGATCAAAAGACATTTTGACCACAGTACACGGGTACTGGATGAGATCTATGATTCAACTAGCTTCTTCAGGATCGTTGTCCTCAAATTTATATCACAGTACAAAATTTCAATATGGCCGCTGGACATGTTATTAATTTGTCAACATTTAATTTTCAAAATATTATTTAACTGTAAAAATTAAATGCAATCATTAAATTAAAGATTTGTCTGTTATCAAAGAAACATGTACAGTATACTTAATGCTCTAAGATGTAGATGTTATATAGAATAAAATAATGTTTAGTTGGATGAAGAATATTTATAAATTGTATTTTATGATTTAATAAAATTTAAACAGTTGATATTAAGAGGTGTATCTTAATTTTTGTAACTTAGTTCTGTATCGGGTGCAGATGGAGAATGAGTGTTTAATTGAGTGTTGATTTTGAATATGAATGTCGAATTAAGTGTCGATTTTTGAAAAATGAGTGGAGAGTATTTATTTCCATACATTACAACATTTAAAGTATGATTATCGCACAGGAATTGTCTCATGTCATTTATGAAGTTGGGTAGTCTAAATATATTTGGTTATTCAATTGTTCTAGCTCCTTTGGCATACGCCTGTTTTGTCTGCTGCGGGAGTGACGTCTGTGCTTGGGAAGAGGCTTTCACAGCAGCGCGTGTTCGGGCAGGAGGAAACACGCAGAGCCACTTAGGGGTGTTTGTGTCGTCAACCATAGGCTGCGCCGGGTTTTTGGAATGTGTTGTGCAGGTTATTTCGATCGAGTTCTGGGGCCTCACAGCATCGCTCCGCTAACGTGGTAGTCTGCTTCTAACCACGCTCTCATCATCATGGCTTCATCCAGCGACAGTGAAATGGATGATAGTAGGGAGCGATCCCGCAGCCCTCTGCATCGAAGGACACTTTCTTCCCTGGACAGAGAGGCTGAAAATGATGCCGCTCGAACTGCCATTCTGCTACTCAGCAGTGGTAGTGATGATGATGATGATTATGATGTTGATGATGACAATGATGATCAAGATGATGATGATGGCGATGATGGCGATGATGACGAAGATTTTGATGATGATGATGACGAAGATTTTGATGATGATGAAGGTGATTATGTAGACATGGATAATTATACGGAAGATGAGTGGGATGCTTATTTACAAAATTTGTTTGCGGAGATAGACGATGAACGGATGACGAGAGATTTTGAAGTGGAGGAGTAATTTATTATTATCTTCCTTCCAACCTCTTTGCTGTCATCTTTTGTTGTTGTAATTAATGCTGGGAAGTATGTTTCAGCGATGGTTATTTTTCCCTCAATGTTTGCACATATTTACCCTCCCCTTGTGTTCTTATGGGAATTGTTTTCATTTTTCAGCTTCGTGGGGGGGTAACACAGCCAGGCATGGCACTTGGGATAATGTAATCGGATGGATGGTTTGTTTGTTACAAACAAATGAAAAGCCATTCCCTTGCATTACTCCTCTGGTTCCATGCTTGCCCGGTGCCAAGTCCGGGTAAAATAGTGGAGGCATAATTTCTAAGTAGTGTCGAGATGTAGTATAGTGGTTCCAAACTGACTACAATTGCTACAACTGTCTGCCACTACGAGAAGAAGAGAGAGAGACTCTACACAACACCAATATTTTATAAATACTCTATCATATTTAATAAACATACATTAATAAATAATAATAATAATAATATGGCTACAGGTTCCAAACTTATCTCGACTGGTTACACATTGCATAACACTTGTAGGTTTTTAAATTCAAACTTGGCACCATCCGGCGACAATACCTTGAATTAAAGATGGCCGACAGTGGTGCCATCCGGTAGCGACTTTATGAATTAAAGATGGCGATGGTGGCGCGCTCCGGCGGTAACTTTAAGAATTAAAGATGGCGATGGTGGCACACTCTGGTAGCAACACTAGGAACTAAAGATGGCGATGGTGGCGTCATCTGGTATCGATTGTATGAACTAAAATATGGCGACGGTGGCGCCATCTACCAGCCAACTTGAGAACCAAGATGGCGGCGCCTCTGGCAACTAATTTTTGAATTTGGCGCGCGATACTAGCGACATCTACCAGCCAACTTGAGAACCAAGATGGCGGCGCCTCTGGCAACTAATTTTTGAATTTGGCGCGCGATACTAGCGACATCTACCAGCCAACTTGAGAACCAAGATGGCGGCGCCTCTGGCAACTAATTTTTGAATTTGGCGCCATCTGGTAGTCTGTGCTGGAATTAAAGATGGCGATGGTATAATAATAATTTGAATTTCATGCATTTGGGAAGGCAAAGACACCCTCCCCCCTTTTATCATAAAACTTGACGTCAGTACGTGGCATATATAGATTATTTATTCCACCATATCCCAATTGGTCTCGTGGTCTAGTGGTCAAGGTGTCCGCCTCGTAACCACGACATCCCGGACGTTTTCACGTCCCATGGATCGAATCCCAGCCTCGGCAATGAAATTATTTTAGTTAAAGAAAAAAAATAAAATAATCCCTGCTGCTATCTGGTGGCGACCAACAGAACTATATGACGTCGCAAGATGGCTGCCTCCAGCAGACGGAAACAAGATGGCGGCCTGCAGCAGACGAAACAAGATGGCGGCCACCAGCAGACGAAAACAAGATGGCGGCCACCAGCAGACGAAAACAAGATGGCGGTTGATGTTTACATCGAATTTCAAAGTTCGAAAAAAAAAATTCAAATCCAAGATGGCGCCCATGACACAAAGTGCAACGGTGACGTCATGATTCGAAGTTGGTGGAAATTTCTAGAAATACAAAATGGCGGATGGATTAGCATGGATTGGCATACAGATTAGCATGGATTAGCATAGATTAGCATAGATTGGCATGGATTAGCATAGATTAGCATACGGATTGGCATAGATTGGCATAGATTAGCATAGATTGACAAGGTCAAGGTCAAAGGTCATGATGACGTCATCCAAGATGGCCGCCGATGACGTCATCCAAGATGGCCGCCGATGACGTCATCCAAGATGGCGGGCTCCTGGCTCCTGCGCCTGTGCTTGAACCCCCCATTTCCAACTACTAACGGAAGTGTGTAACCACGTGCTGCCATCTGTAGTGGATGGCGTGAAACAAAGTTCTTAAATACAAATGGGAAAATTTTAAGTATCAACTGTTTTGTAGATTTTAATAAGATGAATAGTTTTTTAATAAAATTCCTTGTCGAAAATCAGGTCAATTGCCGGGGTTTAGTATTTTTTAGAAATCATTTTCGCTTTCATCGGAACAATTTCATTATTTAGTTTAAAATATCGGTTTGCTAGTCAAATGATTCAATAGACGACCGAGCTGCTCCGTCAACTAATTCTAGCGGCGGTTGCGGAAACCACGTGCGATTCGCGTCAAAAATAATGTAATTGAAAACAAAAATGGGGAATATTTATCACGCTCGGTATTGTCTTAAATAATTATACATTTAAATTTCGCGTCCAAGTTTCGTATTATGAGTACACATTATTTTGTTCTATGTTACACATTCTGGCGAGTACTGAAAGACTCGCTAATAAATAAATAAATATATATATATACATATATATACATATATATAGTATTCTATCGTAAATCATTTTAAAAATAAAATATAAAAAAAATTACAAAAGTTTCCCAATACTAGAAGCTGGGAGAATTCGCAGGTTTGTTGGCCTCCATTATATGTGTATACTCCGTAGTTCTCTAAGTACTCGGGAAAATGTGACCTGCTCATTGGCTGCTGACAGGCAAGACCTGGTTACTGAGATTCCTGCGATTCAAATAATTCTTTCGTTCAAGAGTCCTCATGAAACAAGGTGACCCAAACGGAAAAGCAGCATTAGAGTAAACATATTTGAAATCCATCCTATTATCAGATGAACCCATGGTCTTTTTTTTTTAATAACCAAGAATATGTGCAGTTTTTCTGTAACAGTTGCAACTTTAGTGTGAATCTTTACATTTCATGAGACCAAAAAAATAATTACTTTTGACTACGGTTACAGACGCTCACGAATTGATTTCAGGTGAACGTAATGAATTCCAAGAGTCTGGATGCAGTAGCGGCCAACGTTATGTCCGTACGCAATGGCGAAGTGATAAGACATTGGCCTTGAAGTCAGGAGTACTCAGGTGTGAATCGTGGTACATAGATCAAGACTGCGGTTATCCTTAGTTTACCATGGTAACTCTACAAAAAAAAATGTTCTTATTATAGGTAGAGACCGGAAAAATTCGCGGATTCAATGACCTCTAGGATAGCCTCCAAATACTCTGCACACTCGGGAAAAAGCCACCTGTTCATTGGCTGCTGACTTGTGAGTCTCTCGACCGGGTAGTCTGTGATTCAATACTTCTGTGATTGAATCTTGGATTAAAATTTAACTAATGGCAGAAGCAACACAAAGTTTTAATTGTTTGGATGTTAGCATATTCCGGTCTCTAGCCGTGGGTTATATATAGCCAGATACCGGAAAAATTCGCGGATTTATTTTGTAATATACTAAAATGCTTATGGTATTGGTTCACTTTTGTTCTGGAGGACTTTTGGCCAATTAGAGACTCTCAGTAAAAGAAGAACCGACTCACAAGTTACCCAGTTGAGACTCTTCAAGTCAGCAGGCAATGAACAAGATACGTTTTCCCGATTTTTCGTGGAGTTTATCCAAGATGTCATTGAACCCGCGAATTTTTTCGGTCCCTAGTTATGGCCGATTCTTTCATGTAGTTGAGTTTCACAATGTACGTCTCTACAACCTCACTATCGAAGAGGCAAGTTAAGTTAATTTATTATTAGAACTAGGTTGGCTCGTGAATTTTTGCTGCGTCAAGTTGGAATAAATAAACTTTGACGTTTCGGTCTACAGTGTAGCCATCACCACCACGGCAGCAGTTGCCCGCTGAGAGATACTCTAGTCTACTTGCCGTCCTGTGCATCCTAATTGTCTGGAGCTGTTGGCCAGTCATGGGCCTCTGTCCTGATTGGGCGGTTGTTATGGTCAATCAAGGATGTTCTTGTAATTACCCTATTGAATTTTTCCAGTAATCTTCTCAACCGTGCTCATCATCAGTATTGTAGAACACATCAGAAACTACAAACATTAAAATTTATAACCAACCATATCAGATTGATGGTATACATTTGTTAAAATAGGAATACTGTATACCAATTGGCAAATAAAGAAGGCAGCCCAAGAGTGCCTTAAGGCTCGGCCTCAAAACACCATGTTGATTTTTGAAGTGAATCTTCTTTGCTGAGGGGGCTACAATTTTCGAGCGTTACGAAAATTCCGATTGCATGAGAGGAGGGGAATAGTTAGGTACGTGTTGGAAAATCAGTAGAGGAGGAGTCGGCAGGGGAGAGCATACTTGCACACTTGCATGCTTGCACACTCGCATACCTACACTCTTGTATAATTGCACAAATGCATACTTGCATACTTTGCACTTGCACACTTACATGCTTGTATACTTTCACACTCGCATACTTGTGCAATAGCATAATTTAGCGCTCGCATATGCCACTATATATATATATAAATATATATATATATAGATATATATATATATAGATCTGCGACCTAAGCCAAAGAGAATAATGTTTCCCTATACCTAATGTTATGATAAGCAGTAAGTTTTTCTTCTGTCGCGCGTGGACTCCACCCACACCTTTTTTCTTTTGATCATTAATTGTTTTATGTAAGGGTTATTTAACTCCATGCCTCCCTTGCATTTGTTATTTTGCCACAAATATTTCACCAGATAAGGGTTTAAAAAAAGTTGCGCAGGTGATGATAATTACGAAGGCTTGCACGCCTTTTTTCACCCACGATATTACACTAAGTGAATATGTGTTGAAAATATTTGTGGTAGAACAACGAAAGCAATGGACGCATCGAGTAAAAATTTGAGAAATAGTCCTTAAATAAAATTGACGACGACAAAATTAAAAAAAATTCATCATGAAGTACTCAATTATTAGAAAGTCACACCTTAGGACAGTCGTGAAACAGTCTTCTCGCAAAAATTAAAATAACTCAGAACTGTCATAAGTTTGTACGATCATAATTTATAAACACACAATTTTAGATCTGTCAAAACTTAAGAAAAAAAATTATAACTGTGATAATTTGGAAACTCGTAACATCGTAGAACCGGTACATGTGGTTTAGAAACACATGAATTAGAACCACCACAAATTAAAAACACAACACTTAGATACTTTTATCCGTAGCACCGAGGGGCGCAAATTGGTAGGGGGCCTTGAGAAATAAGCAAGGGGGAGGGGGGCCCTCTGCCTGAGAGTTTAGCGCGTGGTGTTAACCGACCGGTTATGTCTGGATACGGTGCTTGTCTGCTGTTTACTGCCCATATGTTGGCTTATATGTATGTATGCAATAAGACGAAAACTTTAAAATATAAAGTATTCCATAAAACATAGTTTTGACATCAAAACACGTTTCACAATTAACGATTTTGCAAGCCCTCAGCGATGGGCTTCTTGATTTCAGAGTAGGGGATGGTGCCTACCCCCCCCCCCCCCTCCCGAGTAATAAATCCGTAGCAGCACCCCAGGAAGAAGGACCGGATGTGACTCAAGGTCGCGGAATCCTGGACTGTCGGGTGTCGGCGGGTCTACAGAGACGTAGTTCCCTCCCCCCCTCCACTACCACCCGGGAGAACTCGTCTCGCGGGAGGGGAATCCATCTCTATCTGTTGGAGGGGGAGAAGGAGGGGAAGTAAAGGTGGAGGGGACGCGGCAGGCTATAAGACCCGAGATGAGACCGTTTTTTTTTACAACTTGTTGCGAGTGAGCGAGAGAGAGTCTGTCTCGAAGAGTCGCCGCTATGGGAGCGACGCGATCTGTCTCGTGGGTGAGTACGCGAGGCTATATGCCGAGTTTCCGCTCGTTCCCGTGGCGACGCCCGACCGCGCCTGCGTTCCACAGCCGATCCGAACGTTCGTTGTTTTGAATTCCTGCTGCGTGTTTCCTTTCCAGTCGAGAAGGCTTCCAGCGCAACTTTCTGTGGCATTGCTGAGCTCTTCCGTTTACGTTGCTCCGTGCGACTAATAGAAGCAGAGTACTTGACTACGGTGGTAGAAATGTTTATGTTCTAAATACGTTAAACATTGCTTCAAGGTCAAGAATATCTAATGTTCTATGTTTTCATAGTCGTTTATTTTATACACACACACGTGTGTGTGAGAGTGTAAATTCTGCCAGTGTTGTAATCTCGAAGCATTTTTTTAAAAATTATATTAATATTTCGTAATTTGAAATCTACTCTCATTGGTGTTCATTTGATACGTTTCCGTCCATTGTGGAAGCAGCAGACGCGACAGTGAAATGTTCCTGGAGATCCGTCTCCTTTTCCGTGCCGTTGTAGAACGGGCCTTGAAATGTTGTCCGTTGGGAACAGTTGTATTGCGGGCTGCGTTAGGATTAATTTTGTGCAGTTTTTGATGGAAATTACTGTCAGAAGGCCGATTCATTAATGTGATACCTTAGCTGGAATGCACCATAGTTTAGACACAAAAGTCGAGTTGTTTTCTGTTACCAGGCTAAACTCTACTTACTTATACCTACATAAGTCGTGGTCTTTTGTTCACTGATTGCAGTCACATTTTACGTTCCTTACAAATAGCATGCAATCTTTAGAGACCAAAATGTGCGGATTCATTTCGCAACAGGCTAAAATTCAAATACATATCTCTTTGAGCTATGTTTGCAATTGACTCACTGTACATGTGGACGACTCTGGGCCAATGAGTGACCTTCAACTAAAGAAGTATCCAAATCACAGGCAAATAATTTGAGATGACTCGCAAGTCAGCAGCCAATGAACTGACGTTGTTTGTCCGTGTATAGAGAGGACTGCGTAGTCTATCCTGAAGGTCAGAAACCGCGTATTTTTCCAGTCCCTAGTAGTTATATTACATGCATTCGGTAATGTTGCTTTTGGTTTGTTGACCTGCAGAGCGAGACAGAAGTATTGAATCACAGTAGAGACCGGAAAAATTCGCGGATTCATTTCGCGATAAACTAGAATCCAAACACATGTACCTTCATATTTCTTCAGTAATTGGCTCACAGCTTATATTAATGCCTGTGAGCCAATGAAAATCATTCAACCAAAAAAGTATCGAATGGCAAGCATCCCAGTTAACAGGTCTCACAAGTCAATAGCCAATGAACAAGTGGCATTTTCCCAAGTATGTAGCGGATTGTGGAGTCCATCCTAGAGGTCATTGAAACCGCGAATTTTTCCACTCCCTAAATCACAGGCTACCCGGTCGAGAGACTCACAAGTCAGCAGCCAATGAACAGGTGGCTTTTGCCCGAGTGTGAAGAGGATTTGGAGGCTATCCTAGAGGTCATTTTGAATCAGCGAATTTTTCCGGTCTCTACCTATAATGAGAACATTTTTTTGTAGATATTTTAAACCAAGGATAACCGCAGTTTGGATCTATGTACCACGATTCACACCTGAGTACTCCTGACTTCAAGGCCAGTGTCTTATCACTTCGCTATTGCGCAAGGACATAACGTTGGCCGCTACTGAATCCAGACTCTTGGAATTCATTACGTTCACCTGAAATCAATTCGTGAGCGTCTGTAACCGTTGTCAAAAGTAATTATTTTTTGGTCTCTTATGAAATATAAAGATTCACACTAAAGTTAATTTTCTTTATATTTATAATTTTCAAAATCCCCCCCCCCCCCCCCATATTTTTTCGCCACTGCCTGTCTGATTGCCATCAGTGACGAACCACATCGTTCATTTGCACGAAAGGCCTATTGTCGGAATCCAACGTGTTAGTAGCTATATAGGCCGAGTACCGAATAAGTTGTGCAGTGGCGAAGTTTTGTGTCTGACATCTGCGGTACTAGCAAACACTTGGCACGTTTGTTTGACCTATCAGCAACAAGTATTCGTAAGAAACGTTCGAAAGAATGTATTTATATTTTTTTCCATACCTATAGATACACATCTCGGAACAAGTCAAATATTCACGTGCAAATAATTTTATTTTTTATATAAAACCATATTATTTGTTACTCGTAAATTGTTAACTTGGCATCTTAAGCGTGTTGTTTTGCACACCCCGGGCCTACCCGGGCACATACATGGCGCGCAGAGCTTAGGAAAAACCACACGATTTCAAAACTACTCAAGATATCTGAAAAAGCTGTTACAAAAAGCATTTAAGAATTCACAGAGGGTCGATTAGTAGTTTTGCCTCCGGATTAAGTTTTTAAACTGTATTTTGATAAGAGTTAAAAGTGGCTAAAAGGCGTGTTTCCAAATTAATTTCTAGGCATAAAACCACAGGTACATAATCTTGAAAGCACTTATGGGGCTTGCATTACACGTTAATCTTCATTTATCCGTCATATAATGTTACGGTCACCACTCAAATTTCATAGTCTTCCAATGCACTACGAGAAGACTGCGCGTCAGTTCTGGGTCTTTTGCTTAGAGGCGATACCGCGCTAGAAGCACCAACGAGCGTCGCGCTAATCATCCCGCCTCATTAACACAGGAAATTATAGAGTAGCTTGGCTTCTGGGTTGTAGCGGCGTCGAAGGCGAAGATATCACCGACGTTTCGGTCGACGTTGCAGTCGCCATCATCAATAGGTAACTGCTCCCTGATGATGGCGACTGCAACGTCGAACGAAACGTCGGTGATGGATATCTTCGCATTCGACGCGGATACAACCCAGAAGCCAAGTAACTACAGACAAAGCCGCGAAAACCTGCGATCTTTACAAATAATTATACCCCTGACTATAAGGGCTCTTTAACAGAACGACAAAAATTAACCTGTTGTCAACGTTCATGAAACTCTCTATCAATGCTACTAAACCTGCACATTTAAGTTGTTTTGAAACCCAGCAATATTTTAATCGAATAAGATTGGTTTTAATCAATGTAGGTAAAAAAAATATATATATTTTTTTTCACAAACCTAGGAAATACCTAAGACCGTGTGCGAATTCGCTTGAAGTATAATTTTAGGAAATTGTCTCCGGAAGTGACATCACGAGGGCTTTCCTAATAGTGACTGGAAGTGAAGCAATACAATTATCTACATATTATATATATATTTATATAATAGGATGTTGGTATGTATGTATGTATGTTTGTATGTATGTATGACGTTTATAAACTCCGACACCGTTTGACCGATCGCCACGAAAGTTGGCACATCGAAGTGTTTTCTATGGAGAAAGTTTTAATGGTATAGGCCTACATTTTTCTGTAACTCGCCACTGGATGTCGCTGCAGCCCATTTGCACCTCAAGGACCGGGGAAGTATCCGGGGTCGCAAGTACGTAACTGTGTGATTGGATCCTGACGAGTCCTTAATTTATCGTATCTGGTCTCGGATGTTATGTTCGTCGCGCGGAAACTGTGGCAGCCAGAACACTAAACCTGCCCTGCCTCGACGCGCGCTCTGCGGCGTGACTATGCAATCGCAGTAGCACGAGGACCTGGACGATGGTAAAATAATTTCCTAACCAATCACGTCTGACAACGCGCGTGACGTCAGCGCGCGAGGGAGATTCGTGGGCGCGAACACAACTTCGCGGTTAGAAAGATTTTGATACTTCCATCGCGTCGCGGGCGCTGCGTTGCTGAAACGAGACTCTGAATTTTGTTCCAGATTGTTGCTTAAACTAGTGTTATTATTCGTGAATTTTTTTTAAAGCCGTTATTTGAATTTATATGTGAAATGTTTTTAATGTGTTCGCGCACATCTTACAATGAACTTTTTTATTTGAACTACACATATTTTGTTTAGTCATGTCTACAAAAAGAAACATTTAAACTGCATTGGCTGTCGTATGTTTGGTGCGTGTGAAATGGTAAGGAACATTTCATGCATGATCGTTTAATTTTGTTTGTCGCGCTGTTGAAAACCTCCTGTTCGCAATTACGCGATAGAGAAGAATATGAATGAATGCAGGGTATGGGCGTAGTCAGAATTTGTTGTTAATAGCCAAATGAGTCTAACAAGAATACATTTTTGCTACGCCTGTTTTGGGGGTTTTTCAAGTGATCAACAAAACGGCTGGTCCGATAATCCTCTCTTAGAAAATTTTCTAAAGATTCTTTAATACGCATTTGTGGCCATCTGATGACCTTCAAGTGTTTTTTTTTTATTTTTCAAAACATGACTTTCTTTAAAAAAATAAACACGACATTTATGAACGTTATGTCATTACACTATGTACTACTGCTAATTATTCTGCCCTAATACGTTTTCAAAGAGAAGGCTACTTACTCTATAATTTTTCATATTCAGTGGACATAAATTGAGCCATATGTTAGTTATTTTAAGCTGGTTAATGAGTTAATTCATAAAGGGGGCCATGCCCCTCTCTGACTACGCACTTGATGCAGGGTCATTAGAGACGATACGAGACTGGAGCATCGTCGGAATGAAAGGGCGGGCTGAAACTGGAGCACCCGGAGACAAGACCCAGGACCGTCGGTGACATCCGCCATGTTTACCAGTTGCGGGGGATCCCCAACTGGACTCGAAAGAGAACATGGACAGTGTTTTTGTCCCGGCGCTTTTACAAAACAGCATTCTGTCCGTTCGGACGGGAGAAAGTAATTCACGTAACGAGGCAAACCCAGTTCATAAACCACTCAAGAAACAACAGGACGCGACGAGCTAGTAGTTCCGTGAAAACTGCGATCGTTTATTTTTAAAAAATAATAATAAATACAATTATCTATAAGTCACGCACTTTACTACTGAAAATAGTATAGAAAACGTTCTGAAGTCAAAATTTGTACAGCCGGTAGAGAAATATATTCAGAGGTAACGGAAGTGAGTAGGTAACGGAGTTAACGCATGTAACGTTATTAACGAGTGTTGCTCAATGGCGGGGGGTTATAAAAGAAGGTTTTAAATTGGAACATCTTTGCACCCGGTTAGAGATTTCGTATGCTTTCCAATACTTTCGTATACTTTCACATATTTCTGCGTACTTTCTCATATTTCTGTATACTTTCTCACACTTCTGCATACTTTTTACATACTTTGGCATACTTTACTTTCGCACTCATTTCCATACTCTCGCAACTCTATAAACTCCAACTCTGAGGTTGGGAGTTTAAAGTTGCGAATTACGAGTGTTAGTCCGGTGTTATTACCGTGATGAAGCTAGCTCTATCCGCCGGCTCAATTTGGCTGCTCGGGTGCGTCATCGCACAGAGAGCTTGGAACACGCCGAATATTAGGACTGTGACAATTTGTATAGACATTCCCATAGGGTTGTGCGTCATATTTCAGCTATCATGAACCCATTAATTCATTCTTAGATTCCATTGAAGACATGGACAGACATGAGTAAATAATGGTTTATTTTCAACTCGTGATAACGGATGTTCAAATATTAGATTACCCAAAAAAAATTCCTATTCCCTCGTATCTATGAAGTTTAACTTCTAACGCGCGTGGTGGCCATTCACCCA
Source organism: Bacillus rossius redtenbacheri (assembly GCF_032445375.1). Taxonomy (NCBI): domain Eukaryota; kingdom Metazoa; phylum Arthropoda; class Insecta; order Phasmatodea; family Bacillidae; genus Bacillus; species Bacillus rossius. The sequence continues at coordinate 330,424,186 of NC_086330.1, read as the reverse complement.
TTTTTCTTTTAATGACTCGCGGCTATCATAAATACTTGTGACATTCCCGACGGTTTTTTGAATAGGTTTGTTTTAGGCGAAAGAGGTTAAACCCAGGGAAAAAAAAGCGATTAATAAAAGAACAGAAACAAATAGTCTTCGACTTACGTAATTTTTGACCATAGTTTTATACACACACACACACACACACACACACACCTACACACACAGAGGGAATTATTAATTTTAAACAAATAAGGCGTAAACCCAAGCCGTTAAAAGCATGAAGTTGAAAGTTGGATAATCTCTGTGCTGCGTTCTTGCGTGCTGAATAATTTTTTATATAAATGGGGGCTCTGATTGTATATGTGTGTGTGTGTGTGTCTGTGTGTTTGTTTGTTTTGGCCTTACGTTCTTTCATTACCTGCACAGTTTATAAACTAGACGTTAGGGACAAATAAATAGATAATTAATTATTCTGCCTTTTTGTGTATTACGAATCCTCATATCGCGCACATTGTCTGAATGTTTGGTTTTGGCTTAGGGTTTTCGGGCAGTCCAACATCCGTAATCCGTAGTGCTGTATAAACACGGCGACTTTCGTCGTTGCGAGCGGTTATGGGTTATAGTGCCGGGTGAGCACTTGGTGTTAATTTGCACCGTCTAAATTCGTTCACAAACCCACTCACTAGTGAGACGTTTGTCCAATAAATAATAACCACGTAAGTCTATTATAGTACTGTGTCAGTAATAATGCAATAAAGGCAAGGTAGTGGCAAGACCGTCTATAAAGGTTGTATGGGGAGGGGGTGGGGGGGGGGGGGGGGAGCAAATTATAAGGTCTAGGAGATATGATTTATGCCTTGACGTGCCAAAAATTGGGACGAGTAGTTCAAAATTACAATCATAGCAAAATTATGGAAACAGCCGTGATGGCGGGGCCTAAGTCCCATAGAGGCGCATTACCGACGCCAGTTCGCTGCCTGGCGCGTAGAGGCTGCGAGGCGTGCGATGCGAGAGCCGGTGTCGCCCTTAGCGACCCCTCGCTTCTGTAGCTCCCACGTGCACCGCTAGCTGCAGCTTGCTGTGGAGATGCTGGGTTATTTTTAAACTAGCCTAGTTTGCTCTGGATCCGGGAGCGAGGCCCGGCTGGAGACAGCAGCCACTCGTCTGGAAACTGCGCTTCGACGCGTGCTACGTATCTCGTAAGTAGGACAAAACGGAATTCGCCATCCGCGTCCGTCTTTTTGTTCCCTTACGCCTTATAAACTACACAATGGATTTTTATTCGGCTTCCCCCATCATTTAGAGAGTTTTATTTCGGATGGTTTAAATGTATAATACATTCGTGTTGAATTTAAAGATAGGTAGAGAAAACTCGATGTTTTGTAACAAAGCAGTTTTAGTGCGCTTACATGGCTTACTCTTGACTTATGCATCAAATTAATGTACTACAGAATTGTAGGTCTTAAGAAGGTCCACAGAAACCTCTAGGGATGACCCTCAGTACCATTGTTATATATCTGAATTGGTTCAAAATGAGTAATGTGCTAAGCGCCTACTTATTAAATCTCAATGACGCCACATTAAGAGATCACATCCGTGCAAAAGCCGGGGCGGGTCGCTAGTACTATATATTACCAACAGATAACGGGCTATTTTATACAGGACGATTCGCGAGGAGCTACCGCCAATCACAGGGCTTATTCCTTACATGATTTTGAGCAAAACATGTCTCATAAATGTGGTCACTTTTCCCGTGTGCGCGTGTATGTGTGTGTGTATTTTTCTGTTTCACTTGGCTTCAACAACAACTGTTGAAACTACTACTCCTTTCGTTGAACGCTTGTGGAATACATTCGTGATATTTTCTTTTCGTCCATGAGTTGTACAAGGCATTTAACTTGCTACAATTTTTTAAATTTTAATATTTGAATAATCGTACTGCCTTTGAGTTAAACGATTATGTAAATATTTTTTTTGCGATTTTTTATGTTTTTGTAATTATGGTTGTATATTAATTCTCTGGTAAAATTAAGCATGGCTTTTTGCTGAGCAAAATATATATTTTTTCTTTTTATTCGTTTGCAATGAAGTGCGTAGAAGAGCAAATTAAATGATTATTTGGAATAGCCTTCCTATTTACAGGTTTACTCGCAGGCTATGTGGATGTGTCGAAACCGTGTGTAAGATGGATACTGATTACGAGATAAAAAAATCTAAAAAGCGCAATAACGTCTGTTATTCCTGTCATCACGTTGACGCTGTCAGTGTGGCAAAGTGGCGTTATCGGGCCTTCTCGCCACTGATATCGTTCAACGTTGGTAGATAGCGTTTAATCAGTTATCGCTTCGATAAGAGGCACTGATAGGACAGTCAGGGTGTCGGTTTTTCGATTGCAAAACTTCAGAATAGTCACATAAGCACAGCGGTGTCTGCAGGAAGATTTTTCGGGAACAGTAAGGTGCTATGGGAGGGGCGAAGGTGGCAATTTCCCCTCCCTCCTTCTCATAATAAACTCCTCGAACTAAAATAAACTAAATGGATATAAATAAAGTAATCTGGTCTAGTTAGACCCTGTTCTTTAAAGTCAGTAATTTTTTTGTTCTAAAAATGTATTTTTTTTTTTCATTTTTAGTGATAGGCCTACTCTACGTGTGTCTATTTTAAAACTTAAGTACCTACTCTAAAAGTAGGTAAAACCATAGTTTTGATAATTTTTCAATACGTAACTCTACATACGTACATTGGTTATTTCTTTACCACCTAATGGCTTACTCAACATTTGAGAATTGGGTAGGACGTTCTACACTCTACAAACTTATAGGAACAAAAAATTTGTCGTTTAAACAGTACCTACCAATCTGCAAGAAATGAATTATTGTATTAATTTATCAACCTATCTTAAAGAACGCAAATTTATGTTGGTAATGGGGAAAAAAATGGAAAGGTAGATTTTACGGGATATAAAATTTACTATCGGAAAATTTTTTTCAGAAAACATTCCCACTCACATATCTAGCCACACTTTCGCTAGTATTCATTTATACGCAAGTCTGATGGTCGGCCCTGGTACTGGGCTGGCCGTGTGAGATGATGCTTACGCCGTCTGTAGGCGTATGTGCGACACAACAAAGGCAACTAACTCCCCACGACTATTTTTTTGTACATGGAACAGAAATATTCATGTAAAATTTCAGATATTTGTACATTTGTTAATTTACATAAACACAAGTGTATCACTACAAAATAGTGTTCACAGTAATACTGGGTTCAGATTCTTCTTTCTGTTGTCCCAGTGTCTCTAATAGTTAAAGTTATTTGTAAAATGTTCCTTGAATGTCTTTCCAGTATTAACTGTTCACATTAATAAGCATAATAAAACAAAATACAGTCAAATTATTGCACATTAAATTATATTTTCCGTGGTTTAAATAAAATAATGCTTGAATGAAACATCAATTAAAATATAAAATTATGTGCCAATTTTTGTGATAAATACTAAGTTTTATCTCAAAAAACGTATTTCATATATGTAAAAATAACTAGTCATGTGTCGTACAAAGTTACAATATCTTTATTGTATTATTACAGACTATTTCTTGGCAACTGGTTTTCAAAAGAATCTGTTGCAAAAGCATGGAAAAATATTTTATGTGCACGACTGTAAATCCTCAATACATTCGGGTAATCGAACCCCGGACCTCTGGCTTAACAGCCACCCTAACAGCTATAATTACTGAGGTGACGGGTCGAACTCATTTACGTATGATTCAATATTTTGATAAGTTGTATATTTTCTGTCACTTGAGTATTTGCACTGTTCCTCAATGGGTGTTTTGAGGAAAGTGTTCGGCTTCACTACTGGCCTGTTTAGTTCCGGAGAATTTATTTTTGCACTGTCTAGGAAATTAATTTGAAATCCGCATTATAGGTAGTAAATTATTTATTTATATATTTTTATCTGCCAAAGTCTTCTGCCACATGTTTTCTAGATGATAAACGGAGAGATAGTTTAGAAATTTGAATGTATTCATTAATACTCATGGAATTAGAGCATACTCCTCAACATGTTGTATACTGACCATGAAGACGTTTCACAAAGATGGAGGAATATTTTTACCTTAATCCTAAGTCAGTGATTGTAATTTTGGACAGCTTAATATTCTGACGTAATTAACAAAATAGGCAGATTAATGTAGTACAATATATGGACAATTTTAATTTAATAATATTACTTAGCTGTCAAAGTCTGAAAGTTCTTTGGGACATCCGTCAAAAAACCTCATCTTATCTTGTACAACGCTGACTATTTCTGTTAAATATATACTAGCCTACCAAGTTGTGTCGTGGGCAAAAGTCACTTTTAAACTATAACCACTAATTTTTTTAGTATAGGCACATCATCTGAATGTGACACATAGGTAAAATAAATCTCACAAAAAAAGTTGTTTTTGAATTAATAAATCTAACATTCAGTGAAACATTCAAATAAGGATATTTTAACATATTAGCGCTGGCATTCCCTAAAAATATAACTTCTGAAGGAATATATATATATATATATATATATATATATATATATATATAACCGTAAAACGACAGCTGCTTTTCTACAAAACAAATTCAAAAAATGAGAAGAAAATCGTTATTACCAATATACACCACTAAGTTTGTGAAAATGTAAAGATGGCTATGATTTGCTTCTTTTGCATTTATTTTTAAACACCGTGTTATTTGCAACCACACTAAGTACCTTTGCCATCTTTCAGTTTCGTCGTACAACAGAGCGAGAGTATCTGATGACGTAATGTGCTGATGTCAAGGAAACAAACTACGTCATTATGTAAATATCATTCTCATTCTCTTGAAAAAAAAAAGTTTGGCGTGTATTGCTTACTAAGTAACACTTCCACGCATACAACATACAATTATCGTATATTTCCATAATTTACTCCGCCCATACAACCATTTATTAAATTCACTCAGGCGTACATAATGATTAGTCACAGAAACACTTTCTTTTTCGATTGTGAAGACACTTCACTAGAAGAATTTAATATTAATGTAGAATATAAATTGCCTTAAATAAGGTGATAGCAACGTGCTCTTAATGGTTAGTTTAATTTTTAATGTATTTGCTATGAAGACCCACCAACGAGTTTGTTTGGTGTTAACCCTAACTATTTAATTGAGATCATTTTTCGACACAGAAACTTTTTAACTAGCTAAACATTATCCATTCGCTTAGCGCTCAAGCTTAAATACTTTCAGCTGCATTAAAAAAGAATTTGTTCTGCTCCAACTTAAAAGACGTAGGCTATACAATTCTATCCATGTTTTACCTGGGTCAAACTTAACTAGTTATAGGCTGTATTTAAGATAGGGGAGTTAGTCATGGCATGAAATGCTGCAATGGCTGGACATTCCCTAAACAAAGCACACGATGCATGTTACCGTTTCTGCATGACTGAAACCCAGACGTATAAGCTTCGGCCTGAGACGCACTTAAGAGTCTTCTCTAACCTAGACTCCTCCCAAAAAAATTCACTTAGTTTGAATTAAATCAGGAAAAAGAAATTGCCATGGTAATAACTTTAGACCGTTAGTAGGGTGCATGTTTTTCAACTTATTTTTCCCGTAATGAACCTGTAGCCGAAGTTGGTCGGTCGAATTATGACTCAACTTGTAGAAGCCCAAGATTTGAGTATCCCCATTTTGTTTCCTGATTGCTGGAAAACTGCTTTACTGGAGTCGGGAGCCTTGTCGAGTCGACAAACCTCTCTCAGCTTGTTTCGACGGGTGTGCTTTCCCACACTTCACTGGGTTGAAGCCGAGTCGAGACGAAACGTCTGTGTTTTTTTAACGCATTCTTTTCGCTCCCGCTTGCTGAAAGGAATGTTGCTAAGTCCGTCTTCTGCCTACTCTCTTTTTATCCTTCCATTTTTTTTTTTACTTCGTGACGAATCTTTTTTTTTTTTTTTCCTTCTATTATGGAATCTTAGGCCGGTATTACAAGACACAAAAATAAGGGTTTAGGTGCTGAATATGCTACACCTGCACCCTAAACATATTCCTCGTGCACGATAGGACACGGCCAGTCCCTTCTTTTTTGTCAACAGATTTTGGTGTCCTATCCGTTGTGGTTCTGTTGCCCAAATTCTGCGCATGCGCAGAGCTCACTTTATCGTTGATTTCGTCCAGATGGCTGAACAGCATCTGGCGCCAGTAACTCGTGTATAGTTATTTATTTTTTTATTTTATCATCGGGGGACGTACCTAGCGTATTGGTGTGTCAAATGAAACTTTATGATAGCGAAACTATCCTGGAATACATTTTGTACACTTTAATGGTCATAAAAACAAATAATCGCAACTATAAAAGTACTAGAGAAAATTAAAATTACACCATTTAATTTGCGCGATAGTGCTGCTTGCTATCTGTAGGATTTTGGGGTAGCAAATGTATCGATGGTTGTCAAACATACGCTAGAATGCATTTAAATCAGTTTCTAGCCTCTTTTTGGGTACAGTTTATTAAAACGGTTGCTTTTTCGTTACCTTAACAGAGATTTGGTTTGGACACGTTAATATGAAATACTGTCTGTGAGTTAAGTTACGGTTTTACCCCAACAAGGTAGTGCTTATTCGCTTCCTTACTAGAATATCTTGGAACACCGTCCTTAGTGGTGTCTAATGATTGGAGTGAATGGAGGTGTAGGATGTGTGACCTAGGCGTATAATATTCAAGTCATTCTAGTGGTTAACAAAACAAACTGTAACCGTATAAAATTAGTTTATTAGTTTGAATAAAAACCAAAAATAATCGTGGAAAATGTCAGTAAGTAATTATTATTAATTAAATAAGGACATCATTTAAACAAGGAATTAGTGTAAAACTTATTAAAAACGTTTAGTCTTTTGCTGTCCAAGATTAGTCTTTCTCATTTACCCCCCCCCCCCCCTTCAATTATTATAACTCCCGCCTACTCGGGCACACATACGATGCGCAGAGATTCAGGGAAAACAACGCGATTTGAAAACTACTCAAGATATCCGAGTGGGGACTGTTTACGAAAAGCATTTAAAAATTAAAGGAGGTCGAAAAGTAGTTTTAATTCCTGATTCAGTTTTTTAACTTTGTATAGCAGAGTAAAAAAAAGTAAAACGCGTGTTTTTAGAGTAATTTTTAGGCAAACAACGACTAACCTTTAGCTTCATTTCTCTGCCATATAATGTTATTGTTACAGCTCAAATCTCATAGTTGCGCAATGTCCGAATTTCGTATTACACGTATATTTGCAACATGATAAAACATGAGGTTATTTGTTACATACCTCTGAAAGACTTGCTCACATTTTGACGTCACAACAGTAGTATAGGAATGTATGTCCGGGCACAGGGTTCAGGGTGTGGAGCCGAGAGCCGGTCCGCCATATTGAATTGTGACGTCACGGCGGCCATCTTGGATGGTTGTGACCTTGACCTTGACATTTGACCCTCAAAATTCATCAAAATTAGCCAAAATTTCCATTATAAACGTGCAAGGAAGATGGTGGTAGAAGAGAATGATTACACATCATGGAAAGATCCAAACATATTGGTTGACCGGCTCAGACTTCTACATGGTTCGCTTTGTGCAGGAAACTATTCGTGCATCAAAGACATATCCTTCATACTCAAGGAACTGAGGAAAGCTGGCTACATACAATAATGGCTTGTTTTACTTGCATTTGTATAATGTAAAGAAATAAAATAAATAATCTAAATTATAAGAATTTAATGTTTTTCTTTCTTGTATTCTGATTTCTAACTAAGACTTAGATCTCGTAACTTGTGCTTCCTTTTTGCCTTTTTTTTTGTTGATGGAGCTTCCAAATGTGCTTCCTTATTCGATGGTGCTTCCAAAATGTGCTGCCTTTATGATGGTGCATCCAAAATGTGCTGCCTTTTCGTTGTCGGTGCTTCCAAATGTGCTGCCTTTTCGTTGCCGGTGCTTCCAAATGTGCTGCCTTTTCGTTGTCGGTGCTTTCAAATGTGCTGCCTTTTCGTTGTCGGTGCTTTCAAATGTGCTGCCTTTTCGTTGTCGGTGCTTCCAAATGTGCTGCCTTTTCGTGTCGGTGCTTCCAAATGTGCTGCCTTTTCGTTGTCGGTGCCTTTTCGTTGTCGGTGCTTCCAAATGTGCTGCCTTTTCGTTGTCGGTGCTTCCAAATGTGCTGCCTTTACTTTGTCGGTGCTTCCAAATGTGCTGCCTTTTCGTTGTCGGTGCTTCCAAATGTGCTGCCTTTTCGTTGTCGGTGCTTCCAAATGTGCTGCCTTTTCGTTGTCGGTGCTTCCAAATGTGCTGCCTTTTCGTTGTCGGTGCTTCCAAATGTGCTGCCTTTTCGTTGTCGGTGCTTCCAAATGTGCTGTCTTTTCGTTGTCGGTGCTTCCAAATGTGCTGCCTTTTCGTTGTCGGTGCTTCCAAATGTGCTATCTTTTCGTTGTCGGTGCTTCCAAATGTGCTGCCTTTTCGTTGACGGTGCTTCCAAATGTGCTGCCTTTTCGTTGATGGTCCTTCTATTTTTAATGTTGTTTTGACTCTAGTATTATTGTAAATGGTTCTTGATTTGACTAGCGTATTATTCCATACGGTGCATGTATGTAAGCGAGTCCTAGACAGCAGGACGCTCAGTTTGTTACTGACGTCGGCGGTGTAAGGATCACCTAGTTTGTTTAATCTGGTGCATAAATCGCGTAATTACCTGTTCTTGCGAACTCGATGGCATCTTTACCGAACTTTAACGTCGAACTCGGAGGTTGTACCATCGACTACGGGAACCTTGACGACAGCTACGAGGGAGAAGGTGCAGATCCCGTTAGCAACGACGACGTCAACATTGGAGGAGATTTCAACAGACGTGATACCACCAAAAGAAGAGACTTTAATGCCGGTAGTGCTGGCTGTACAGGAACCCTCGACGAACGCTGTTTCACCCTCGATGGAGACTTCAATGGATGGCGAATCGTCAACAACTAACGAACATCGATGTCGTTACTGTGACAAGATTTTCTCAAACATCAGCAATGCTCGTCGACACGAGAAGAGAGAATGTGCCAAGAACCCTTATCGTAGAATGTTTGGTTGTATTAAGTGTCGCAAGCAATTTACAAGAAATGCTAATTTTAAGCATCACTTGGAGACATGTAAAGGTCCTGCAGTGCGGCAGAAAGTAAAAGGTTTCTATACAACAACGATGCATTGATTTGCATAAGAGTATGCCTGGAAATGGTACAGTTGCAGTAACAGCGACATCTGGTTCGGGTTTGTCTTCAACTAGGCATCCTTGTGGCTACTGCGACATGACGTTTGCATTTTTCCATGATGCACGAAGACATGAGCGGAGCAAATGCATGAAGAATCCTTCTCGCATGAAGTATCGCTGTGACGAGTGTCATAAATGATTTACTCGAATTGATAATTTGCGCCGACATGCGATAAACTGTAAAGGAGAAGTCCGTGCGCCTACTGCTGAACTACCTGCAGCAATTACGACTCCTGAGTTTAGATTGGTGACTCGTGAGCGTACAAGTAAAAAAACCGATGTGCAGCAACCGATTGCTGTGGCATCTGAACATGAAAATAAACCTAAGGCTGTGATTGGAGCATTACAAGTGAACGATAATGGCTTCTACTTGGCGCAGTCTGCATTTCGTGGAACATTGAAAGACTACTATTATCCAACTACGTTAAGTGAGTCGAAGGACATTTGTAATTTGCTTGATGATATCAGACAGAACATAATCAATCAGTTTACTGATGACGTAGCTACAAACGGACCTTTGAAATATAACTTGTGGTTGGACTGTATATATGGAAAGCCTTATCCGTTCGATGACAAAGTGAAGAAGTGTGCATTCAAGACATTGGCTGCAGTAATTTACAGTTCTAACGATGTCAAGCAAACTGTTAAACAAGGTATCCAGAAACTCTGTCAAGAAGAGGAGGACTATGTCTGTAAAGGATCTGGTTGGACTCTGTCTTGTATAAACCGATTGGAGCTAAGAATTAGTCATTTCACACCGATGCGGAACTAAATGATTGATTATAAATTTGCTAGCTTTCGTAAGTGATCCTGTAGTAGAATAGAAATTATGTAATAAATATTATGTTTGTAAACGAACTTGCAGTGTTTAATTCCTCGAACCTGTTACTATTATGTTAAATTTATGTTACATTTAATTTTTTTTGTATCATCCTAGATCGTACCAAGGACCTTAGTCGATCTAATTAATCAGTATATTTATTGTAAATTTATTTAATGATTTCTGAACTTTTTCCTAGCAATATAATTACGAATTTTCCAAGATGGTGGTGTTGATGGCTTATAGGATGATGGTAGTAGAGGTTTTAAAGTCTCTTTAAGAATGTTGAACATGGTATATTGAAATTATTATTTTTTTACATAAAATTAAACATTATTGCATCGATCGGGTATCGAACCAAGGGCAGGAATCGATCTAATCAATCTGTAAAATGAGGAGTGATTTATTTAATGAATTTTGGAATTTTTCCCGAATTCATAGCTAAATAATTACACGATTCCAAGATGGCGGCCAAATGACAAGATGGCGGGTGACATATAAATAATAAATGATTACTGCACTCTAGCGGGTGAGAATTCAACTAACATGGCGTCAGCGCACTCTAGCAGACGATAACAAGATGATGGCTTTCAGCAGACGAAGACAAGATGGCGGACATGAAATCATACTAGTTGACCTTGTTATTGGTGGTAGGTTAGTCTGTAGGTGACTTCCGTGGAGGAAGGATCGGTCGCCATTTTTATTTTTTTTGCCCTCACCGGGTTCGAACCGAGGACTCCGAGCTCCGTGTCGTTAATGTTTTTTTTTTCATTAAAATAGGATAATAAATAAAAAAGTTAAAGATGGCGGCCGTAACGGATATTGCAATGGTGACGTCATAATCCATGATGACGTCAGAGGCTTATCGTAGGCTGTAGACATGGATGCTTAAGCCTACATTTGGACATTTCTAGCTGCTGGGATTTTTAAGGACTAAAAACGGGAAATTTTCCCTCGAAACGGGAATTTTTCCCTCGAAAAGAGAAATGTTTAATTTTTGGAATTTTTTGAGATTTTTTGGCGGAATTATTTTCCACATAAATGGAAATTTTGGCGATTTTTGAGGAATTTTGGGCAATTTTTGCCCAATTTTGGCAAATTTTAATGTATTTTGAGGGTCAAGGTCAAGGTCAAAGGTCAAGGTCACAACCATCCAAGATGGCCGCCGTGACGTCACAATCCAAGATGGCGGACCGGCTCTCGTCTCCACACCCTGAACCCTGTGCCCGGACATACATTCCTATACTACTCACAACGTCTAATAAATCGATGAACGCCGGCAGCACGCACGAAAAAGGAAGACTCATTGTCCCGTTACGATCATTGTACGCTTGCGCCGCATCTATCTCTCTTCCACTCGATTGGAACAACCATCGATTTGACTTTTTCGAGGCACATTAAACTTGAAACACTCCCATTCGTTTCCTACTTTTCCTATCATCGTCCTATCCTTAACAGAATAACACATATTGGGAGAAGTTAAATAGCAAACATGTATAAAAGTTATAGTTAAAATAGTCTGTTCGTTAAAGTAATAAACATATTTGAATTAATGAGTGCAAATATAATTAAATTTATCAATTAAATTGTGTATATTTCATTTCACTCCTTCTTTGTATTCATACAAAATAGTGATAATTCAATAAAAATTATTCAATTTTATTCATAAAAGTATGTAATCATTTCATCAATTGTACGGAAACTCTTTTATATTTTTCCTACGGGATATGGTGGTGATAGGTGTTGAAAGTGTGTTGATGTTTAAATGTAAACAAACATATAATGTGTTGTTTTGTTTACAAACACAGCTCTGGGGGTGGTATGAAAATGACATGTCAATTCACGAGTGGCATCATTACTAAAAATATTTATGTTGAGTAACAAAAATGCTGACGGGAGACTGTGCTTGCTGGCTTTAAATAAATACCCAAGCATAAACCAGCGTGTGACCAATTTATATTTATAATTATGAAGGTTGATGACAACAATAACAATATAGAAAAATAACAATATAGAAAAATAATATTATTATTTTAGAAATTACGTTCGAAAAACAGAATCAGGTAATTATATAGTCTATTGTTGAAAGTCCTCAGAAAAGGTAAGCTGTGAATAGCCAATTACACAAGAAAACAACAGGAGTTAGGATGTCCAACAATAGCCTGTGGGAAAAAGGGTTCCAGATAGTTATTCAGGGGTAGAGCACGTTCTTATTTTCGGACCACTGGGGCACCATGGCACATTCCCATTCTAGACGTTGGTTAGTTAAAAAAAAGTTAATGGTTCCTAAAGGAGCTGTGCCAATTGTCCGATGATTCCCGGAGCAGCGAGAAAGACAAGGGGCCGGTGTGCAACTCCAAACATGCACGCCCGGTCTCAGGCGTCCACGCCTTACCTTACGTCTGCGGTGTCAGATGTCTACCTCCGGTCCTCGACAGGATACTCTGGGCTGTGTGCTGGCTTGCCAGGACGATGTCACACGCAGTTCAGTCCGTAGCACAAACAAAATCACAAAGTCCGTAACGCGGACGTCGCGGTAGACACGTGAGGCTCGCGGTGTGCAAAATTCCCGAACAGTTCAGGTTAGTCGGCGAATAGTCGGCTGCATAAACCGGTACAGGAACGACGGTCGTTTCGCGCGATCTTCAGCGAAACGTAATACTGCGCCGCGCGGAGTGACGCGGTTCGACTCCCAGTGACCCCGGCGACTCTTTGAGAAATCACGAACTCGCCGTTATATACTAATCTGGGGTGCCAGTAACGGCGCCTTTCGTTGGCCACTTCATACGTTCAGGCGGTAAACGAACCATAAAAGTTTTAAAACAATTTTCACTAAAGTTTTTGCGCCTCTATAAAACTCCGAAATACTTGAATTTTAAACAGTGATATTGCACTTTAACGTCTTTTTAGTTGTTTTCCAAAATAAATGATGAATTTAAACAGTTTCGGCGGCCACCAACGATCACACGACTGGCGCGCATGCGCCGTCACGAGTCTGTTCCTCCCCTCCTGCGCTGCTTCCACCGTCCACACCGTTTCCCCTCTCTCAGTCCAAACGTAAATAAACTGGGAGCCTATTGTTGAAATGTCAACTACTGAAAATTTTTTCATAGGACTCCAAACACTTAAATAAATAAATAAATATGTGTACCGCTGTATCGGTACACAATTTTTTGTTATGACGTCACGTTAAACTATCCTCCGTAAACCGACTTTACAGACAACCAATTTTTTGACGAGACAACATCTAATAAATCGATGAACGCCGGCTGCACGCACGAAAAAGTATCCCGTTACGCACTTTGTCCCGTTACGCTGTGTCCCGTTACGCTAATAAATTTACTAAAAATTATGGTGAATCATATAATTGATGATCGATATTAAATTACAGTTTATTTATATGAAAACTTGTTCATAATTATATATAAACTTTATAGCTAAACGCCAGTTTTTAAAATTAATTACAAGTCATATACACTTGAACTGTTTCGTCGACTGTTTATAAAGTGAAGTGAAAAGTTATTGTGTTTTTCATGGCTTATTACAACAACAATTTGGGCAATAAAGGTTAATTATTCTTGAATTTTAAAAATCTGATTTCAAGTATTTATTCTTTTATTTTTAAAATAAAAATGATTCAATTTTATTCATAAAAGTATGCAATCATTTCATCAATGTTTTGTTATGACGTTGTCACGTTAAACTATCGTCCGTAAACCGACTTACAGACAACCAATATTTTTTTTACAGTTGTTAATAAACAAGACTTGCACGTTTATGGAACATGCCCCGAGGGTGTCGGAGGTTGTGGAGTGCGGACGAGACACCGCCTGGGTCGGTTTCACCGGCACTTGGAGGCTGTTACAACCAAACTGCGGCGGGTGAAAGTCGTCGGTACAGACTCCGGAGCAAGGTTGCCGGGAGCAGTTAGTCGGGGCCGCCTTTTCTGGCTGTCTGCGGTCAGCGGGACGTTCACTCCTTCCAGGAGTTCTCCTTTTACAGTCTGCACGTGTCACATCCCTAGTCCGCAGTGCGCATTAGCGCTGTCCTTGTTTCGGCGTGCTCTGTTGCCAGATGTACGCCATAGAGCATAACAGTTTTAGACACATCTTTATAATGCAATTACAATTTTTTTTTTAATGTATCTGAAATAAGTTTTTTTTCTTAACGGAAAATTTGGAGTGATAATTTTGGAAATATATTTTCATCAAGAGTATCATCTGATAATTTTCATTTTTTACTTCTAAGGATATGTAACTAAAACGCCATATTGTGTTTAACCTTTTTTCAACAAATATTTTTACATAATTTGTTATTAAAAAATTTGGCTCTGGACATAGCACACCCTTTAATAAAATACCTTTTTATTAATAATGACCGATTACTACAAGTATATTTTTCTGTGAAATAATAATTGGTGTTTAAGATTTTTTTTCTCTTTCGAATGACTACAGCTGTATTAATACTGTCAACAACTATGTATTCTCGGGTTTTAGAAAAATCAACAAATAGCAATATATAAAACATGATGAAACATTTTATATTTTACGATGGTGTACGAGCTAATATTTCTAACGTAAACAAGCCGGGTACTGTCAATCTGGCAACAATGGGGGACATTGGCTCTGTTCTGAAATCTAAGTGTGAACTGAGACACATTATAAAAGGAGACCTTGCACGTGCTGTGAATTACATTTCTGAGTGTTCTCCCACAGTATGCTTATTTAAAATACATTCAAAAACATTAACATATTATTTATTTGTATATAACTTTAAAACAGAAGGTGCTTATACTTACGTTCGCGTGTTAAAAAAAAAAAATTGATTAAACGTGCATGCTGAAAATTTTTATTTTACGAATCACGAGTCAGAAGTAGCGCAATACGTGTGACTTTTTGACTCCAACTTTTAGTTTGACAAATAAACTATAGCACACACATCAAAAGAAAGAGCTAGCGCAGCGTTCGTCATGTGAAAGAGAACCAAGTTTCTGTGAATAAATTATAAGTAAATTTGAAGAAAGCGAAACGCATAAACTTGTTCACGGGTCTCAGTATTTAAATTATATGTTATGAACACACACACATACATTATAGTAGATAACATAATTTATATTTAAGCCTTAAGTATCTAGTTCTCGTAAGAGTATCCGGTGTTTTCAAAATTTTTCAACAATTTAATACATACTAACACGTACTACCAACAACAAATTTAATTGTATACGGATTAATACATTGCCGGTCAAAAAATATCTTCGCAAATAATTCATTGTTAACCAATTTTGAATGATAAAAATGGTTACTGTGGATCATCCTTAGAAGACAGACATATGTATGTTTTCGCGGACTTTTCTGTAGAAATTTTTTAAGACCTATAATTCTGTAGCACATGCATTAGTATTTTATTTTTTAAAAAAACTAAGATTTTTGAATTTATTCTTTACCAACCGTATTTATCATATCACCCCAGTCGTTTCATTATTTGCAAGCAAAATTAAAGTTAGTTATTATTTTTACTACGCCATTGTATCTGTGTTGGAAAGAGAGAGATGGAGAGTCCTTGTGAACGGGACACCACTGTCTTGTTTGGCGACGGGGTTGCGGAACAAGGAAAGGGGGGGGGGGGAGAGGGGGGGGGGGGGGGACAAGGCGCGGGCGGGCGAGGTCTCGCGAAGAGAGACTGGTTTAAAAATACTGCGTGACGCGCACTTCCTCTCCACGCGTGTGTGAGCTGTGCGTGCGTTGAAGCCGCGGGCACACACCGCGTCGCGACCAGCACTCTCCGGAGGACGGCCGGGCAGGGTCTCCACAGTTAGTACTTTCGTACTAGATCTAGTACTTTTATAACTTTTTTAGTGGTTCTAGTACATTTTTCTTTAATATAATAATATTACAGTAACTCCAATATGTTTTATTATTAAGCGTTATTATTAAAAAAAAAAAAAACTATGGAATGTATGTGTGTGGCGTGATAATTAAGTTCGAGCATTGCAATGTCATAATAACTTCCTAAATTGTTAAAAACCATAAACAATTATAATTTAGTACTTTTTTTTTTCTAATCTAGTACTTTTTTCTCGCCTAAGTTGGTACGAAATATTTTTTTTTCCTTGTGGACACCCTGCGGCCGGGGCGGGAGCACATCTCAGGACATCTCGAGTTGCTGCGCGCCTGCCATGAGCTCGCACGTATCAGAAATATTCATGACAATTCACAGATATCACCAAATTTATACATTTGCATGCAAACAACTGTTATCACCACAAAATGAAGTGTTCGCATTACCTAATACTGGGTTCGGATACTTACCCGGGAATCTATGCCTTGCCTTCTTGTCCCAGCACCTCCAACATGTTAAAAGTTATTTGTAAATCGTTCCCTGAATGGCTCACATAAATATGTATAATAAAATTGAATATTCTATTATATTTACCATGGTTTAAAAAAATTATTATGCTTGGATGAAACATCAATTAAAATATAAATTTATGCACCGATTTTCGTGAGAAATACGTAGAATTTTTTTGTCTTTGTGGTTACAACTGTCCTGATATCTTCCAACGTCACTTTAATTATCCTTTGCCAAAACAAACAGCCACTCTGTCCTGCGCGGACATACTTATTGCAGTTTAATTAGCGTTCAGAATTTTTTCCCGCGAAAAAATTACCTGAATCACTGCAAAGATTGTGTTTCTACAAGCCAAATTGTTGTGCGACTCGTATATTTAAATTACAGTGCAGAATTTGTATTTGCCATAAAACCTTTTTTATACAAATTATTCTAATATCAACAAAATAAATAGAGAAATTTTTACTATTAATAAACATATTATTTCCTTATGTTTTCGCCTATTTAAAGTTGTATTAATTTTTTTTATATCAATCGCTTTTTATTTAATCGTGTGTTTTTGCAGACAAGAGCGCTCAAGTGTTCGACACTAAATTACCATTGACCATTCTTTTAAAAGTTCTATACCTACACTAAAATTTTCATCAAATTTAATATACAAATTTTTAGTTATTTCATTTTATGTAGTCTAATTTTTAAAACAAATACAGTTGGTGTAATTTTTCACTGTTGTTTCTAGATAACCAAATTATGCTACAGGCTTCGGTAAAAATGCACGAATGTAGGTATTTTATTTCAATAACTTATTTTTTAAATAACACCATAACATCGATGTTTATGTAAAATTACTCATACAAGTGTTAAATAAACGAGTGTCGTATTTTTTTTGTGTGTACACTTTATTGTACACGTCATTGTGAAAGTGCATAAAATATGTATGTCACAGTAAATTTACAGTGAACAAGGAACTACAAAAATAAATACAATTTATTTTACAATTCGTACTGATAAAAAAACATTTAATTTTTATTAGGTTACGAAAGTCGTAACCCCATTTCCACGTGATTGTAATTGTGCAAATGGCCGTGAGCTGCTTGTCTGAAAGTTATAAGGTTGTTGGTTCGTTTCCTCCGCTAGGTCACTAATATCATATAGAAAGTTATTACTTGATCATTTAAAAGTGACGAAATTAAAATTAAACCAACAGCAGACATTGTTCAATAACAACTATGAGCTACAGAAAGTAAAAATTTTTGCTAGTCGTACAAATTAACATACGATATTTATTGTTAGTGTAAATTTAGTGAATGATGCAGTAAAACTGATTGTCAGTTGTGGTAAATTTACAGATGCATGCATTTGAAAATTTATATAACATGTATTAAAAATACACCAACAGGTATGACATATTTATCGGACGATATCAATTGTAATTTTACTGTAAATGTAGACTTTTACAGTAAATTTTGCCACCGATGTTAGTGTGAATTTACACCTACATTTGTCGGTGTAAAATTACACCTAACATCGGTGGTGCTGCCCATAGGCGTACCCAGGAATTTTTTTCGGGGGGTGTTCTTCCAGATTTTTAAGAACATCTGCATAAACACCAAAAATTAATTATTTCTTTAGTAAATAAATAGAATAGTCACAAATTTCATATTTTAACCTGGGCTATTGTTGATATGTAATTTGTACGTAATTTTTCTTTCAATTAACTTAAGTAAGTTCACATTACAATATTAAAATACCTATAAAAAAACCAAATATATATATATATATAATATATAAAAATAATTAGTTTACTTAACGAATTTACGTACGCACTTTACAAACTTATTCCTAATCAGTTGACGGCATGACAATAGAATAATAAATTGCTGTATAATTTGATTGTAAGGGTGTTAGCAACTAAGGCCGGAATTACAATAGCCCGTCCATCCGTCATCCGTCTGTCAATTACATGACCTGCACCCAATAGGATGGACCGAAAAATGTCATCCACTCATCCGTCTAAAGCTTGATAACTTTATACTTTTGACGGGTGAACGGATGAAAATATAACCTCCTAGTGTCTTCTAGGTGTTTGCAGATAAAATATTATATTAAAATGTATTAAAGTTTGTTTAATTGTTTAGCTGATTCCAAAATCATTTCTTATCTTACGTTTAGACACATATCGAAAGCTCTTTTTTGAAACAAAAATGGTCTCAGTCACGGTAGTATTATAATTACGTTTGGTAACTCTGGAAATGTGAAAATACATACCGAAAAAAAAACACTCTGATTTTAATGAGTTTCAAGTACTTACTTTACACAATTGTTTAAGTAATATAATTACATATGATAATTTTTCCCCACCAAATTGTTAAGTTTTCTCAATAGTTGTCAGCATTGACATGAAGATATATTATGACGGACGAGCGGAGTGTTGTAAATCGCCAGCCGACCTCCGTAGCGTAGTCGGTTGCACACCGGCTTATGGTGGGAGAGGTTCTGGGTTCGAGTCCCGGGTAAGGTACGGGAGTAAAATTGAGACTTATTCAATATATACACTTGCGATAAAAGATGATGAAAAATAATAAAGAAATTGATATTTCTGGCTAAACGGATACCGCTCAAGGCCAAAATCCAAGCAGTGACGTGAAGTGAAGTTGTATATCTCTTGGCGGCTAACGGACGAACGCATGACGGACGGATGCGACGGGCTGTTGTAATTCAGGCTTTACAATTCATGTGTAGCAAAACAGAATTAAATCTTTATATATAAAAATCTCGTGTCACGATGTTTGTCCGGGCTAGTTTCCGAAACTACTGCATTAATTTTAATGAAATTTCGCACAAATATTTGTAACTTTGTCCAACTTTACATATAGGACACTTTTTATTTCAATTAATGACAGCGTTTCCGAAAATCAGCTCCCAAGGGTGGTTAAGCACTGGCAACAGTGGGTACTCCATCTCCATGACAACGGAATTTTTTTTTTGTTTATGCCTTCTGCGTCTTCATGGCAACGGGCATCGCTTAGATAGATTTTTTTTTTCAATTCGAGGCATATTTCTGTATAGATTTAATTATTATTTTATGTATAATTATTTAAATTTAAAAATATATTTGTGCGAAATACCACTGACTGACTCATTACGATTGACTTGAAATCTTTCAACCGATTGAAACTTAGCATAGTTACTCATTTTTGTGATGTAGGTATGTAGACGCCCACTAAGATATGATTTTCCGAAAATCAGCTCCCAAAGGGAGTTTTGGGGGTGTAAAATCTCAAAATTCCAGTTTTTGGTAGAAAATCACCATGGCAACGGCTGTTACTTTGTTGATGCTTCATTCGTCTCTATGGCAACAACTAATTGACTGTTAGTGCAGTCCTCATCACCGTTGAAATTTTACGGGGACTTTAAATGTCAAAAATTGCCTTTTTTTTTTTTTCAATTTTATATCCTACAGACTTGAACTTGACAGTATTGTTCCTCATGTTATGCAGGATGACGTTTCCCGAAAATCAACTCCCAAGGGTGGTTAAGCCCGGGCAACAGTAGGACAGCGGGATTTTGCATTGTTTATGCCTTTTGCGTCTCCATGGAAACGAGCATTGCTTTGATTTTTTTTTTTCCATTCGAAGTGCGGCAGTGGCGTACCCACAAGGAGGGGCATGTATAATGAGCGGCGCAAGTGTTCTGCCTGTAGACTGCCGTAGCGAAGTACGGGTACATCAGTTGTACGTTGCGTGCTCAAGAATCGGGAAACCATCGGTGCTACTCGTTTGCTCTCCGGTACATTACAAAGCATTGTAATAAATTTTTGTCGAAATTAATTGCATTTTATTTCATTTATTATTACTGTAAATGGGATATTTAGTCTCAATTTTCCCCCATTAGTATAACCGTGCGAAGCTGGGTCGAGCAGCTAGTATATTATATATATATTAAATTATATTGTTCTATTACAATATTCGCTAAAAACACCTACACATTGAGTTGAGGCCATTAAGCTACTGACTCAAACACAACTTCACACCACGTTGCACTCAACGAGCTCCCTTTCATTTGAGGCGAGAAATTTTCATTTCAGCTTTTCAATGTTTGTAACAGTCGTTTAAAATTACGCACCTTGTGATAATCAAACTTTTTTCTTCGTGTTAAACGTACAGATATACAGTATTTAAATGAAAGTACCTGACTTGACAAAACGACCAAAAAACGTCCCATCCCCCCCCCCCCCACGTTTTAATAGTTTTATAGAGTTTTGTATGAAATTAGGTCGCAATCACTACTGTTACTCAATGCCCAATTCTACTAAGCAAATCTAAAAAATAATCAAAGTAGAGTTGAACTGATTATTCCATAGACCAATCACCGCGATTTGAGAATTTAGACTGACCTATCATGAACCAACCACTGCAATTCAAATTTGTTTACGTTTACTTACCAATTGGGCTGCTTGGTGACGTTATTTCTCTCGTTGCTCTGTGTTTAAAAATTGAGCTCGAATGACATGAGTGTTCATAATTTTCTTGTATTATTTCGGGGGGGGGGGGGGGGTTTGAACCCCCAAAACACCCCCCCCCCCCCCCGGGTACGCCTATGGTGCTGCCACATACATACTGTGTAAAATTTAGACATCTTTAACAACAATAAAAATGTAGGGTCATCGTTTCAAGTATTCCAGATTATCTTTTTAGTTTCGTCACTGTGCTCGTCTGTGCGTCTCTGGTTGTACAAAGTTGTTTTTTTTTTCTGTATCTACTTATCTTGTTTCAACTGTATCGTGTGCTCTTCCGAGCTGTAACGTTTATCTTAAACTCCTACCCCGGATATAGGTATCAGTGTTGTCCAGGCACGTAACATCTGACATTAGCTTATATTGTCTTGTAATTCGTGTGTTTATGTGTTCATATTTGTTTTCCGTTCCGTATTCTTCCATGACAGCCAAGTTAAACCAGCGATAGCTTATGTGCATGAAACTGTTTTTAATGAAGTAACACAGCTGCACGCAACGCGACAGAAAGACAGCGTGTCAGTCTAGTAACTTTCGTGTAGATATTACGGGGAACTTGATAAGCGTGGACTTGTTGCCCTTACAGTCATTTTTCTCACGGGACTCAAGAGCGCAAAATATAGCTTCAGGTATTAGAGCCCATTTAGCGGCGTTCAGTGCATGGATCACCAAATGCTGTTCTTTTTTTTTTTTTTTTTTTTCCCTGAGGTTCTTGATGTGTAACATCTTAGCTCTCGGCATACGGCATTTGGTGGGAGTAATTTTGTGTTGCGGCGGAAGTAAAGGAACGTAATTGTGTAACAGACGGTGCTGCTATCTATGGCGGATGGCGTGAACCAAAGTTCACAAAGCCAAAGGGAAAATTTTATAGTATTAACTGTTTAGTGAATTTTAACAAGATGGGCTGCAATTTAATAAAATTCCTTGTCAAAAATCAGGTTCAAAGATTTTCGCTTTTATCGGGGCCGTTTCATTAAGTTGTTTAAAATTTCAGGCTGCTAATCAAATGATTCAATAGTCGACGTAGTCTATCTAGCGGCGGGTGAGGAAACCACGCGTAATTCGCGTTCAGAAATGTTGAAAACACAGATTACGTATATATTTATCACTCGCGGCATTTTTAAAAATAATTCTACGTTAACTTTCGTGTCAGAGCTTCGAGTTGTAAGTGTATTTGCAAAATGATAACACATGAGTAGAGACCTGCAAAATTCGCGGTTTCGATGGCCTTCAGGATAGACTGCACATTATCCCGTACACTGGGCAAATAACGCAAGTTCATTGGTTGTTGACTTGTAGGTTGTCTCAGCTGGTTTGTCTGTGATTCGATCCTTCTTTGCTTGAGGGTTTATAATTGGTTGAGATGCGTCCAGATGAACAGTAAGCCATTAACAAAATTATCTAAGAGGTATATGTATTTGAATTCTAACCTATCACCGAATGAATCCGCGAATTTTGCAGGTCTCTAACATGTGTTTTCTCGTTACAGAGGTTAGATGTTACACATCTCTGGCGAGTACTGAAAGACGAGCTCACATGTTTGTTTTCCTTCAAAGTTCTTCGGGCATTGTCAAGCACCGGTCTTGCGGAACTATTTTGTTCTTCCGCGACACGACAACCAGAAAAAGTATAATCATTAATTTGCCACGCTGGTGAAAACGCTGTAACGTGAGTAATCGAACCCTTTACAAAGCCACGATTTGAAAGCGGAGTAAACGTGATCATTGTCAAAAGGAAAGTCTCTATAAAGGGAACTATATACACTAGGTGGGTTCCCAGTTAAAAAAAAAAAAAAAAAAAAAAACATTCGAATGCACTGCAGGCTATGCGCACGACTGTGCACATGACTTGTGCGAAATCGGTTCACAATTGAAATTTTAATTAATTTTAGCCAATGAAATTTCGCGACGTACCTACCCGACATCTGTTGGTCATGTTAGTAATTAATTATATTGACTAACAAATGATTATCCCGCGAAATATGAGCAGCGATTTGTGTGCATAGATTTTCAACATATAAATAAATAAAAAAGTTATATAAAATTTTCAGTTAACCATTCTAAGGCTAGCCTACAAATGATTTAGCACAGAAAATATAAACGAAGTTTTTGAATTGCGCCACCTACACTCGAGCACAGCATACGCACGGGAAAATAGCACAGGATCGACGCGCAGAAAGTTGACCAACTTTTAATATTCTCTGTGCGCTGTGCGCTGCTCGCTGACCAATGAAAACTGGCTTACCACCGAGGTCATGCACAATTGTAAATGTTAAATGCGTACGTAATTTGACTAGACTTGTACATTATTGTTTTTATATTAGGCGCGGGAAGTTAAATAGTCTCCTTCAATTTCAACATGAATGAAGAGACTAATTTCGACATAAGTTTAGTTTGCCTGGTTGAAAGCAAACCAATTGTATTTGATAAAACCCTGGCAGGGTTCAAAAATGAAGAAGCCAAGAAAAATGCGTGGCAGGCGATCGTTGATGTCTTGTGCGACCAAGGGTTTCATATCAACTGTAAGAATTCTGTAAATGAATATAATTACCTTGCAAGGCGTCATATATTTTAATTCAGTGTTTCACATAATTTTTATGTCATTTTACTTTAATGGCGCCAAAACGACATATTTTCATTTAGTGTTGTACGATTTTTATAGCATTTTATAACTACCAACACGAAAGTCCCATGCAATAGACTGGCAAGTGTCACCATGGGCCAGATATTTTAGTGTCAGTGCCAGCTTCAGGGGAGGAGACAAGGGCGTGCGCCTGGTGTTCTTTTTTGTCAAGGAAGGGGTTACTAATTTTAGCAGCTTTTCAAACTGGCAACACTTCATTCGCGTAAATTTAAAAAAAAAAACTGTTCGTGATCTTCATTAGGAAGGTATGTAAACAACTGTTGAAAACAACCTTTTTCCCGACGACATTTGTTAAGAGGACACACCCACCACCGACGCCGTCGTTCATTGCGAACATTTTGATCAACATAACACGAAATTATTGCCAAGAAATGTAAACAATGTAGTAGTGAATCGAGTATCAAATTCTTTTCCTTTTCATCCATCCTCACATAGCGCGCGCAACACAAATAAACACACATATCAGCTGTTTTCCTCTGACAAGGCTACCAATACATGTACATAATATTTCCTTCGCTGCACTTCCTTTAATTTTCTTAAATATTTTGTATAAACTTCCGATTTCTCTGTGCGTGTGTTATTTAATTGTAGGTTGAAGTTCTGTGCTGTGCGCGTGCCCTGTGCGAGTGCGTGTGCTATTTTCTGTGCTAAATCATTTGTAGGATAGCCTTAACCATGACACATTTATCATTTACAATTTTTGCTAGTGACTACTGACTAAGTAACACCATTAATTACTTCTTAAAGCAGGAATTTCACCTGAGCATTTTAATATATCGACAATTTCTTGCCGCAATATGATCAGTAAATATAAACACTTCTCTAGTCCCGCAGAATTGGCTTCTTACTCTACTCTCATTGGTTGTGGCGCCATACGTTCGTAACAGAAATAGAATATATTCACTTCCCTTCTATGCGCACGACCTGTCTCCCGTGCGTACGTCCGTCCTATGCGCTATTGTGAATCAGTAGGTTGGAAAGCATGGCGGTCAAATCTTGTGCGCACGACCTGCTGTTACTGTTACTGTTACTTCTGTTATTTTTTTTTCAATTGTGCACCCATCTTTAGAGCTTGTTCGTAATTCAGTGTCGGTCTCTTACGCCATTTTGGTGATTTAATTTCGTTGCTTCTATTATTTAAAACAATTTTCATGTTAACTTATCACGATAGCTCGCTTGCGTTTTTTTTTCGTCTGAAAATTTTCAAAAAAAGATATGCACATAACATTATGTAATACCTACCGGTAAAATGTTACGCGAGTATTCGTAATTATGATTACTTGCGTGACCACTTACAGCTCGGGAATAAACTTTTAGTGAATATCTGGTGAGAAATTATTTTTACCCACCAACAAATGCAAGAGTAATCTAATAAGTTTATAGAAAAAAAACTTCAATTAATAGTACTGAAGTAACTGACTCAGAGTATGTGATCGAGCCTTAAGTAACCACAATTTTGAAGAAGCACGGAAAGGCCACTAATTTAATCGCTGCATGATTAAGAAATTATCAAACTAGAATTATTATATTTATATTTTAATATTCCGTTGCTTTTCAGTTTATAAAAAAGGGATAGAGCATGCGGCAGCATCGTGCATTTGTAATTTTTTTTTGCTAATATTATTGAATTATTCCTTTTTTAAATCCAAATATGGTCGTTTTTCACGTTCTTCAAAGCTTCGGGCAGGAAATAATATTAAGCTTTTAACTATGCAATCTGAAGCAATGCGACGCTTCTGTGTTCTATTGCAATGAAAACGTTCGCCTAGAACCACGTTGTCACACTTTCTCACTTTTTTTGTTAGAACGAATCGTGGTGGAAATATTTGTAGACAACAACAGAGCATTAGAATAAGATAAAAAAGGCGAATTTTGCGAGATAATATTTTAAATTAAATAATATGTAGAGACCTGAAAAATTCACGGATTTTTTTTTCTCGATAGGCTAGAATCCAAACACTTTTGCATTTTTGCTGCTTCAGTTTAACCGAAGGATTCTGGGCCAGTGAAAAAACTTCAACAAAAAAAAAAGTATCGAATCACGAGCATTCCAGTTAACAGGAGTAAGGTTAATTCTACTACAGGTTGGGAAGATCAATGTTATAAGTTTGGCACACTATTTGGTTTCTCCGCCAGGTAGCAGTAGTGTTCCATGAGGGGGTCATTTTCATCTGTTTCAATGCATTTAAATGGGCCGTTTGCATTTTTCAAAGTGAAATAACAATATGTGTAAAACTTCTCAGTTCGTTTTGAATTTAAAATTAGGATAGCTTAACTTTCATCTTTAAGTAGTTTTTAATTTAGTTTTTCAATATGCCTAAGTGTTGTTTTGTGCCCGGTTGCAAAACTGGATGTAGTAGAGAAAGTACGACGCAAGCATTAACGTATTTAAGGCTCCTGCAGACGAAAAAAAAAGAGAATTATGGAACAGAAGGATCCCAAGGAGTGATAGAGATTTGAGGAAAACTGATAATGTATGTGAAATAAATTTCGAGGTTCGTGAAAATAAATTGTTTATCCTAACCAATTCCATCCCGACTTCCAGCTTGATAGTCACGTTAGGCTCTGTAGTAGGATGAGTTCGTTTGTATCAAACCAGATATAAAAATGGTATTACAACATGCATTATGATCTTTTTGTTTATGTTAAGGTTCGTGTTGGCTTCTGTATAATTAAAAAAAAACTTCAGGTTACATCTTATGTATGCCAATAACCCCAAAATTTAAAAAAAAAAAAATTGGCATTCATATTTTCAGTACGTTTTGGGCTGTTGATAATTGTAATAGGTACTTTAAATATAAAATTTGCTCTTGGAAAATTTAAATAAAATTATTTATATTTTATCGAAAATCATTTAAGTAGTGTAATTTTTTCAAATAGCCTTTTAGTTTGCCATAATACTACTTACCACTAAGTAATATTTCTTTTGTTGCAATTTTCATTCAGGTTATCATTTTGCTCAAGGATTCCAATCTGTTGACTATATTTAACACATTTTTTTTAGATAACCAATTAAATCAAAATATTCTAATTGAAAAAGTTTTCACCAGAACTACATGTGTGTTAATTTAAATTTAAATGCAATTGCGCTTACTAGAGAAAGTTAACAGCACTTTGAAACTTTGTTGGCATTAATAACAATTCAATCTAAATTGTTGCTCAATCTTCCAGTAGACACAACACAGAGAACACACACTGTGCATTAAGGAACATAAAAAAACACATTGTGGAAGCCAGATGTCCTAAGATGATATATTTATAGACCTGTACAATTTCCTTTCACAACTAGGAAAATCTAAACGCACGTGACTTAGTACACAAGATCCTCAGTTTAATATAAAGTAGGAAAAATATATTTAACGAGTTAGGTTATATAAAGTAATTGAAGGGTAGAGGGGCTGGGGAAATCCAGGAGATAGGCTGTCCCGAGGGGTGTACAGAGGGAGGAGGGATCACCAGTGCAAGATCCAGAGGGAGTGGAGACGAACTGAACCAGGAAAACAGGTGTTTCTGGTGAGGACAGGGCGAGAGTGGAATGGGCTTGAGGCTAGGGTACTGAATGGGAGAGGAGGGACGGACTTCAGAAATTGGTAGAGCTAGAGGGGAGCTCCTTACCAACGGGTGTAAGCCCAACCACAAGTGTATAAAGATAATAATTTACTTTCCAACTGCCCTGAGTTCGCTCCAACCAACTGAAAAATATATCAATGCGTGCTGTAGGTACATTATTTAATATTTAAATTCATTTGAAGTCAATGACTATTTGAAGCTCATTCAAAATCCCTTTATTACCTTTATTGCATTTTGATTTTAAATATTATATTGGTTTAAATAATTTCATGCAAAAAATATTGATGAACAAAAAGCACAATTGATTTTAAAAAAAAACATATGTGTGTGTGTGTGTGTGAATGAATGAAGTGATTTAAGTGTTCCAAACTTACAATACAAAATGAGATAACTATTTAATTCTTGTTAGGGTTGACTGTAATGTTACTCAACATTTTTATTTTTATACTTATATTTGAATACAACAAATGAGGGCTTATTATTGTGGATTGGGTTGAAAATGAGAAAATCCATTAACAACCACTTAGCTCGAACAATAATGTGCTCAAATTCAACTATGCACAGTTTTTAAAGAGCACAAATTGTTACAGGACATGAAGTGGCATGTGGCATACATGTTGAACACAGCTGTTATTACAGCGGTAATCTGTCAAGTAATTAGCAACTATGTATACACATTTCAGGAACAAATGATATTAAGAAATTATGTTCACGAAGTTCAAGGTGAAACCATCAAGATACCAAGAGGTAAAGTAACTTTAACAAAATCTGCAGTGCCAACTATTTATCCAAACTTTCCTTCATACTTGACACAGCGCAAGCCATACAGAAGAAAACTAGAGATGAGTGTAAGTTCATTTTTGAATCAAATACAATACTTGCTGCAGTTACGACCATTTAAATTTAAAATTTCAAAGTAACCAAAATCGCACTTAAAACAATTTACAGTTGCTGATGGCATTTTTACTTTTAATGAAAAATTTTTACCATACAGTAGTAAAGTGGTTTGTAAGATAATTACTTGATTTTATTCTACAGCATAGCATAGCTGTGAATTTTGTGTGTGCATTATGATAGTTTTTTTGCATTAAGTCCTACAAAATATTTTTTTTTCTTCATGGCAGGGGAAATTAACTTGCCTTTTTTTTTATCCGCAATTTTTTGGCTCTTCAGGAACATTGGATCTGCTGTAAAACAATTATGGCAGAAAAGTGCTCTATTTGCAGGGCAGGCATCACATGATATTTTATTTCATATCTTTTAAGTAAAACATAAAATTGAAAGAAATACATTTAAGTTTTATTATTAAAGGTATAGAATTGAGAATCGTAACATGAAATTCAGTTAATCTATGTTCACTTAAAGACTTGACTATAATTGTCTGTTTAAAATTACCTTATTGCAGTATAATTTGCAATGTTTATTAAAACTTGGGCACCAGCACAATTCAGAAGAAAAAAATTAAAAAAAAAAAAAAAAAGATGAAATATAACACATTACAGATGAAATTCTTTTAAATATTTTGAATGTATTACAATAGGAATAATAATTTTCAAAGTATTTGCTTTTCAATAAAACAAAACCTATGTGAGTTAATTTAATCACTGTTAAGTAAAGCTTTAAGGGAATTTTAATTTCAATCTGAAAAATTCATTTACACTGGGCTTAGAAAATCCTATTTTATCACACAATGGTTTACAAAGAATGGCCCCAAATTAAACATATAAACATGTACAGCCAAATAATTTCCAGAAAATAAGTGTTACTCTCATGTAGCAGGTAACTACAAATTGCTGTACAAATTATGTAATTTCCATAATGCAGTTATTCATAATAAAAGTTACACACATCAAAATTTAAGCGATAATGGTACTTGTCATTGTTTTCTTTACCGAATAACTACCAGTGGCACTAATGAATTTATGAACACAATTTTCTTTTGCTTCCAAGAGCATTTTTGGGAATGATATGGGAAATATGGACTCTGCCAATTTATTCACATCCTGTGCACACAGCACATAAAAATTATTTTGTAAATTAAATATATATACTTGTTTTATTAAATAAGTACACAAAAATAATTTTATAGACAGTTTATTTTTTACCATTAATTATTTATATTTGTAACATGGGGAGACAACAAAAGTTTTACTTAATTATTTTGATACTACTACAAATTAAAATTCAACTTACTAGGCTACACCAGACGTTAAATTATTAAGTTATTTGTATTGGGCATATGCATTAACTGAAATAATCCAATAATCACTGATGAAAACATTATATTTAAGAACTAAAAAAATTAATAAATTGTATGTCACCAGTATAGTTTTATATTTAACATTTTTTTATACAAACAACCTAGCTTAATAATTTAATTTACTTATCACACAAACACAATACATTGAGGGTAATTACATTATTAAAACTGGTTAGAAACTTACATGAAACTCACCTTAAAAAAAAATAATTTCTTATTGCTGTAAAAATTATAATGAAATTTTCATGCTTGTAGCTTTTCACAATGGAAACAGCTGCAGCTTTGAAGTTTTACAGTAACAAGCCTGGTATAGAAAATATTTCTGGCACCGTAAATTACATAGAAAAAGTTGCACAAGTTTATTCCATACTAGACAACAACAAACCATGGAAAGGCCTGACTGTTGGATCAGATGATGAAAAGGTAAAACTCTAAATTTTGAAATATTTCAATATTATGTCTGTACATAACAAATAGGCTACTCAGAATTATTTGTTTAGTTAATTTTTATAATAACTGATATAAAAACAATACAGTAATAATTTAACATTAAAAGAAATATTTGCATCTATTCATAATCTGCACTTAACAATAAAGATTTTCCTGTATTGGAACATGAAAAATACTTAATGATCATTTCTTATGTAGACATTTCTTGGTTTCTTGGAGTATATTGACACATGGGAATTATCCACCAAATATCAGCCAGAATTGTTTCTTTCACCATCAACAGCCTGTGGAATAAGAGTAATGATAACATCAATCATTGAGTTGTCACATACACTTAATTCTATTGGCTTTCGTTACCTTCTCACATCAAAGGTCAACCAAAACATATTGGAGGTATGTATTATTTAAAAAAAAACATTCATTGCTGATTTTTTAAAGCAAATAATAGCTAATTAACTAATCCTTATGTGATGTCTATAGGAAAAGTTCAATATTGCAATTGGAATTTAATTTTTTTGCCTTATAAAATTTAAAATAACTATATTTGAGACCTCAGAAAAAAATGTTATGAAATGCAGGAAAGTAATCAGTGTTGAAAATGAAAAATAGGGACAAATTTATGGACATATCAATTGTAGCATTCCCTGCCTCTGAGCACCTGGCGACGACAGAGAGGGCAGGAGCAAGAGACACTACATGCCAAGGGACAAATTAATTCTAGTGCAGGCTTAGTAATACAAATACACATATTATTTCACTGATTTTTCCAGCACAATTTGATATATTTAAAAACAATCAGCTAGTAATTTTAAAACGTGATAGTTACAATTGCTTATATTACTTCTCTAAAACATATGTTTTGACTTCAGTGAAATTCCATTGAAACATAAAAAATACAGCTTTGGTACTTCATTATAAAAGTTCACAATTTTAAAACATATTACATGGATATAGAATATATGTTTTAATTAAGTGTGGTACTTTGCAATGAGATTTCAATTTAATAAACAAATAATTAAATTGAGGCCATCACTTACAGCATAATAAATAAGTAAATTAAATATAAAAAATCCAACTTAAAACCTTTACACATATCTACATGGTGTATTCTCCACTCTTATGAAGGCAACCATGTGGTTGAAAATTTGAATTATTTTGTTTGTCCCGTTTCCATTTTAATAACTAATAGTTCTGCAACATACACATAAAACTAACCTAACCAATCATTCACTCCATTTCACAGTAATTTTAATGTAGCTAACCTAACGTTTCTACATGTTAAAACAGTATACTACAATAACATAATTTTTAAAAAATATGTCAAGAATTTTGATACTGTGAAAATGGTTGGTTAGGTTATATTTAGTAAGCTGCGTTTAAAATACTTAAATAGTGGGTGTGGACAGTTGGTTAGGTTAGTTACATTACAACGATTGAGATATTAAAATAGTCAGTTGAGTTAGGCTAACTACAAAAAAAAAATAGTAAAATCGTTTAGTTAAGAACCGCCCCTTTAAACTACACATCCAATGGCATTGATCTAATTATTTAATTTTTGCTTCACATAGTGCTTGAAGATTAAGCACAAAAGGAACAACCATTTACCTACCACATTTTATCCCTATTTCAAATTTCTAAACAAGCACAAATGCTGCAAGTAGATGGGTGCACCATACAAGCTCACTACACTCATAGTTTTGAAAACCAAATTTCACAGTGAAGCGATGAAAAGTTGAAAAAACAATTATTTTTCTCTTAAATATCTTAGTAAATCACCAATGTTTTGTGTCCGTAAATTTTAAATTCGGACTTGCTGTAACTGATAATGGAATATGGTATGTAAATTGTATTAGTGGCATGAATAAAATTTACGTTAAGCTTGGAAAGACTGTCGCATATCCCGAGAAATCAGTCGAATAATAACCAAGCGAAAGGTTGTTTATGTTATGCTTGCTATATTAACAAGTAAATCTGTAATTGAAGTACAAAGCTTACCTGCAGGTAAAGTGAAGTAAGGTAAAGTGAGGTCATGACCTCAACTTCACTTTAGTTATTATTCGCCTAATTTCCATTAATCCGAGAATCAACAACATTCACAAACTAAATAGTATAGTTACTGTGATATCAAACCGATAAAAACAAACAAGCACATCTTTTTTCATCCAGACATAACTTACCTCAAATATTTGCTTACCTTCATATGCAGATTGCTCGCGGCGAAACTTAAACGCAGTATAGCTTTTATTTACGTGCCCAAAAGGCACAAAGTTGTGAAATTTACACGTTCTTAACGGAAGACTTGTTCAATATAATTCTTGCAAACAAAAAGCACATAACTAAATACCATACCGACTATTTTATTTTACTTCAATGCGGTTTTCTCACGTTCACCCTCAATGGCAGTGTGTAAAGTGTTACCCTTTCGCTACGCCAGCGCACCTAGCGGCAGAATTTTTCCCTGTGCCAAACTCGCCCATAAGAAAACCCGTTTTCTTCCTAACCTGTAGTAGAATTAACCTTAACAGGAGTAACGATTCAGCAGCCAATGAACAGCTTGTAATTTGCCCGAGTGCACAGAGGAGCGTGGAGTCTAACCTAGAGGTCATTGAAATATGTGAAAGCTATGTTTGCTGCACGGGTAATACACGTTCATGAAAAAATGTCTACCTCGGGATAAATGGTCTCTCTCGTACTCCCCTCGAGAGGTACAGCAACGTTTGTTGTTGTGGTGGTGGTGTTGGGGGAGGGGGGGGGGGGAGGGGAGAAAAGCCCACGTAATTCCTGCCGCTCGCCCTTGAAACATCGGCACTTCATTCTCAGGTGCAAGTCGTTACGTGGCGAGAAAAACACCGGCGGTGACTGAGCGCAACTTTTGATCGCTCGCCGCAGGAACGTACAGTCTTCCCTCGGGCCCTCGCCGCATGCGCAGTACAATGTTAGTGATTACTGCCGGGTCCACGGGTTCTCCGCCAAGCAAGCACCCAGAACAAACCTAGTGTCTTTCTTCGTCATCCCGAACAAACGATTCTTCTCGGGATCCACGCCAGATTCTGACTTCAGAACAGACAAGTGGAAGTGTTTTTGTTTTCAAATTGTACCGTTGTGAATACAGACCAGAACAAATTCGCGGATCCATTTCGCGGTGGACTAAAATTGAAACCGTTTTATCTCTACCTTGCCGTGATCATTTATAGGCCCTACTATTGGTTCGCAATTTGTTAGGGATGGATCTAGGCCAGCGAGAAACCCTCAAACTAAGAAATGTGCGATCTCAGACTACCAAGTTGAGACGTCTCGCAAACCAGCAGCCAATGAACACGTGACATTTTCTCAAGTATGTAGAGGATAGTGAGTGGTGTCTGTCGTAAGAGATCATTGATACAGCGTATTTTTCAGGTCTCGAGTTATGAATGTTGCTGAAATCATGATCTATGTCAATACTCGTAAAATTATAGACTTACCCGTAAATTTACGAAGATTTCGGTTCATCTGCAACCCGTTTAGTTCTTAAAACCCGTTTAGATTCTAAAAAAAAAAGTTAACAGTCTAGTCACAAGTGAATGACTGTTAGAGATAAATGCAACATACGAGGTGTCATAAAAAAAAAATATTGTGAATGAATTTTTATAGCAGCAAATACTGACGCTTCATCTGTTTGAAGCGACAAGCCCGATAGTCTGATCCGTTAAGATAGTTAGTGCCCAGTTTGAACAAGTGTTGACTTGTCAGTCGGCTTCCAAGAGTCGGAAGAGTGAGGTCGTGTTCTGTCGCGCATCATGGGTAGAGACCCGGAAATTTCGCGGGTTCGGCTGGCCTCGTGGTAGAATTCATAGTCATGGGTGTGCTCAACCCATGCTTGCTTTCCCGTAGGAGAACATTTTTTATACTTGTTGACTGGCACTGCCCGATTCGCTTACTTCTCTCCTAGCACGGTCGAAGAGGGGCGTGAACAAATAACTGCAGTCCAATCATGAATAAAGTGTGAGCATGTGAAGGTTTGCATTCTAACTTGCGAATTAATAAAATTTCAGTATCTCTAGGGGCAGGAAATTTTCGCGAAAAAATCTGAACGCCTACTAGACTGCAACAAGATATACCCACACCAGCGGTTTCTTCCTTGTGATTGGCGGCCGTCTGCGAGAGAAGTAGTTGCCTTGTTTGCACGAGCCACTAAGGACGAGTTTGCTTCCACACTGAATTAGTGTGATTGGTTGTTGTAACAATCGACATGCACCTCAAAGTAACTCACCCAATTACGAAACACAGACGATGCTACAGTGTTTTAACTTCCAGCTACTCTCGGGATCTTTTCGCGAAATTTTCCTGCCCCTAATTATCTCTAATCACGGATTTAGATGAACGTGTTTGTTTGCGATAAAAAAAGGGTCAATGGCTTCCTCAATCGTTACAACGCACTGTGCCACACCTCGCTTCTGATCGGCGGGGTTATGGCCGAACAAAAGGTTCCGTTCCTTTCAATCATGGAATCGACATTGAGATATCTCCGCATCGCTAGACAATTATAGTATTTTTAAACGAGATAAAATAAAATTTGATGTGAGCTTATTAGTTTGTTCGTAATAAAAAAATAACTCACAGTATTTTTTGATCAAACCTCGTAGATATTTGAAACAAGTAAAATCGTATGCAGTAATTTTCTCAAAAATAATTAATTGCATACTTATCTCACAAGAAGATCTAAAATATTTCGAATGACTGACGCACGGTTATAATTTCAGTGAATCTGCAGACTTTTCAACACGGAATACGTCTCCAATGAACGAAGGGTTCTGCGTAGTTAAGCTGGAGTCGCAATGCCACGACGGACACGACACGACATGCCCGACTCGCTCAGTAGCCAATTAATTACAAGGTCGCCGTGACAACAACACGAAGACGTGTCCCCCCCCCCCTCCCTCATCGACTGCCGTAAGAAGTTGTTTCTATTTCTAATTTGATATTGTCTTGCCGCAAGACGGAAAAGAAAACGGAAAACCTTACAAAACTAAACTTAAAGAAACTATATCTACTCGGTAAATCTTTATGCTGAAAAACGGTTATTGTTTTACAATTAGGAACACTTTCACATTTGTAGTGTGTCTTCAATTGTTTATTACTCTTATTTTTTATTTTTAGCACAGCTAATAGTGGAATTATTCTCTGTCCTCCATAAACATAAATATATAGCTTGTTTGTTTGTATCTAAAATTAACTTAACATGATGTAAGCTTTTGGACATACGCCATTACTAAGCAGTATTTCTGCAGAAGAAAACTAAAAAATACCCAAAAGTCAAAAAACACAAAATAAGCAAAAAATTGCTATTGTCATCAGGATATAAACACCACATAATATTCCATAACAGGAATATGGTCAACAAACAAAGAAAAACAAAGAAAAATGGACAAAGAGGATAAAAAAAACACAAATGATGACAGCACAAAAATATTGAACCCACAAAAATTTAGCAGAACAGCTGAAACGAGACAAAAACTCGACAAAACGAAAAGACAAAACAAACACAATAGTTTTCCAAAGCAGAAGAGAACGGAAAAAAAAAAAACACAAATGATGACAGCACAAAAATATTGAACCCAAAAAAATTCAGCACAACAGTTGAAATGAGACAAAAACACGTCAAAACGAAAAGACGAAACAAACTCAATAGTTTTTCCAAAACAGACAACAGCAATTTTTTGCTTATTTTGTGTTTTTTTCTCTTTTGGGTATTTTTTAGTTTTCTTCTACAGAAAAAGTGCTTGGCAATGGCGTATGTCCAAAAGCTTACATCAAGTCATGCACTCCCATTGCACAAATCATTCAAAGATAATAAAATTAACTTAATCTCACTTTGTGCAAGAGACGACTAAATGTTATAATGTTATGCACTTCAGCTATCAACACGAAATAAAATATTCCTACAGGGACTACACTGTTTATAGCGCATTCTATACTGCATAGTATGGTTAAAAATCACTTCGGAAAATAACCTATTTAATTTTATTTAGTCTTTAGAAATAAAAATTATGATTTAAAAATGCCAAGTAAAGTTAAAAAAAAATTAATAATCTGAAAGAAATAAAACCACATCGCATAGCAGCCAATAAATTTGAATTCAAACCTAAAAAGTTTCAGTTTTATATGTCATTTCATTCTCCTTATCTATACTTACTGCACAAAAATGTTAAAAATTAAATTTTGCCAGCTAATAATGCAAAAAAGGATGCGATATACATATTTTTCTTCATTTTGTGAAAGTTCAGCCACTCAAAAAGTCTGCAAGTTTGACCGAGTGGAACATAAATATAAAATCATGACCTGGAACGGGACATACACCCTTTACTCTGTCGCGCTGGTACGATGTACGACGTCTAATCGGGCTTGTCGTGTTGTGTTGGTAGTGGCGTCGCGTCGTGACTCCAGGTTCCCTTCGTAGAAACTCCGTCAGTTTCCTGCTTCCTAGTTCTGTGTTCCGTCGTAACCAGGGTAAAAGTGCGCGTATGCAAGAGTGTTTTAGCTGTTACCTTAAAACCATGTTCAAGGTTTTGTGTATACCTACTCTTGAGGTAATTTTGTCATTTAATTTTCAAAAATTAAGAAAACTTGTTAGTCAGGGGTAAATTTTTTTTATTTGGCTGTGTTTGGGGGGGGGGGGGGGGGAAATTACGGTTATTATTCCCGTTTCAGAGTTACGATTTCGCAAGCGCAAGCGAATCCCTGTAGTATGGTGTTTATTAATTACAGGAGGCGGGGCTTTGCGCCCATGCTAGTAGTAACCGTAAATTCACGAATATATCCGTAAAACCGTGAGCATGTAAGCAGTGTTCTTTGTAAATACAAGGTGAAACATTTAAACAGTGTGGATTTCAGGTGGGTTACGCTAGATTGCACGACCTTAGTTGATTTATTATGTAAATTATTATATAGTGCTTTAAAATCAACACGAGGGCTGACTAAACGTTGAAAAAAAAATTTGAACGAAATAACTTCCATAAATACTTAAATCCTGAGAAAAGCTCGCTTTTGGTCTGGTTATTTACGGGGAGGAGATACAAAACGAAAGCTGCAATATTGGTTTTAACATTTTCTATGCCATAGCAACATTTAAAGGAGTTAAAAAAAAAAAAAACAGCAAAGCGTATATTGACATTATTACAGTAACATTATTGACAGTATCATTACATTTGCAATATTGACAGTATTATTACAGTTCAATACTGGTTAAAAGTGGTCGATATTTCGCAAGTGGAAGACAATGCGGACGTTGCCTGTAGGTTTTCTCGGGGTACTCCCCTTTCCCCCGCCTGTTCATTCCGTCGCTGCTCCATGCCCCATCTCATCTCACCTCAAGCAGTCTCCAGGCTGGCAGAAACGACAGGTCTGTCCCTCTATCAGGGCAGTCGGCTCCTATGAGCGTCTGCCCTATTACATCCTCGTAGACCCTGACTCAGGCGGGAAACGAAATGTTGATTTTTACTTTACTAAACGCTGTTGACTTCACAGGGGAAACTATTTGTTGTAGACATACACTATTATCTTCAGGCATTCCACTAAAATATAACCTATGCTTCAACGAAACCAGATTTATATAATTAAATGATATAAAATTGTTATGGTCTTAAACTGGCAACATTAATGTGGTGTTTCTCATCCCTGAATGGGTTGATGATACGATAAATCAACAATATGCGTTCTGTAAAATTACACTTGAGCAGCTGTGTTTCAGCAGGTAAACCAGGCATCTGAAGGCAAGTTCGACGCACTTTGCATTCGTTTGTTAATTGTATGGACGTGGTGTTAGGTTTGGCTGAAAGCAAGCACTAATTTGTTCTTCCAAGTTCTTCTTGCGTGTCTTGGTTCGCACTTGTTTGGGATGGCTTTAGTGTTGTGCTTCGGGGTTTGAAATCCCACCAGCAGACACACGTTCTTTCACGTGGAGACGTGGTACAGTGTGCGCTTGTGCAAGTTCATATCGACGCTAACGAAGTCAATAAAAAAACTTCTCAGCAAACATTTGCATAACTTGAATTTCGTGTTAATGGAAATGAACACCAGTATAGCAACACGATGGCCGTATACTGTTTCTTAGGAACTGAACAACTTTTCGGGTTCAGAGTCCTATACGATAGTTTATAAAATTCTAGCTTACGGGGGTGAAAACACTTGTTAAGGCCTCCGTCTATCTGGGCACAATTACATCGTGCAGATTTTCAGAAGAAAAAAAAAAAGAAAAAAAAACACGTGGTGTGAAATCTGCTCATTGTATCCGAGTGGTGTCTGTATACGAAAAGCAGTTTAGAATACAATGAAGTTAGCTGAGTTGTTCTGTTTCTGTAATTCGTTTTTAAAGTGTATTTTTTTTAATAAGGGAAAATAGCTAAAACGCGTGTTTTCAGGATAATATTTAGGCAAGACTAGATACTGGAAAAATTCATTGATTCATTTCGTGATAGGCTTGAATCAAAATACGTTTGCCTTCATGCTGATTGAGTGATTGGGTCGCATTTTAGCTGAGCCAATGAAAAACCCTTAACAAAAGAAGTATCAAATCACTAGCATTCTTGTTAACTGGTCTCACGAGTTAGTAGCCAATGAGCAAATGGTATTTGTGTGAGTATGTAGAGGATTGTGGATTCTATCCTAGAGGTCATCGAAACCGCGAATTTTTTCTGTTCCTAAGCATCCGGTACAGATTCTTGAAAGCACTCAACGTACTTGCATTACATCTTTATCTGTATTTACCTGCTATAAAATGTTTTGGTTACCGGTTACCAAAAATATCTCATAGTAGCCCAATGCATGACGAGAAGACTGCGCGCCAGCTCACAGCCTTGCGCTTTAGCGCTTAAAGGTGACACCACCCCTAGAAGCACCAGCGAGAGTCGCACTTATCATCTCGCCTTACTTAGCTCAAGGCTCTGGACTGCCGCGCAGTCTTCTCGTAAATAGGGAAACTATGATATTTGTGTTATAAAGGTGTAATGAAAGTCCATTGAGTATTGTCAAGAATCTGTACCAAGTTTTTCATGCCTGAAAACTACTCTAAAAACACAGTTTAAGAACGAAATACGGAAACAGAACTACTCATCCAGCCTCATCGTATTCTTGAAAGTTTTTTCCGTAAATAAGCACCACTCTGATATGTTGAGTAATTTTCAGATCGCGTGGTTTTATCTGATGCTCCGCAAACTCTGTGCGCGTCCGGGTAGCCAGGGGGCAGCGACTTTCTGCCGCAGCTGTACCTTGTTCTCACGGGTAGGCGGGGGCCTTAACATCGGAGCCAGGGGGCAGCGACTTTCTGCCGCAGCTGTACCTTGTTCTCACGGGTAGGCGGGGGCCTTAACATAGGGGCCAGGAGGCAGCGACTTTCTGCCGCCGCTGTACCTTGTTCTAACGGGTAGGCGGGGGCCTTAACATCGGGGCCAGGGGGCAGCGACTTTCTGCCGCAGCTGTACCTTGTTCTCACGGGTAGGCGGGGGCCTTAACATCGGAGCCAGGGGGCAGCGACTTTCTGCCGCAGCTGTACCTTGTTCTCACGGGTAGGCGGGGGCCTTAACATAGGGGCCAGGAGGCAGCGACTTTCTGCCGCCGCTGTACCTTGTTCTCCCGGGTAGGCGGGGGCCTTAACATCCGAGTCAGGAGGCAGCGACTTTCCGCCGCAGCTGTACCTTGTTCGCAGAACCGTAAAGCACACGTGAGAAACGTTTTTGCCGGTTGGAAGCTAGGCGTCACCTGTTGCCGCTGGGTCGTTGACTTCGCCGGCGAGAAAGGGAGGGGCGTGGAATGGAGAATGAGACAAGGCAGAATGAGAAGAGAGAGACAATGAGAAGAGAGAGAAAGAGAGAGAGCTCGTCGCATATCCGCGAGCTACTCCACCACCGGGCAGGAGAATCAACTTTCATAATTTTTTGAAGTGAAACTTTTATTACGGTCGGTAGAGTAATATCAGAACCACAGGCTAACGGAAACGGAAGTGAGCTGGTACAGGTGTTAACTTTATGTAACGCATATAGCGAATATTGCTCGATGGCGCGGGCTTTTTTTATTAAAAAAAAGGCTACTTTTGCATACCTTCGCAACTCGTAATTCACAACTTTATTTTTTCAACCCTCAGGTTGGATATAGGGTTACCAGACACTGATAATAAAAAAGGAGGACATTCATCTCGCAAAAGGAGGACATTTCACTAAAAAGGAGGACTATATATATATATATATATATATATTAAAAAACCATAAATTAATTACAATGCAGTACGATATTTTACAATGTTTTGGCATTTAATACAGTTTCATTATAAAGAATCAAACAAACTACGCATATACAGCATATTAAAAACACGTGCTTCTGTATGTGCTGCTACCTGTCAAGCTGTCATAGAACTACTTACTAGTGGGGTGACTCTGCGGACAGCGCGCGCTTTACTCAGAGTGTAACTGCAGGAATTATCTCACTTTATAAAAAAGCCTGACATTTTGGAGCATTAAAGAAAATCCGGCCGGACGCAAAAAAAAACATAAAAAGGAGGACATGTCCTCCTTTTGCCGGACGTCTGGTAACCCTAGTTGGATACGGTGTTATCATTAGAGTTGTGACAATTTTTGTGGACATTTACAATAGGATTACCTATCATATTTCAGCTGTTATAAACCTATTTAATTGAACACGTGGACATATATTGATAAATAAAGGTCTGTTTTCAACGTATATTTACCAATTTTTCAAATGTATGACGTACAGACCTGCAAAATTCGCGGATTCATTTCGTGATATGCTACAATTCAAATAATTATACCTTAGCGCTGCTTCTGCAATTGGTTCACTGTTTATCTGGAGTAATGAGGGCCAATTAGATACCCTCGCTCAAAGAAGTGTCGAATCACAGACACTCGGTCGAGACGACTCACAAGTCAGCAGCCAATGAACAGGTGGAATTTGCCCGAGGGTGTATGTAGAGTGTAGTAGAGTCTATCCTGGAGGTCATTGAACCCGCGAATTTTGCAGGTCTCTAGTATGAGTAACCTTAAACATTTATATATCTCTTATCAGTGAAGTTTCACTGAGCGGATACGAACCCATGTTTTTTTTATATTGAGTTTAACGTTTCGTTGACAAGAAACCATTGAGACGGAAACACTCGACAACACCCTACAGACATTGTGGGAGGTTAACGACCTTCCACCAGAGAACTGCGGAACTCTCTCTATTATTAGGGGCGCCTTCGGGGAGACTTATACAAAGGCTTTCGTGTAAAGAAGAATGCAGTTAATAGTTCAGAGATCGGCCTTGGGATGTTTACAAATTCATGACCTCAAATATACTAAACTCTTGAGTATCACACTGTAATTTTTTTTCCTCGTAAATACAACATAACTATTAATGTGAAATTACAGATATTTGTAAATTTGTACATTTACATGAAAAATACTTGTATCGTTACAAAATAGTGTTCGCAGTAATACTGGGTTGTCCCAGTGCCTGCAATGGTTAATGTTATTTGTAAACCGTTCCCTGAATAATTAAACATCAATTAGAATATATTATGCGCTAATTTTCATACAAAATACTCAGTATTATCGCGAAAAACGTACATAGTAGGGGAGGACGGGGCAAGTTGGCGATGTTAAGAGTTCACCATTTTTTATAATTTTAATTTTGGAAATACGATTTCCTTCTTTCCAGACACTATTAGAATAGTCTTTTGTCGTGGTGTAACTACATGAAAAAAATCTATATTTCTATATTATCTCAAAAATTCTGCCCTTTTAAAAATATAATGCAAATGTGCCATCTTGCCCCGTTACCGGGGCAAGATGACTTTGACTACGGGGTAAGATGACATTTTTGACACAAGTTTAAACATATTTATTCTTAGAATGCAAACTACTGTAAACTAACTAATTTAACATTGTTACATGCGTTTTTACATATAAGGCATGTTATTAAAGGCTTGGTTTGTTGAAAATTACAATTAATAGTTAACTTACATAACTAATTCAGAGTTGGTGTTTTATAAACAATAATCGCACACAAATTTTCCTCCTTCAAAGTTCGAGCAGTCCTCGTGCCACCATGTGTGGCATTTGCAACACTCGATCCAGTCTTCTGATGGAGGATTGACATAAATCTCATCACACACTGGACACTGCACTTCGGATATTTGAGCTGAAGTCATGCCTGTCGAAAGTTGGAGCTTCTTGGATTTTTCTCGAGAATCGAGCTTCAGTTTCTTAGTAACAGTTCCTTTTTTGGCTTCTCTAGACTCTTGTCTTTGTTGCTTCAAACGTTCTTGTTCTATCCTCTGAGCTCTCCTCTGAACCAGAATCGCTTTCATGGGTGAGCTTGTGATGACACTTGCATTTTACTTATGAGATTATAAAGCTCAGAAAATCAAACAAAAGTTATAAAAGAGTTGTATGTGGATACCACAAAAACCGTATAAAGCACTTGGGGCAAGATGACGAGTCGTCATCTTGCCCCAGTCAACTTGCCCCGATCAGCAATGTTATTAGTATTGGATTTTTTCGCTAGGAAAAAAATAAAAGGTTAACAATATATAGTGGTTAAGAAAAGTATATAGTCTAAGGTAATAATGTGTGGCATTGAATATCCAAATATCTTACCTGTTTGTCCATGAGATATTACTTCGAAGTTCTTGAAAATTACAATACGTCAGACCAAATGTACGAACATCATCTAACAAACAACTAAATGGTGGCAGCGGCTTCACTGTGCGATTCTTTAGTGCCCACCAGTGTGGAGCGCTAGTAGTGTCTGTTAGGTGGTGCTATCTAGTGCCATGACGTGGAAATAAGTCATTCGTCATCTTGCCCCGCTCGTCAACTTGCCCCGTCCTCCCCTACATATATGCAAAAATAACTATAGCCATGTGTTGTACAAAGTCAAAATATCTTTCCTGTAGTATTTGAAACTATTATTGGCAACTGGACTACGAAAATATTTTGTGAAAGTACAGAAAATATTTTTTTTCTGTGAATAGCCTAAACTGTTGTAGTATCATACATTTGACTATAGGAAAGCACATCTCACTATTTAAGTAAATGAGTAAACAGAAATATATCTTACAAAATAAAATTTAAATCAGATTTTCGAGCCCGGGAGGGGATATAATTAAGGACGTGTATTTTTCTCGAAAATATTTAGAGACCAGTTATGTGTTAAAGCACTGTAGCATCATCTGTGTTTCGAAACTGGGTTCATGAGTTTATCAGACGTAAGTAGATTTCGAAGTACCTATTTATTCTGGAGATATTTTGGAAATTTCTAACAAATTTCTGGAACATTTTAGGAAGTTAATATACATAACATATTTATGTTCTACAATATTACAAAATGATCGATTAAATATTTGCTCATTTTTCCACGCATAGAAAATATTTCGAATATTTTTAACTCTATGTATCCAACATTGAATAGCTTAGAATGAATTTCATATTATTTGTCAACTAAAGTAATTATTTTCATTTTCTGACTTTCAAACTCTATTTTTTTCATCCCTTGTACTAATACCGTGGTCAAATAAAACTTTGCTTTTATCAAAAAAAAATATTCATTGTATTTTTAAGATTGGCAGGGTTGGTTGATTAATTTTGATGGAAATGAAACATTGCAAACTTTAGATTGAATAGATCAACCTTTTATGGTTATGGACTAGAAAAATTCGCGTTTTCAGTGACCTCTAAGACTTTCACAATCCCCTACATACTGGGGGCAAATGCCACCTACTCATTGGCTAATGACTTCTGACTTCTGCCAGCTGGATTTCTTGCGATTCGATGCTGCTTTGGTTTAAGGTTTTTCACAGGATCAGAGAATCACAGAAGCAATACAAAGGTTATACGTGCGTTTGGATTCCAGCACAACGCGAAATGAACCCGCGAATTTAGCCGGTGTTTATTTATAGTAATTTATGCTCGATATTTATAGATAGGGTCATGTATATTTCGCGTAAAGATTCCGAGACTAGATGCGAATTGAAGAAACATTGTAGCAGCGTCTGTGTTTCGTGATCGGGTGAATTTCTTTCAGGTACATGTCGATTGATACAACACCTATCAGATTAATCAAGTGCGGAAGCAAACGCGTCCTGAGTGGCTCAGTAACAAAAAAAAAGGGCCAACGACTTCTCTCGCAGACGGCCGCCAGTCACAAGGAAGCAACCACTGGTACGGGTGCACCTTGTCGCAGTCTGATAGGCGTTCAGATATATTCGCGAAAAAATGTGCCTGCCCCTATGTATAGTTGTTGGATTTAGTAACAATGCGTATTATTACGTGCGTGTTATCTTGCCACATAGATCGATGGCACAGTTGGGGAGGGGTGGGTACGTGAGACAGGAAGAACAGGGAAAACCCAGGGAAGAGGACTGAACACAGTCCAGATGTCGCTGCAGACGCCGCTCCGGTATCGCAGCTCTGACGTCACTGCTGAACAGCGTCCAGACACGGTGCGGAGTACGAATGCGGGTTGCGCTGTAAGTGAAGCACTGCCCGATGCGGGTGGCTGTGCCCGCCCCTGCTCCACTCCTCACCCACGCTGGCATGTAACGTAAATGTTCTGATGGTTACACTGGCAAAACAATTTTTTTTTGGTATTTTTTTACAAGGAAAAATCCTAGGAAACTACGTTTCCAATGATTAGAGCCACGGAATTTTCGCGCATTCATTTAGTCGCAAGCTAGAATGCAAACCTCCACACTGTCGCACTGTGTTCATGATTGGACCGCAGTTATTTGGACACGCCCCTCTAC
Source organism: Bacillus rossius redtenbacheri (assembly GCF_032445375.1). NCBI lineage: Eukaryota > Metazoa > Arthropoda > Insecta > Phasmatodea > Bacillidae > Bacillus > Bacillus rossius. The sequence goes on along the minus strand of NC_086330.1, from coordinate 330,379,528 downwards.
GACCGTGAGTCAACGATGCCCAGCTAGGAGAGAAGTAAGCGAATCAGGTAGTGCCAAATAACAAGGATAAAAATGTTCTCGCTAAGAAATCAACCAATGGGAAAGTAAACATGGGTCAAGCACACCTATAACTTTAAATTCTATCCTGAGGCCAGAGTAATCCGCGAAATTTCCGGGACTCTACCAATGATTAGAGACCTGCAAAATTCGCGGATTCAGTGACCTCCAGGATAGACTCTACTACACTCTACACACTCAGGCAAATGCCACCTGTTCATTGGCTGCTGACTTGTGAGACGTCTAGACTGAGTGTCTGTGATTTGATACTTCTTTGAGCGAGGGTTTCTAATTGGCCCTAATTACTCCAGATTAACAGTGAACCAGTGGTAGAAGCAGCTCTAAGGTATAATTATTTGAATTGTAGCATATCACGAAATGAATTACCGAATTTTGCAGGTCTCTACCAATTATATCACTTGTAAAACTACAACGCAGAGCTTTGCACCAAATTTGTACTTTGATGCTGTTATTCTGGCATATGTGTCAGCGGCCATCTTGGTTTTGCATCTTCTGCTGTCAGCCACCATATTTTTTGTAGATGTATTTAATAAAATTAAAGTAATAATCTTAAAAAAATTAAAATTATTATTTGGATTAGTTTTGAACCAATGGGGGCAGAGACTTTAGCCACTATCTAGGGTAAAAATCTGGTTATAAAATACGGTTAAAAATAAGAAATATATGGTTTAAAAGCAGGCTACAAGCCTCTGAGAAGCTATGATACAAGTTTCGAGAGAAAAATCAATTTTGTTACGCTTGTGCTTTAGCACGAGATGTTGCTACTGCCGGTAAATTAACATTAGTACGAGAGTTTTGGTTTTGTGGCGTTACAAGCATCGCTCTTGTAATGTTACAAGGAAATGGTATTTCGAGACACATTGTTGTAGTTTTACGAGTACAAACAAATTCCATGTATATCACACCATTTTTTTTAGAATGTAGATGAATTAAAAGATACCGAAAATATTCTCGGATTCATTTCGCGATTCAAATATATACGTTCTCTATTGACTCGCTATTTATTTAGAACGCTCTAGGCCAATGAGAAACCCTCAACTAAAGAAATGTCCGGTCACAGACAACCCAGTTGTAGAGAGACCGGAAGAATTCACGGATTCATTTTGTGCAGGACTAAAATTGAAACCATTTTACCTCTGTGGAGTTTTTGCTATTGGTTCACAGTTTGTTGGAAAGAATCTAGGCCAATGAGAAACTCTCAACCAAAGAAATATCAGCTCACATGTTGAAACGACTCCCAAATCAGCAACCATTGAACTGGCGTTATGAATATGCAGTCTACCCTGAAGGTCGAACCGGAGAATTTTTCCAGTCCCTAAGAATTTATAAGTATACGCCTGAAAAATTTGCGTTATTTATAGGTTCATGCATTTATCGGGTGCATGCCTACTGTTAGAACGCCAATCGCTGTAATTCAGAGCAGGAGCTTTCGCATCCTGAGTGGCTCAGTCAAATAAATCAATCGCTTATCTTGCAGACGACCACCAATTGCAAGGAAGACACTGATGTTGCAGGTATATAGTATTGGAATTCAGATCTTTTCGTGAAAAATACCTAACCCTTGTTATTTATTTTGGAGAGAGGCTAGAATACATTTGCATACTGTTTACTGAATCATCAGTAGTTTGACTCTTCCTGAAAGTACATATAACCAAAACATTTCATATCCGTAAAAAACTTAAAATGTGGCAGGAAAAAACGAACAACTGACCTAGACCTATTAAAGTACAAGTATGTGCGGTTTAGCCTGGTATACCCGATAAAAACCATGACTTTTGTTTGTTTCTATCTAATGTGCCACAACTAGAGACCAGAAAATTTTCCAAATTCATTTCGTGATATGCTAACATTCACTGCTTGTGCCATTAGTTCACTTTTAATCTAGGCCAATTAGAGACCCTAAATCATAAAAGTATCAATCACAGGCTACCCGGTCGAGACGACACACGTCAGCAGCCAATGAACAGGTGGCATACTGGAGGTCATTGAACCCGCGAATTTTTCCGGTACAACATTATCCTTCTCCCATGAAAGATGTCATCAGATCAATAGCGACTGAAACAATTTTGCGGGTTCTATGTCCTATACGATAGCCTCTACAATCGTCTGTCAACTGTTCATTGGCTGCTGACTTGTAACGCGTCTCTGCCGGGTAGCCTGTGATTCGCTGCTTCTTTGGTTGAGGGTCTCTCATTGGCCCACAGCTCTTCAGATGAACTCTGAGCCAATATCAATTGCTGCGTTCGTAAACAACCCATAAAAGCAAGGCGTAAAAAGTTAAATAACAACGTTAAATAAGAACTCGTTTATAAATTACGCAAGACGCAAAAAAAGCAAAGGAAGCATCGGCCAAATTTCGACTTACTGTGTTTCAGGCTTTTCTTCTATATTTGATGAGAAGTGTTACTTAAACCTTTATAGAAGCAGTCAATATGTGTATAGATAACAATACATTCATAGTTAAAATAAATGTAGGGACTGGAAAAATTCGCTGTTTCAATGACCTCTAGGATGGACTCCACAATCCGCTACATACTTGGGAAAATGCCACTTGTTCATTGGCTATTGACTTGTGAGACCTGTCAACTGGGATGCTAGCCATTCGATACTTTTTTGGTTGAAGGATTTTCATTGGCTCACAGTCATTAATATAAGCTGTGAGCCAATTACTGAAGAAATATGAAGGTACATGTGTTTGGATTCTAGCTTATCGCGAAATGAATCCGCGAATTTTTCCGGTCTCTAAATAAAGACATTTTAAAATCAAATCGTTGACAGTTTCGCACGTTTTCATGATAGGATGAATTATTTAAATAAGCCTGCGGAGGGATTTTATTGCGTTCTGTCTTACAGTTTAAAGTTGTAGGGTTGGCGATGTCTTGAGACTTGAATGGTTTTCAAATGACTTTGTTTTTCTTGCATTAGTTGCGTTTTTGCGTTGTTCATGTAAACGACATAAATGTAAAAGTAGTTTAATTTTTAAGCCTATCTCGAAATGGCTCCGTGAATTTTATTTTGTAAATGGAAAAGAAATATTCATGTAAAATTACAGATATTTGTAAATTTGAGTTTGCAGGAATACTAGGTCCATTTATGCTTTGTGTTGTCCCAGTATCTCCAATAACGTTACTTGTAAACCGTTCCCTGAATAGATTTCCAGTATGAATTGTTCACATTAACAAGGATAATAAAACAGAATAAAGTCCAGTTATTTAATATTCGGTTAACTTTGCAATTGTTAAAAAAAATTGCTTGAATGAAAACATCAACTGAAATATAAACTTATGCGCCAATTTTCGTAAGAAATACTCAGTATTATCTCGAAAAACGTATTTCATACATGCATAAATAACGGTAGCCATGTGTTGCGCAAAGGTTACGATATCTTTCTTGTGGTATTGCAATTCTCGGCAACTGGTTTCCAAAGGAATCTTTTGTTCAGCAAATTTTCACAGTAAATTTTGTACTGTGTACGGTTCCAACGTGACTGACGCACACGGCTGGCGACTGCTGGAACAGGCGCGAGCGTCTATTGTTGTGGCTGGGAGTCACGGGCGCGTCGCTCGCCTCGAGGCAGCGACAAACGACGATCGGCACGCCCGTCGCGTGCTGCCAACTTCGCGGAACAAAAAAAAAAAAAGATAAACGTCGCGAAAGCGGAGAACAAACGAAGGGAGTTTGGAATTGCCAGGAGACGACACACTGTTGGAAATTACAGTAAATATTTCAACGAAGAATTTAACTCAAAAAAGCGATGTTCTTCATGATTTCAAATAAATGAATCTAGGTAAAAACCACGCCGTATTTCAACTTAGTTGTATGTTTAGTTCTAAAATAAAATAAAAAGTAAACACACACTTGGACAATAGAAGAGTGTTCTTGTTTGTAGACTGAAAGAGGTTTTTTTTAATGTTTAGTTAAAATGAATATAAAAGTGTTTCAGTCATGTTTTTAAAGACATAAAGTTAAAACATATGTGCCTTAAATGCACATATGTAGGGGTAGGTATATTTTGCAAAAAAAAAAATGGATCGATAATCAGACTGCAGCGCCAGTAGTTTCTTCCACGAAATTGTCAGTTGATTGCAAGAGAAGACCTTACATTATTTAACAGGGCCATTCAGGACATTTTCTGCTTCCGCACAGAATGGCTGTGATCCGCGTGCCGACAGTATATTTATAGGGACAGGCGTTGTTCTCGAAGAAATTTTAACTCCTATTAGATTGCAATATGGTATGCCTGCGCCTGCGGTTTCTTCTTTGTACTCGTAATTGGTGGCCATTGCCTTATTTAACCGAGTTCGCTTCCGCACTGAATTACTGTGATTGGTGTTTTAACAGTAACCGAAAGCAACTCAACAAATCATGAAACACAGACAGTGCCAACAGTTTTTTTTACTCTCAACTAATGTCGAAATCTTTCTGCAAAAAAAAAGAATGTATGCCCGTATTGTATCAAGACGAAATACCCGCGCGCTTCTTTGCGAAGGTCAGCGAAGCAACTGGTAGGAGCAAAGACCGAAAGTGTCGGAGACGGCAGATGTTTCAGACAGTGACTGTCGCTTGGACCTCAATTACAACTCCGCAGGTCACACGCGTCCCAGGGTTGCTGATGGCGGTTAGTTGGTCGAACAGGCAGCTCCTGGCGATCGCTGTCGAGGTCATGTAGTCAGTGCCTGGCGTGACGCTCGATCGCTTGCTCCCGCGCAGCATTCGCGTGTGTCACACCGTTGCCACCTCAGTCGGTTTACAGCTAAATATGGTTGTTTAGAACAACGTTATACTTGGAGACCGGAAAAAAAATTCTCAGATTCAGTTCGTGATAGGCTTAAATTAAAATACTTTTTAAATTAGGCTGATTATGTTTCTGGCTGACAGTTTATCTGAAGGACTTTGGGCCAATAAGACACCGCCAACCAAAGAAACATCGAATCATAAGTAGAAACAGAAAAGAAAAAAAAAATTGGCGTTTTCAATGACCTCCAGGATAGACTCCAAAATCCTCTGCACACTCAGGCAAATGCCCCGCTGTTCATTGGCTGCTGGGTTGTTAGTCGTCTCGACTGGGTAGCGTGTGATTCGATGTTTATATGGTTGAGGGTTTCTAACTGGCCCACAGTCCTCCACATTAATGGCATAATCAGCACAAAGGTAAATGTTAGCATATCACGAAATGAATCCGTGAATTTTTCCGGTCCCTAGTTATAATAGTAATAGGTAACAAGAGACCCGGAATACTCGCGATTTCAACGATTTTATGTTGCTGTGCGTTGTCGAATCTTGATCAATCGTTCATTGGCTGCTGTCCTTAAGAAAAGACATTCAAGTCCTGAATAACTTGAATGTAATTTAACTGTTTGGTAGTTGTTTGTTTTTTTATTGGTTAGGACCACTTTGGGGCGTGTCCAAACAACAATTATTGTTCTCAATAAAAGTGTTCCCGAGTTTAACTTGTCGTTAAACGAACCCGCAACAATTTTGAGACCTTACTTATATTTACCGGCTTTAAATTGTTGTAAAGTGCAACCTAGTGTTTTTTTTTATTATTACGAATCAAACATTTTGTTTAGTGAATTTCTTTGTCTATTTGTGAGCTAAGTCGCTGATAGAAAGAGAGTTAGTTATAATAAGGACATGTATTTTACGCGATAACCGATAAGGTTTCGAGACTAGCCTAGGTGTGTGTGTGTGAGAGAGAGAGAGAGAGAGAGAGTGAAAAAAAAAGGGGGGGGGGGTTTAGTTTCTTTCAGGGACATTAATGCAGTCGGCACACGTATCACAGCCATGAATGGCCCGGCAAAACAAGGCAAAGGCTTCTCTAACAGACAGTCGCCAATTACAAGAAAGAAACATCTGGTGCCTTATTGCGGTCTAATGAACATTCAGTTTTTTTATCGGTGAAAAATAACTATCCCTGATCTTTTGCTCTAGACACGATTCTTCTTTTTTAATTGTTCTTCTTTGGCTTAGAGTCCTAAAACACCGGACTCTACTTATGACTTCCGCGCACCGTGTCACCGTGGCAATCATGCATTCGACTGTTGCACCAGCACCTTACGTGTCTTCAAACGTGTTGAACGTTAGGAAGTGACACATTCATTTTTACAGCGGAAGGGAGGTGGTCTCTGCTGTTCTCCTAATCTGATGGACAGTGCTGGCGACAAAGCTTATAAGCAGCAACAACATTTCACGTTGTTTAGACACTTCGATGAGACCCCGGGAGCTCATGTCTAGGATCTAGAGACGCGCGTAGTTCGCGTTGTTATTTGGAGAAAGGCTAATGCGCACACCATGTCCAGCATTATACACTTAAAATGCGTTCTGGTTGGACCACAGGTAGTTTTTACCCGTCCCGAAGGACAGAAAACAAGTAGAAATATTGTTACAATTTAACGGGTTCGTAAAGGATAACCCAATTAAAGATTTTAGTACACTACACAGTTTTATTGATGGCCACTACTTATGTCACTTACAAATAATCTTCTAAAATGGCAAATAATCAATTGCACTTAAAAATAATGTTGCTTCCCCAGTCACTTGTTTCTTACAATCCACACACCTCGCGGGGCCGCACCTCTGGCGCAACATTCGCCGCAGCACCCCTCGTGGATCTCCGCCGCGGGACTCCGTCGCCGCACTCCGCCGCCGCCGACGCACTTGCCTTCGCCGAGGATACACTCGACTCCTCGCTCGGAACTTCGCTCGGGACTCCGCCGCGCCCGCGACACTATCGCCCGGAACTGAACTCTTCGCCCTGGAACCTTCGTCCAGGGACTTCGCCGCTTTATCGCCCGGAAACTCCGCCGCGGGAAAGCTCCCGCCTGAACTCTCACTCTGAACTCCCCCCGGAGGCCGGCGTCCCGGGCATATATATCGGCCCAGGCGCCTTCTCGAATCCACCAGCGCGGCTGGGGCCAGTCGCGTCATTGCGCGCCGACCCGACGCGACGGCAGAAATCTCTCGAAACACGTGTCGGCAGCTGCCAGGTGGCGCGCGGTACTCCGCAGCTGTCAGGTGTCAGTTACGTGTCAAAGGCAGGGCGTCGCGCGGGGAGTGGAGGGAAGGAGGGGGAAAGTGACAATCCTTGTAATCTTCCAGGCGCGCGCGGCACATATCATGTTGCGGCGGCCGCCAGCCAGCTCTGCACCTGCACGTGTCGCGGCCTTGCTCACGTTCGTAACAATATTATAAAAACCAAACGACCCAGCCACACGCAATCCGCCGGAAGGTAAAACGTGGTGGCAGCCAATGGAAGATAGAAACCGACTTATTTACTTGCAAGTGTGTGAAGTTCAATCTGTTGACAGAAAATAACCCGAATTTCGCAGATGTCTAGCGATGACTGACTGGTTTTACCAACAAAGTTTTAGTAATTCGTGTTCTGATTGGGTTACCAAATCATGTCCTATATTCGCCACTTCATAACGTATTCATTTCGTGATACGCTAAAATTCAAATAATTATAACTTTGTGCTACTTCTGCCATTGGTTCACTGTTAATCTGGAGTAGTGTGGACCAACTAGAGACGCTCAATCGTATTAGTAGCGAATCACAGGCCACCCAGTCGAGATCACTCACAAGTCAGCAGCCAATGAACAGGTGGCGTTTGCTCGAGTGTGGAATCTATCCTGAAGGTCACTGAACCCATGAATTTTTCCGGTATCTGTTTATAGGTTAGGGACTGGAAAAATTCACGGTTTCAATGACCTCTAGGATGGACTCCACAATCCGCTACACACTCGGGCAAATGCCATTTGTTCATTGGCTACTGACTAGTAAGACCTGTCAACTGGGATGCTTGCCATTCGATACTTTTTTGGTTGAAGGATTTTCATTAGCTCAGAGTCATTCATTTAAACAGTGAGCCAATTACAGAAGAAATATGAAGGTATATGTGTTTGCATTCTAGCATATCGCGAAATGAATACGCGAATTTTTTCGGTTTCTATTTATAGAGTTAAAATGCTTATATTCTCGATTCTGTCTAAAAAATTAATTTTGTCGGAATAGTGACGTAACATAATTTTTAAAAGGGAAATTGATATATATGAATATAGTATAGGTACATACTTCTGGCATGCCCTAGTTGCAACTTAAAAACACATAATTTTTAATGATATTCATAAATAAATTTTACCTATCTCCAGTTAGTAATATATCGTTTTTAAACAAGCAATATTTAATCGCGATAGGCTATAAAATGAAATTTAAAATTTTATGCTCCTGTGATCGTTGATCCTGATGGCATGATCTTGTATATATTGATCCTGTAGTACCTACATGGTGCTTGCTTGCTGTTTTAATTTAGTACATCCAAAGATCCTGAATATACAAAAACTTGTGATTTAATAATTAATTATGATAGTATCTTGAATACGAAAGAAAACAATTCTTAAGACCTGACATAATTTGTTTGTGTAGTGATATTCTATTCTAGTTTTTTTCTTTGCCAGGACATTTTGAAATACAAAATTAAAACATCAAGCATTATGTACCACAGAATATATGTATACATATACACACACACATATATATGTCTATGTCTATGTATATATATATACACACACACAAAATATCATGTCATCTGGATCAAGGGATAAACTTAGGTAGGTACGTGATACGGAACAAATAGTCAAAAAATAATCTACTCCAGGCAGCACCTTATTTTTTAAGTCGATTCGTTGAAAAAATGTATTGTTTTACAGTTTTTAGCGCTACTGGTTGATTTTACTTCTGTTGAAAGGACGTCACAATTTTTTAAAAATATACTTTTATGGGGCTATTATTTTTGACACGAATTTCCGACAGGAATATGAAAGTCTTTAATATCGGGTTGGGTGTCACTTCGGCTGAGGATTCGACACCGCCTAAAACTCGTGAACTATGAAAGCTACGGAGTTGAAGTAATATATCTTAGTAGAGCAGACTTTTCTCGTGGTCATTACGTATGACTCGCCCGGTTCACATTTGCATTGATGACGTAATGAGCGTTGGTGGGTTGAAGTCAGTGAGAGCTGTGACTCCGAGAGTAATGGACCTTTTGCGTGATTTAAACTTTAAGTTGCTCGTGTGTGAGCACTGATTGATAGTAGTTGAGTGGAATAACTTTAAAGGTACTTACTTTGGTTTTGGAGGCATTTACCGCAAAATGCCTAAGGGAAAACATGTTATTTTGAAGAAAAGAAAGAAAAGATAAATCGCCCCAGCAGAAGCAATTAAAAATGCAGATAATTGTCATAGGTATCGAATGAGGCAAAAAGTAGCCGAGAGAAATGAGCCAGTGGGGCAAAACAAGTCCCCGAACGAGACGCGAAATTTGCGCTCGAGCGAGCCTCAGCCGTCCACCTCGCGAGAAGCGACGGGGAATGCAGAAAACTGGTATTGGACGTGGATATTCTCTCTGATGATTCTGGTGTTGATATGGAGTCAGTTTTTGGTTTTTGTTTTTGGTGTCCAATTTTTCTGGCGTAGCCGCCCTACCGCCTATTATTTTATTTGTTTCATACACAACATTCCCGTTCAGCGCGACGAAAATTCATGAAACAAACCCCTGGCGGCTGTAGTCCAAAATACAGCCTCCTAAGAATTTTTTTTTTCCTTCAAAATTTCGGACTCTCAATTTATTCGAGAGGTAGTCAGTTCCACTTAAAAAAACACTTACTAAATTCTGCGTACGCCACTGAAGCGCACCGGCTTCCGTGCAGGTAACAGCAGGTTGTAACAACACGTAAGTACATCGCGTGCGTCCGCGGTACTGTTATGAACATAAATACGTAATTACCACAACAATTGTTATTCTAGTCAGAACAAAACAATGCCGGACCGTTTAGAACGGTAGTCGCATCGAACAATGACTTTTAACAAGGCGCCAAATCGTGCAAACTGTTTTCCCTAGCAAGCTGCCAACCTAACAAACCTGCTGTCCAAGAGGCCACGTGTTGGGATTGATACAACTACACTATAATTTATGCGAATTGTAGACAAAAGACATTAGAATATAGTTTTTTAAGAAAACGTATTCATTGAATAAACGTTTTTCCTTCAAATTACCAATTCTTTAGACAAGCATTTTTTCCAAATTTTTTAAGCATAATTACTACCTTTTTTAAAATTTTTGTTAAGAACTCTGTTTTAAAGGGTTTAGTCCGTAGTCATCAATACGGAAGTTTGTTGACAGCAGTTTATTACAATAATGTGATTACTTTCTGTCTGAGAGTGTGTAGTATTGTGTTTTTTTTCCCTATTTGGAAATATACATGAAATGCGCGCATGCTCAAAATTTAATACCGGTGTGTGTAGGTGTGTGTGTGCGCGCGCGCATTTTGGAGCACTTTCAAAGGCAGAATTTCACAATTATAATGAGATATATTTTTTTACCAACGTTTTGTTCGGACAGGGCCGATTTTCTACAAACAGGTGTATTTAGCATACCTACAATTAATATTACATTGTACAAAATATATCATTATATACAATCATTATTTTTAATCTTATTAATACTAATTATAAAATGTTAATACTAAATTTAATTACAAAACAATGGTCAACCTAGATATTATTTACATTGCTCTTTTGAATTAATACTTTTAAAGAATTTTTTTTTTACTTAGGTTTTTTTGTTTAGTTACTCTACAGTTTGCTGTAAACTGTACTTCTATGTTCTGGAACTGTACTTTTGTGTGCTGGAAGTCTTAATTAGTTTTTGTGCCTGATAAGATGGCCGTGTTAAGGTGCCAGTTGCAAAAGATTATTGAACAGGTATTTCGGCTTCTTGTGAGTTGAAAAGTTTGCTACCTGTCTAGTTAGTTAGAGCAGTCACCTATTTTCCATATTTAGCCATTTAGAACGTTGCAAATATTGTTATATTCTATCTTCGATTCAAGTTTGATGAGTAGGCCTATCGTATGCATGTGTTCTGAAGTTTCTGTATTCTATACTGAATAATTTTTTCTCCCCATAAACAGCCATGTCATCAGTTGAGAGGAAACGTCCAGCCAGTCACATATTATAATTTTAAAATTTCTGGGAAACGTATGTTTAAAGTTTCGCAGGTTTCTGATGTGTAAACATCTTAGCTCGCGGTATACGGTAGGAGTAAATTCGTGACAATGGAACGGAAGTAGGTGAACGTAAATGTGACACAAAGATGACGTATACACGTGTAGCAACATAAACCCGCATATAGTCACTCTTTTAAACATTAAGGCACATACCAAACGTATTGCCAAATGAAACTTTATGATTTGAATGTACCCGGAATATATTTGGTAAACTAAAATAGTTATAGTAAAAAGTGATCTCAAGTTTTAAAATACCTCAGAAAACTTTTATTACAATGTAATAATACATTTTCTCGTTATAATTTCTCATTAGATATAGTAGATCAGCGGTAGAACGCGCGTTTGTTAACCTCAAACGATGTGGTTCAAATATGGTCACTATTTTATTACTAACACTATTTATTATATGTTAATACTGAATCAGCTTAATAAAGTTAGAGTTTAGGCAAAAACAAATATAGGCTACAAACATATACTTAGTGTTATAATACGTGTTTTAAAATGTTTCAGTTTGATATGTTTAGCAATGCCGTAGAATTAAAACTTCTACAGCAATTTTATATAAATTTTATAGTATGAATTGTTTAGTGAATTTTCACAAGATGCACAGTAGTTTAATTAAATTTATTGTCGAAAATCGAGTCCAAAGCTGAGGTTTCAGAATTTTTTAAGTCTTTTTCTCTTTAAAATTTCCGTTTGTTTCTTGCTGCTATCTGCGGGAGGTGATGGCAAGCAACGTTTTCATTTTAGGAAGCGAATTATAGCGACGGGAGTGGAAAGTAAGTGTGTGATTCGCGTCTAGAAGTTATGATTTGTACTTGAAAAGAAAATATTTTATTGATCAGTATGTTTATCACGCTCAGCAATATTTAAAAGAATTCTACTTTAAATACCATGTCCAAATTTCTTATTATAAGTTTATTTGCAACATGAACAACGCGAAAACAAACAACATGAATTTGCTCGTTACCGAGGTTAGATGTTTACACAGCACTGGCGAATACTGAAACTCTCTCGCACATATTTTTTTTTTAAGTCGATAGTAAGTTGATTGCACAGTCCTCGCTGCAGTTATATTTACACTAACTTGGCATGGGATGTAAATAGCAGTAAGGAATATTAATTCACGTTGTTGGTCATCTTGTAAGTTTTAACTGAATAACGTTGGTCGTTGCGTGGCGTCGGAAGCAAATCCGAGAGTTTGTTCCGAACTAGATGTGCCCGGGATCGGGTTCTTGTGGAATACAGATTGAGTTTCTTGGTTGTACTTGCACGATAGTCAGGATTGGCAAGCTATAGGACCACACACTGCAAAATATCACGACTATTTGTTTTTTAAATGGAACAGAAATATTCATGTAAAATTACAGATATTTGTCAATTTATGTATTTACACGAAAACAACTCTCATCACTGCAAAATAGTGTTCGCGGATTCTTACCAGGGAATTTATGCTTTGAGTTGACCCAGTACATCCAATAGATAAAGTTCTTTGCAAACCGTTCCCTGGATATCTTTCCAGCATTAACCAGGCCCATAATAATCGTGAAACAACAATATAAACTCAAACTGCGAACATTATCAAACTGTTGAATATTCTATTTATTTTCCCATGATTAAAAAAAGTTATGCTTGAATGAAACATCAATTAAACTATACAATAATGTGCCAATTTTTGTTAGAAATTCTGCGTATTATCTCTATAAACGTATACAAACTATTTATTGGCAACTGGTTTCCAAATGAATCTTTTGTAAAAGCACAGAATAATTTTCTGTGTTTACGAAGCCATGTGAGTATTGTTAGACTGCCTAGGCAAAAATAATCAAAGCAATAATATGATCTAATATCTAGATGCACCTTGTATTTCATGGGGGAAATTTTTGACTGTTAGTTGATATTCTAGACGATTGGTTGTATAATTGGTTGCGCACGGCGAGAGATGTTTATTTTCCTCACATGACTGGGCCAATAGGTAGAGAAAGGAAATATTCGTGGTTTCAATGACCTCTAGGATGGACTCCACAATACGCTACACACTCGGGCAAATGCCACTTTTTCATTGGCTACTGACCTGTGAGACCTGTACAGTGGGATGCTTGCCATTCGATACTTTTTGGTTGAATGTTTTTTATTTGCTCAAACTGTGAGCAGATTACAAGAGAAATATGAAGGTACATGTGTTTGGATTCTAGCATATCGCGAAATGAAAACGCGAATTTTTTCCTGTCTCTACCAATACGAGGTTGGGCACTGAACTTTTGAACGTATATAATTCTCCATAACAGTAAGAATATGTTCCATTATTTTGAGAAGTCTCCACGTGATACGATTTTTTTTAGAATACAGGTGTCCAAAGCTAACGCCATGTACTTTTCGCGAAAAGATTTCCAGAGCAGCTGTGTGTTAAGACTTCGTAGCATTGTGTGTGTTTCGTGATTGAATGGGTTTGATTTAAGGTGGTACATGTCTACTGTCATAGTGCGGAAGCAACTGAGCCTTGAATGACCCGGTCAAGCTGGACAGTGGCTTCTCTTGCTGAAGAACACCAATCACAAGGGAACAATCGCTAGCGCAGGCATACCTTATTGCAGTCTAACGAGCGATCAGATTATTTCGCGAAAAATTCATTCCCCCAACGATTCGTTACCCAGCTACCAAGTCTTGAAAAATGTGTCAGTATAAGTAATGATGTACTCATAGTCTGTGTCATGCGACATTTTCAAATTTGACGATCCGCAAATTTGGTAGCTACGAGTGGTGCCGATTTCCTAAATGATGTTTTGTTTGCGAACACCGACAACCACGTGAAATAGTATACAATCACTGTTGACTGAAGAACAATGCCAGGCTACGTTTACCATTAACAGTACTAATTACGAGAACCGTCAAATTTTAGGGGCATGCAGTTTTCGCGAAATAATCTGATCGCTCATTAGACTGGAATACGGTGCGCCCGCGCTAGAGATGTTCCCTTGCGATTGATGGACGGCCTTCGGCAAGATGAGACATCGCCCTTTTTGCCCGAGCCATTCAGGACGCGTTTGCCTCTGCACTGGATGGCTGTGATGGTGTGCTGACAGTAGACATGTATAGGAACTGAAAAAATTCGCGGTTTCAATGACCTCTAGGATGAACTCCACAATCCGCTACATACTTGGGAAAATGCCACTTGTTCATTGACTATTGACTTATGAGACCTGTCAACTGGGATGCTTGCCATTCGAGACTTTTTTGGTTGAAGGATTTTCATTGGCTCACAGTCATTAATATAAGCTGTGAGCCAATTACTGAAGAAATATGAAGGTACATGTGTTTGGATTCTAGCTTATCGCGAAATGAATCCACGAATTTTTCCGGTCTCTAGACATGTACCTTAGACGAAACACAGCCAATGCTGCAAAATTTTTAGTACACAGCTGCCCTGGAGATATTTTCGCGAAACATTGCAGGTTACGTGGTACAGACTGTACCCACGTATCTACCAATCAGACGCGAGGCGGGTTTCCAAGGCCCCGCGCAGGCCAACGGACGGACGAGTCCTCGTCTCAAGTCGGATGCTCCAGCGAGCCACTTCGCCGGCGAGAGTGTTTGTTCCGAGGCCAGATCATCGGCTGGTTGGTTCTCCCGGGGTCGACGTCTCGCGCGGAGGTCGCGGCTGGGAGCAGGGGGGGGGGGGAGGGGGAGAGGAGAGCGGGTGTTCCCGCACTCGTGCCGAGGACTGTACCTGCACTCCCCCAGGAGGAGGAGACTGTACAGCGTGTGTGCAGGTGGCGGGTAATTGCTTCCGCTGCAGCCGAGGGCGTCGTACACATCCGGCGCACTCCCCTTCCTCGAGATCTACACCTCGTGCCGCGGCGTGTTGAGGATTGTGGCCATGGTCTCCACTACTAGTGGTTTTTATAGGTTTTTTAGTTTTTTGACGTGACAACGTCTAATAAATCGATGAACGCCGGCTGCAGGCACGAAAAAGGATGACTCATTGTCCCGTTACGCTTATTGTCCCGTTACTATCATTGTCCCGTTACACATATTGTCCCGTTACACATGTTGTCCCGTTACACACATGGTCCCGTTACACACATTGGCCCGTTACGCACATTGTCCCGTTACACACATTGTCCCGTTACGCACATTGTCCCGTTACACACATTGTCCCGTTACACACATGGTCCCGTTACGCTCATTGTACGCTTGCGCCGCATCTATCTCTCTTCAACTCTATTGTAACAACCATCGATTTCACTTTTTCCAGTCACATTAAACTTGAAACACTCCCATTCGTTTCCTACTTTTCCTATCATCGTTCTATCCTTAACAGAATAACACAGATTCGAAGAAGTTAAATAGCAAACATGTATAAATGTTATAGTTAAAATAATATGTTCGTTAAAGTAATAAAAATATTTGAATTAATGTGTGCAAATAAAAGTAAATTTATCAATTAAATTGTAGATTTCATTTCACTCCTTCTTTGTATCCATACAAAATAGTGATAATTCAATAAAAATGATTCATTTTTATTCATAAAAGTATGCAATAATTTCATCAATGTTTTCTTATGACGTCACGTTAAACTATCGTCCGTAAACCGACTTTACAGCCAACCAATTTGTTTGTACACATGTATAATACAAACGGATCGGAAAAAAATTCGCGATTTCAATTACCTCTACACTCCACTGTTCCCCTTATACTCGGGCAAATGTCACAATGCCGAAACTGGTGAGACGTCTCAACTTGGTATCCTGTGATGCGGTAATTCTTTAGTACAGGGTTTCTCATTTACCAGGATTATCCCCTATAAACTGTGAGTCGATCGTGGAAAAATTCGGCATTTGCCCGCGTAAGCACAGGCTAATGGAGGCTATCCTAGAGGTCAATGAACCCGCGATTTTTTTCGGTCTCTACTTATACCTTTTAAAATACTAGGTTTTACATTTTCAATATATAAACGTACATGAAAACAACAGTTCTGGTCTTTTTCACTTGTCAAAAACAAACGTTAAAGGCGAGACCATGGAACGAAACTTCTATATACAAGAAGTGTAATGACTCTTAAATGAGCTTCATAATCAAACACTATTAATAAATCTAGAATGGTTTGTAAATGGCTCGTTAACACCTGGAGCTGTGTACGCAGTTTTGTGCCTGGCTCACTTAGTCATGGGTGTAGCTGTGCAGGTGAGGCGGGATGTTCAAGTGCGACGCTCGATGGTGTTTTTAGCGCGATATCGCCTCTAAGCGCAAGACTCTGAACTGACAGGCTGTCTTCTCGTCGTGCGTAGGACAACTAAGAAATTTGAGCGGTAAACATAACACTAGATGGCGGAGAAATGACAATAAAGATGTAATGCAAGGTCCTAATTGTTTTTTAAGAATCTGCTAAGGCTATTTCATGTCTTAAATTTATTTATAAACACACGTTTTAGCCTTTTTCACTGAACTAAAAATACAGTTTAAGAATTAAATACTGAAACAGAACTACTCATCCGTCTTCAGCGTATTCTTATATGCCTTTCGTAAACAGACACCACTCGGATATATTGAGCAGTTTACAATTAGCGTGGTTTCATCTGAAGCCCTGCGCACAATACATGTATAGAGACCGGAATAATTCGCGAATTCATTTCGCGATAGGCTAAAATACAAATAGTTATACCTCAGTGCTGTCTCTGCTATTGGCTCACAACTCACCTGGATGACTCTGGGCCAATGAGAAATATCCGATCAAAGCTTTATCGAATCACAGGCTACTACGTTGGGACGTCTCACAAGACAGCAGCCAATGAGTGGGTGACATGTGACCTAGTGTACGTAGAACTATGGAGTTCATCCTGCAGGTCATTGAACCCGCGAATTTTTCCGGTCCCTATAAATGTATTTTAAAAAGGTACATAATAACTAGATCCACGATAATTTTTCATATTCATTTCACTCCAGGCCAGACTTAAATTGAACACACACACACAATATAATTAAGTCCGTGTGCGCTTTGGTCGATTATAACTGACTCAAGAGTTGTTAAGAGCACTGTAGGTCAATCACCAACTTGAAGCAGATTGATGTACAATTTTCTTCAAGTCTACACCACTACCTAATGATTCCGCGAAATATTTTTTTTCCTTTGCCTATTTGATTTTGCTGGTACCAATTAAAGCTCAAGGAATTTATCACTCGATTTTTTATTTATGGTTACTAAAAATTACTAATTTTGGTACAAATCATGGGCGTAAATCTCGGAGGACCAGAGGGGGCCTCTCCTCCGTTTTCTGGGGGGGGGGGGGGGAGGGGGGGGGGGTTGGTTGTAACCTGCATGCACTTGCAAAAGCGTGACTGTATAACGGGTTTTATCTCAAAACTATGTGTTATGGGAATTTTTTTGTGTATTTTTTTAGTTTTCTGCTTATTGCATGCATGTAGACCAAAATACGGACAGTATACACCACACAAGCACCGTATCCGGAGATGGCTTGTGTCGGTTAACCTCACGTGGAAAACTCTCGGGCCACGTGGCCCCCACCTGTAAATTCTCGCGCCCCCTTCTTTTACGATTCCTACAGATTTGCGCCCCTTACTTATTACTAGAGACCTGTAAAATTCGCGATTTCAAATCCCTAAAGGATAGACTCCATGATCCTCTATGCACTCGTGCAAATTACATCTGCTGATTGGTTACCGACTCGTAACACCTGTTGACTGGAATGATCGTGATTCGCTAATTCTTCTGTTAAAGATTTTTCATTGGCCCAGAGTCCTTCAGATAAACTGTGGCCCAATCACTGAAGCAAAATAATGTCAAAAGTATTTGGACTCTATCCTATCGCGAAATGAATCCGCGAATTTTACAGGTCTTTACTTATTACCTATCGCTAGAGACCGGAAAAATTCGCGATTTGAATGACCTATAGAATAGACGCCATGAGACTCTATGCACTCGGGAAAATTACACATGCTCATTGGCTGCTGACTCGTGACACCTGTTAACTGGGATGCTCGTGATTCGTTACTTCCTTTTTTTTTTTTTTGAAGGTTTTTAATTGGCCCAGAGTCTTTCAGATAAACTGTGGCCCAGATGTATTTGGATTATAGTCTATCGCGAAATGAATCGGCGAATTTTTCAGGTCTCTACCTATCGCTTATTAATTCTGCGGAATATATTATCACTACGATGTCAAACCACTAAGAGAACTTAATACAAAATCCTCACACAACATCTGCCGGTTCTTTAAAAAACAGTTTCGAGTCCATCCGCCCC
The DNA here is from genome assembly GCF_032445375.1 of Bacillus rossius redtenbacheri. NCBI lineage: Eukaryota > Metazoa > Arthropoda > Insecta > Phasmatodea > Bacillidae > Bacillus > Bacillus rossius. Next base: position 330,361,131 of record NC_086330.1, on the reverse strand, counting down.
TGGACGAGTTGGTTGAAATTCGGGAGGGATTTCAAAAGCGTTCATTCAACCCGAACCTTCAGCGAGAAGACCGCAAACAGTCATACGGAGGAAATGGGAAAAGTAGGAGGGCGGAGGGGATGTCTCGGTCGACTGGTCACGTGAACCGCGCCTAACATTGGTTGGACACGACCCAGTGTGTCGTAAAACATCCCCCCCCCTCCTCTCCCCAACCCCATTACCTCGCGGTCCGCATCAGCATTCCCCTTTCGGAGCGGACAAAAGATGCCTTCGCAATCCAGTTGCTAAGAAACAGTTTGTAATTTTATAAGAAAGCTAGTGTAACTTGTACTTTTGCATTTATGAAATACTTCTTCGAGATAATATTGAGTACTTCTTACGAAAATTGGCGTAAAATTTTATATTTTAATTAATGTTTCATTCAAGCAACAATTTTTTTAAACCATGGAAAAGATAATAGAATATTCCATTTGACTTTCTTTTGCTGTGTCATGCTTATTATGTACGCAGTTAATCCTGGAAAGCTATTCAGGGAACGGTTTACAAATAACTTTTAACTGTTGGAGGTACTGGTGCAACACAAAGCATAAATGTCCGGGTAAGAATCAGAACCCGGTATTACTGCGAACACTATTTTGAAGTTATACAATGTGTGTAATTCACATATATTTTACATTTATTTATTTTACATTTGTCGTCTGCAAGAGAAGCCATTGCCTTATTTTCCGAGCCACCCAGGACGCACTTTCTTCCACATTGAAGAATACTACACGATACTTAGAGGCGTGTATTTATCGCGGAAAGATTTCGATATTAGCTGAGAGTTATATATTTTTTTAAATGTTGCATCGTGTGTGTTTCGTAATTGGGCGAGTTTCATTGAGGTGCATGTGTACTGTCAGAATACCAATCATAATAATTAGGTGCGGAAGCAAAAAGAGTTTTTAATAGCCCGGTCTAATAAGGTAATGGCTTCTCTTACATACAGTCGCCGATTAGGAACAAGAAAGAAACCTCTGGCGCTGGCATACTTTATTGGTTGTTCAGTTTTTTTTTCTCGCGAAAAATGCCTGCCCCTAAAAATACTGTATTTATTCTTAAGTAATTCTGGGGACTTGAAAAAATTCGCGTTATCAGTGAGTGGCCTCTAGGGTAGACTCCACAGTCCTCTGCATACTCACCTGTTCATTGGCTGTTGACTTACGAGACGCATGAAGCGAGTAGCCTGTGATTTGACACCTCTTTGGTCGAGAGTTTCTCATTGATCCAGAGTTCTCCTGAAGTAACTTTCAGCCAACAGCAGGAGAAGCAGTAAATTTTAGATAGTTATTTGTATGTCAGCTAATAACAAAATAAATACGCGAAAAATTTTTTTTCGGTCCCTGCGGGTATAATTTCAAAATTAAATTTACAGTTGCCATCTATATGCAGAATAAATTTGCGGGTCAACTGAGTTATAAAATGGCATGTAAACTGGTGCTGGCAGCCCCATTTGACGTACGTAAGAGAAATGAGTTCATCTACAGTTCACTACGATGAATTACTAAATATAATGAGTCATACAGCAAGACCTTCCGATTCAACGAAAAACAATTATCCCTACGAATACTTGGGCCTAAAACAGTAAATATCATTAACTAAGCCTACTCATAGAGCTAAGATTATTTCACGGTTTCTTTTAACGCCAGGTTAGATTCCCCTGGATTGTATATAGTCAAAAGTTATTTTATAGCGCTCATTGGTAGATAACAAGGTCACATCCTTGGGCGAGTTACGCGCGATTGTGTAACCACTTCTCCTTGTCAATGGCTGGCTCAGGGTCGTCAAAAGCGTGTCAAGATCATTGTAGTCATCAACTTGAGGCTATTGTATATGTTCTTCAAGTCTACTTAGCTGCACAATGGATCCGAAAAATACTCGTGCCTCTAGTTGTTTATTTAGGAATAACTTGTGACGAAAATTTCCTGTGAAATACAACTGCCACTAATCATTATAATAAAAAGAAAACACTTTTCAAACATTGGAAATACATGATTCAAGTCTTGTAAACAGTTAATTTTTTTTCCGCAAAATTCAACTGTGACTTTATAATCAGTAGATACAGGAAAAACTGGTGGGTTCATTGACCTCTAGGATAGCATCCACAATCTTCTGCAGACGAATGCCACCTGTTTATTGGCTGCTGGCTTGTGAGGAGTCTCGACTGTCGTCTAGCCTGTGATTATATACTTATATGATTGAGGGTCCCTAATTGGCTCACAGTCCTCCAGATCAAAAGTGGACCAATGGAAGAAGCAGAACAAAGGTATAATTATTTGAATGTTAGCGTATCACGAAATGACTACGCGAAGTTTTCCAGTCTCTACTAATAAGACAGCTCTGGCTCTGTCAAATCCAAATAGAGATTATTTCATGATCGTACTCACTAACGGGATAAGTGCTGCAGATATGATTACATTAAATTAACCTTCAGTAAGCGGTCAAATAAAATGGCACCTGTATGTTAAGAAAATCCTCGCTTAAGAACAGGAATGTATTTTTAATAAACTGTGTAAATTTTACACTAATTGTTCGTGGGCTTATTGTAAATGTGGATGATTCCAGTTTCTGAAATTAAGTGTTTAGTTACAACCAAAATGTGCTCAGAATAACTCAGAAAGTGCAAACCAAATTTATTATAAATGCTTTAGACAAAAATGTTTTTAGTACTAGTACAATTTTAACTTATTTTTGACAGTCAAATATTGTACCTGCTGCTGTTAGTTGCCGAATTTTCCTGTAAATCCTAGTTTCTTTTTCTCTATGGTGGAACACGATAGTAGATACGGAAAGTGTGGGATGCTAAACATTAATAAAACAGCAAGGATTGCTACCGTTTATCAGAGCACTATCTGCTGATAAGGGAGATAACGAGTGATTATGGGCTCAAGTTCTGGAAAAGGGTGACTCTGGCTATGAGTCAGATTGTGTTCTCAGACGTAGTAACCTTTCATTACATAATGTTACTTTAGGTAGGTCACACACTTAATTACTACATTTTTCGAATGTCCACGCTGTTATATAATTTTGCGTTCGAAAAGATTTTGAGGGCTTCACTGTATTTATTTTTTGTAAATGGAATATAACTATTTATGTAACATTGCAGATATTTTATATCTGTATATTTTCATGAAAACAATTGCATAACATGGGCATTTATGTTTTGTGTTGCCCCAGTACTTACCTCCAGTAGTTAAAGTTATTTGTAAATCTTTCCCTGAATATATTTCCACTATTAACTACGCTCATAATAAGCATGATACATCAAATTAAAGTCAAATTATTGAATATTCGATTATTTTTTCATGGTTTTAAAAAATTAATTATATTGAAACATCAATAAAAATACAAAACTATGCACCAATTTTCTTAAGAAATACTCAGTGTTAGCTTTAAAAACATATTTCTTAAAGGCAAAAATAACCATAGCCAGACAAAGTAACGATATATTTCTTGTAGTATTTCAAACTATTTTTTTTTTGGCTACTGACGGTAAAGCGTTTCTACTGGGTAGCCTTATGATTCGAAGCTTCTTTGGCTGAGGGTCTCCCATTGGCGCAAAGTCCTCCAGATAAATAGTCAGTATTTTAATTTTAGCCTATCACGAAACGAATCCGCTAACGTTTCCTGTCTCTATCAACAGACCTGAAATTTTCGTCGTATCAGGAAAAATAAATCTTGAAACTCAACCGGGGTCATTCTGGTGCTTGGACCCCGGTGACTTCGCCTCTTCGCCGCCTTTCCTGTCCCTCCCTCCAGACGGCCCTGTAGGGCAATATACACTGACTTATTCAGCTTACATTCGTCCCGAGAAGTGATCGCTGATCACTGATGGGTAGGGCCATGCATATTTCGCGAAAAGATTCCGGGACATGTTGAAAGTTAAAACACTGTAGCATTGTCTGTGTTTCGTGATTGGGTGAGTTTCTTTCAGGTACATGACGATTGTTAAGTCACCAATCACAGCAATTCATTGCGGAAGCAAACACGTCCTGAGTGGCTCAGCCAACTAAGGCAACTACTTATCTCGCAGACGGCCGCCAATCACAAGGAAGAAACCGCTGGTGCGCGTATACCTTGTTGCGGTCTAATAGGCGTTCAGCTTTATTCGCGAGAAATGCCTCCCCTACTGATGGGTGTGCCCAGAAGTTGGCAGCATTGCCGGTGTTTGGTTGAAGGGACCCCCCTTGCAGCACGAACCCCTCCTCTCCTCCTCTCCCTGGGAGTCTTGCCCAGTCGCGCGCGACCTACCTCTTGCGCAGCGACTGGCGAAACACTACTCGCTCTCACGAACGCTTTTTTTTTTTTAAACCGCTGCGCCGCCGCCGGTCAGGTGTGTCTCGCTTGCACTCCCGCGGACGTGAACCTGCCTTCGGCATTCCCGCACGGGGGCCGGACATTGCTGTCGAGAAAGAAAGAAAGAAAGAAAGAAATAGCCTGGGACCCCTCTTAGCCAGAAGGCCCTCCGGGGTTTTAATTTACTTAACTTACATTAATTATACTGTTAAGGCCCCACAGTGAACCAGACATCGCACCCCAATCTCTACAGTTACACTCAGATCGGACGCTAGAGACCCCCCCCCCCCTTGTGCGCAAGGCGTGAGGCCTCTCCCACCGCGGGAATTTGAAAAAAAAAAAAAGAAAATTTTGTAAAAGAGATATTTAAACTTAAATTTTAATTAATTGAAACCACTGCATATATAAAAAAATAAAAAATAAAAAAGAATGTAGTTTATAAATAAATCGAGAGGCGGAGGCCCCCCAAAGTGCAGGCGGCATCTGCCCGAGCGGGCCAGCCTGGAGGTGGCTGAACCTCGGGACGGGCGGGGGCAGTAGCAATCTGCGCGAGGGGCCACCGGGGCGGTTGGTCGCGGGCCGCGGCTAGGTCCCGCTCCGCCGCCGCCGACTGGTCGTCGCTCCGTGTGGTCGGGCGAGGCGGCGGGCTGCGGGGGGAAATTATTTCGCGTGTCGATAAGCAGGGACCGGCGAACTCTGATGCGATGGGCAGGGAAACGAAAACTTCGCGAGTTCGTCTGGCCTCGAGGTAGAATAATCATTCAAAGTCTTAGTCGTTGTGCTCAACCAACGTTTGCTTTATTTATCGTCTCATTTCCCTCAGTGTGATTATGGAACAAGAAACAACTACAAGACATTCAGCGTTGATAACCGAGTTATGAAAAAATCTATTGCAACATATCTTTAATTTTTTTTGTGACATCCAGAAGATGAAGGCCAGTTACATAATGAGATAAATAAATCATAGAATTACATATGGCACGTACAATTACTAAAAAAAAAACACTGTTAACATAAACATACGAATATAAATGAACATACGGTGACTAACCACGTGGCAACATAACACTCAGACAAACATACGTGCACAAATTACATAGTAAGAATCAAGTTTCATGTTTATTAAAAAAAAAAATTCAAAATTATTTTGAAAATACAAATGTATAAATTAACTCCTGTCTTTAAAAGTTGGTGCGAGCCCTCTGCCCGGCATATGCCGAGTTAATGAGCATCGACTTGTTTCAAGTATTTCGGAACCGACCAGCTTGATCGGAGATTCGTCGTTTTAAAAGCTGAAGTGGATAAAGTTTGTGCCACGTAATTTTCCTCATTGTACAGTTCTCAAAAAAATTAAAAATTGTACCCATTCCCCAACTGTCGCTTGCACTGTAAGTTTTTTTTGTAAATGGAACAGGAATATTATTTTGAAATTGCAGATATTTTTAAATCGGTAGATTTACACCGAAACAACTGTATCACTACAAAATAGTGTTCGCAGTAATTACTGGATTCGGATTCCTACCCGGGCATTTATTTGTTGTCCCAACACCTCCAATAGTTAAAGTCATTTGTAAACAGTTCCCCGAATAGCTTTCCAGTGTTAACTGCGAATATTAATAAGCATAATAAAACATAAATGAAGTTAAATGATTGAATATTCGATTACATTATCCATGTTTAAAAAATGTAAGATTGAATGAATCATCAATAAAACAATAAAATTATGCGCCAATTCTGGTAAGAAATACTCAGTATTATCTTGAAAAACGTATTTCATAGCTGCAAAAATAACCATAGCCCTGTAGATTTCTTTAATAATGTTCGCAGGCTTTCACGGCCATTGTCTGAAGTAGCTTGGCTTCTGGTTTAAAGCTGTGTCCTAGGCGAATAATTCACCGACGTTTCGGTCGACATTGCCATCGCCATCATCAGGGAGCAGTTACCTACTGAGGTTCTTAAAGTTATCCTGCCTTTAGATACTCTCGCCTGAGGGGAAGGTGCTTCCTGATTGGCTGCAGCATGATGATGATGGCGACTGCAATGTCGACCGAAACGTCGGTGAATTATTCGCCTAGGACACGGCTACAACCCAGAAGCCAAGCTACTTCATAGCCCTGTGCTGTACAAATTTACAATATCTTTCTTGTAGTATTACAAACTATTTCGTGGCAACTGGTTTCCAATGGAATCTTTAGTAAACGTGTGAAAGCAACACATGCTGATTGTTTAAGAACGCTGACAACCACCTGTAGTCATTTACATGTGAACACTGTTGACATAACGACAGTGGTATCTTGATACGTAGAGAATTGGTTATACTTTTTGAGAACTATCGAATTTGGAAACAAGTTAATAACATAGACTATAACCGTAGATATGCATTTGGCTTTTTACTGGAAGCAAACAACTCTGGCAAGTTTTAAAAGTTCATTTTTTCTTCTTCTTCTTCTTCTTCTTCTTCTTCTTCTTCTTCTTCTTCTTCTTCTTGGGTGTGTTAGTGCATCACGCCCTTGAACGAACTGGCAGCAAGGTTATTAACGTGTCTTACGTAAGCAAACAGTTGCCACATGTTGCGAGCACGAAGATTTATAGTTGAAAATAAAATAAAAATTCAAACACAGGGGGAAAAACAGTCGCAAGTGTTCTGTAATGGCAAATTTTATTTTATTTTTTCTTAAGTGAAGCTAAAATGGTAGGAAAATTCTCCCCTGTCTTTTTTTTTTTAAACTAATTATGGCTATAACTCTTGTTTCTAAATCACTACAGCTATTGAGTAAGATTGTCAGGAATGGATGTGGTTGAGATAGTGTGATGCATGTAACAAAATTTGAAAACCAGAAAGGAAAAAAAAACTCTAATTGCATACGAGGCACTATATACATCACTCAAACTCTTGGACATTTCAAAACGTTATTCAATGTGGCGTTTGTGATTTCAGCTATGGTAATAAACGAGAACTAGTGAAATAACATCCTGTATTTTTTCCCCTTCAATCTCGGTAGCAGAGGTAAGCATTGCCACTCACCAAGTGAAAGCCAGATGAGGTCAGTTCACCTTGTGGTAGGTATTTTAACGTATTTCATACTCAAGCAAACAGACTTTACAATTTTAGTTTCTTCCTCCGGTATACAATAACGTCAAGTAACTTCATTACGCGTGGAAAAGTTTATAAATAAGTTTTTTTACGTTTATTGTTTTGATAAAAATTGTATTTTGTTCCTAAAATCTACAAACGATTTTTTTTAAAATTGATTGTCTGTAAATTTCAATCGGTATCTAAAAATGGGGGAAATTTCTACAGACAGCCAGTCTAACCCTCTATCCCCTTTTTACATGCTTTATATTAGCTTCACCTGTATGTTTGTCTGTCCGTCTGTAACTCTGTCTGTCCGTCTGTAACTCTTTCGACTAAGAGTGAGTGACTCATCACTGTAAAATGTCCCACTCATTTCATTACGTTCGTTAGCCGAGCGGTCTAAGGCGCGCGACTTCTGTGGCGTCAGCTTTCGGATTCAGCAATCGTGGGTTCTACTCCCGGCCACGCCGAAAAAAAAATGTTTTTTTTCCCCCGGTATATTCTAATATTATATCCATACATCTAACTGCAAATGATTCGTAGAGACTTTACCATTTCTTTGTGACGTTGCAACTCCAAATAGTTATCTCAGATGGTAATAGGTAGTGTCGGTAACTCATTTCCCTATGATAATTATACATAAATATAGTTTAAAAAACTAAAAAAACATGCTTTTAAAGAATATCAAACTAAAAAGTTAAAAATAAATATAGTTTAAAAAACTAAAAAACATGCTTTTAAAGAATATCAAACTAAAAAGTTAAAAATAAATATAGTTTAAAAAACTAAAGAAACATGCTTTTAAAGATTATCAAACTAAAAAGTAAAAAATAATTTTAAAATTAAATTTATGACAATAGTATATAAGCAATACTAGTATAAATGAGAAAAAAGCATGGGGCGCTTAATATACAAAAAATATGGCACAAAGCGCCTCAAGCTTTTTTCTCATTTATACTAGTATTGCTTATATACTATTGTCATAAATTAAATTTTAAAATTATTTTTAACTTTTTAGTTTGATAATCTTTAAAAGCATGTTTCTTTAGTTTTTTAAACTATATTTATTCAATTACCAACTCAACCGTGTAAAAAGTGTTCTTTTATGAGTAAGTGATAAAAAAATTCATGCACTTACTAAATCGTGAATATATATATATATTTTTTTCTCATTTGATTTTAATTTCAGTTAAACAAGTTTTTTTTAATTACTTTCTTTTAATGTTTGTTTGGCTTGTTTGATAACGGTAGCTACTGCTACATATCGCGTATGTACTGTACTCTCATATGTAGCTCTTTTAGCCATCACGTCCTTGTTTCACTACATGCATTTCAACTCCAATTTGTTGACAAAAGCCGAGTCCCGAGTTTGGCATGACGTCGAGAGCCTTGAAGCAAACGTGACGAAGAACAAAGTGGCAAGGAGAATAGGAACATGTGATAGTCTAGGCCAGGGGTCGGCAGACTTTCAAGTCGTATCAACTAAATATTAAGTAAACAGATTATAAAATTATTTAAGAGAGCCCCAACATGTATTTGTTCTGTATATACATGGGATTTTAAAACAAAAAAGAGATAAAATCAAAATATTTTGTTCGCAAATTCAAACATAAATTCTTAAAAATATAGGCTACCTAGGAAAAAAAATACGTAAACGTAAAAAAATATAGTATTCATTAGTAGAATTCTACTGATAAAACAAAGTATTCATTAGTAGAATTCTACTGATAAAACAAGAAAACCAGAATTATTAAAAAAAAATATATTTAAATAAAAAAAAGCACCTGGGTTTTATAAATAAGCTTAGCTATGTCTGGCAGGTAACTACTTATTTTCCATTTTAGGTATGATTGTAAGTTTTCGTCGGGTAATTAACTTCTTAATTAATTTTTTATTTGATTCATTGAAGAACTACTCCACGTATAAAGTATTATGTGCTTTATTTGAGGTATTTGTTTTGCAGCCGTCCACTTATGGTGAGATATATTGAATTTTATTTCTCCCTTTCATACTCTTCCAAGCAGCTGATGAGAACAGATTTTTTTTTGCAGCAGCGCAGTGGGGTGTAGAGCAGTGAAAAGCCTATGAAAAGAGCCGCATGCGGCTCGCGAGCCGCGGTTTTCCGACCCCTGACCTAGGCTGTGGTAAAATGTCACCACACGGTGTTGGTGTGTGAATACTTGAAGTCAACATGAGAACGACTCCCTCTTTCCTATCTGCATAACAAAACAATTTTTCGTTATAACGAAGTTTAACGTTAATTTCTTGCAGATGTGTTGGCATTATGTTTGTTTAGTAATATTCGTTACGTGATGCCATCTTTACGATTATCCCTAGAGAGTTATTTTCAAGCTATCAAAAAAAAAAATATAGCATGTTAGCCTTTATACGGCTACGGTGTGTTTTTCTGTCCACTTGCTAATCAGTTGACTTTAACTTCAGAACAACACACTCTGCGCAGACTATAACATCCATGTCTGCGTGAGAGTGAATGTCTTGGGGAGCGTGAAGTAGAGATTCCAGTCTTCGGTGGCCAATATCGTTGGTGGTATACGTCTAGAGATGGGCAAATAAAATCCCCAAATCCTCAGATGCCATCGAACTTTTAGCTTTCGGAAGATTTGACATTCGAAGACATTGGCGGCTTTGGACTTCTTGCCCTGAACCTTTTACTTCTACAGGGGCATAACATTTTGAAGAGGGGATTAACCACTGGTGGGTAGGGGCGGAAAAGGGGTGGGGGGTGGGGGGTCAGTATGGAATATTCCCCAGGCCATCTCACGGAAAATTTAAAATAAATAAACTCTTTCAAACAACGTGTTTTTAAGCAAGTATAAAACTTAAATTACAACAATGGTTTTGCTAATTTAACTTTAAAAAAAATTTATATACTCTCCTAATAAATTATCCTCCGGATAGTTTTATGAATTCCTACGATAATATTCTGGTAAAATTGCGTCAATATAGGATGCAATAAAATATTTGAATTTTTTCTAATACTATATTATCACAGACAGGAAACACTCGCGGATTCATTTCGTGATACGCTAACATTAAAGTAATTATGCTGCTTCTGCCGTTGGTTCACTGTTGATCTGGAGGACTGTGGACCAATCAGAGACCCTCATTCATGTAAGTGTCGAATCACAAGGTTACCTGGTAAGACGTCTCACAAGCCAGCAGCCAATGAACAGGGGGCATTTTCCCGAGTAAGCAGAGGTTTTTGGAGGCTATCCTAGAGGTCATTGAACGCGCGAATTTTTTTTTCTGTCTTTAGATATTATTAGGGACCTGAAAAATTCGCGAGTTCAATGACCTTCAAGATAGACTCCACGATCATCTGCCTATTTGGGCAAACGGCGCCTGTTCATTGGGTGATGAATTTTGAGGCGTCTCAAGTGGGTAACTTGTGAATGGACACTTCTTTAATTGATGGTCTCTAATTGGCCAAGAGTCCTACATATTAACAGTGAACCAATAGCAGAAGTAGCGCAACTGTAGGCCTATAATTATTTGAATTTTAGCATATCACGAAATGAACCCGCGAATGTTTCCGGTCTCTAGATATTATGAATTGAATTAGGTACTGATCAGCGCTTTAAATGATGCATGCTAATAACAGTTTAATTTTTCTGTTCCCGTTAATGTCCATATTAAAAAAAAACAGTAGAATAACAGGGAGAGTGAGAATGAACGGACCGGCTTGCTCGACCGTGGAGCAGCCCAAGTTCGAGGGAAAAAATAATTTGAGAAAAAAATTTTTTTTGGAGGAAATGTAATTAAATATATTATTTTTAACTTTATTAAGTACAAGAGTATTAATTTCAATTTCATCTAATTCAAACAATTTCACCTGTGCAGTTGACAATGACTTCATTATTTGACTGCACAGAAAGTGACAATGAAATGTTTTAGACAGTGGACTTACATTCCAGGCAGGAACAGGGTTGGACTACCGGCCCGTCAACCCTGATATCGGGTTTTCCTGTGGTTTCCCGAAATCACTCAGGAAACTACTGGGATAGTTCGTTACAGTAGACGTAGGTCTTTTCCTTCCTTAATATTCCTGTATTGCGCGTTTGCGTCTCTAAAAACCTCGCTTTTGACAAGACGTTCAGAATTTTATTACCCTTCAAAACTTCGGGTAAAAGAACGCAAATGCGAGCTTTAACTTAAAACCTCGCGAAAAGTAACGTTAGATAAACAGGTAGACTAGGGAAAGGGATTAAAAAAATTTTGGGCATACGTAATTGCGGGTTTTACTTAATGTCATACGAAACCTCAACAACGAACAATAAATATGAATATGCAAACACACAGAAAACAAGCCAAAATTAGCCGATTACGAAAATTAAATACGTAGACAGAACAGAAAATTCTGTGGAAGGAATTAGACTGTGCTGTCTATGTTTATAACTTTTGACATGCGATGATTATTTTTCTATTTTTTACATTTTAATTTTTTGTCAGTTTTTGATGTTTCTTGCGACATACAGTGTAACCAGCTGTATCGTATGTCCTAAAAAAACATCTTAAATCTCTTCCACATTGCAAGAGCTATTCAGAGAACAGAGAAAGGAAGTTGAATGACTTCTGTACACGGCTTGCTATCTCCTAACCACGTCATGGCAAATGTCAATACATAAACCTGTGTATTTATCCTGTTAGCATGCTTTCATCTTCTGCACATGCGTTCGCTACTGAACAGCAATACTTTAAAATGAAGGTTTTTTTAAAAAAAATAATAGTAACCAATATTAACAATCGAATCACGAATGCTTTTACCGCATGTACTTAAAGAGTAATTTTTACAAGTCCTATATCTATTTATAATACTTAAATCATTGCAAACGTTAACATAGCCATAATATAACATATTAAAATCAATATTCATGATACAATTTAGTTCTTAATAGAATTACCTACAATTTGTTTTCAATACACACAAGACGTTAGACACAAGATTTCTCCCCAGAGAAGAAAATACAATGACTGATAACCCGAAAGCGGAATTAATGATAAATGGTTATGAATGTTGTCAGCTTTGTTTATCCGAACTTATCGCCCTCAGTTCGTGTCTTGAATACTATCGGCGCTATTAATTACAAAATAACATTCTCACACATACGGTACAATTTTAAATTTTTAGAAATTAAATGCCTGGATAATATGAAACATTGTGTCAATTGTAAAATATTTCACACATATGTCTGGAACTTACGTTTTGGATTGATTAAAATGTATTGTTGGAAAATACATAAATTTTACGGCCTTTTTTTACGGAGAATGCACGTCGAATAAACGAAGTAGGCCTACTCTTCGTAGTTTCAGATGAGTTGATATTGGTAGAAACGAAGCATGCTTCAGCCTTCCGAATGCCAACTGTGTGCTCAGCGGTACTATATATATATATATACACACACACATAAGAAAGATATTCATGAAAAATAATGGATTTTTTTGTAAATTTTTACGTTTTCGTGAAAACAACTATACAATTACAAAATAGTGCCCTCAGTAATTATGGTTTCGGATTCTTACCCGGGCATTTATGCTTTGTGTTGTCCCAGTACCTCCAATAGCTAAAGTTATTTGTAAACCGTTTCCTGAATAGCTTTCCGGTATTAACTGCGCAACAACAAAGTAAATTCAAATAGTTTAATATTATATTATTTTTTTATTGATAAAAAATTACGCTTTAATGAAACGTCAATTAAACTATGAAATTATTCTAAGATTTTTATAAAGATTACTCAGTATTATCTCTAAAACGTATTTCATACATGCAAGAATAACCATATCCATGTTTTGTACAAAGTTGCAATATTTTTCTAGTAGTATTACAAAATATTTCTTGGCAACTGGTTTCCAAAATAACATTTTGTAAAAAGTACCGACTTTTTTCACCGCGTAAAAAGAGTCAACATTCCCTTGACAATTTTTAATCAGTGTTCTTTGTAACTTTAAGGTTTTTTTTTATACAGTAGGCTTAACATACATAAAGTGAAATGAATAAACTTAATTTTCGCTAGGAAACCGAAACTACGACCAATCATGGAAAGCCGAATATTTAGTACTCGCGTCCATTCTAGTTAATAATAGTTCTTTGCATGGAACGTTCCAGTAATTTAGTGAACTCTTTATCGTAAGTTGTGTAACGGAAGCCAGACTAGTCATCACCATGAATTGTAGATTTATTATCAGTAAAGTAGACTTAAAGCAAATATACATCTGCTTCACGTCGATTTTTGGACTGTTGCTCTTGACACACGTTTGACGACCCTGAAACAGTTATATAAACAAGGAGAAGCAGTTGCGATCACTTTCAGCCCACCAAAGGATAACACCTTGTTGTCGACCAGTGAAAGAGTCTTAGTTAATAGGCATATAGGCAAGTTGAGTCTAGCCTGCAGTGAAATGAATTCGCGAATAATTTGTGATTTTACCAAGTAAACCTTTTTGTCAGAATAATTTCTTGCTAACAGAATGTTCTGAACTTGAATCTTACCTCATTCTAAGGTGTATTTCATTCTGTGTATGTTTTGTTACAAATATGATATGTGTATAGTATAGCAGTTATTAATTATACCTCAGAACACACTTTGACTAAAGAAGAGCCCCAGTGATTTAAAAAAAATTCGTTTCTAGGTATTTGATTGGCTTATGTTTATGAAAACATTTTAAAGAAAATTTTGAGGTCCGAATGGTAGTTTGGTTTTCAAATTTCGTTTACATCTACATTTTATGGACACGATGACTGCTATAATTTTGAACTGATTGCTTCTGGGCTGATTCATAAAATGAAGAGATGGGAAAGGACGAAAAGCCTGTTGACGATGGTATTGGCCAACGACCACACGAATGCGGCTCTAATAATTAAATAACAGTTGAGTCTAGCGAGTGAAAAGAATTCGCTAATAATATTGGCTCTACCTAAAGTTATCTGTCATGAAGATGGCATTACTTTATAATTCCGCGAGTCAATTTTTTCTAGACGCTAGTTTTATTTACTTCGAAGGTTTTTTCTTGTCCATCTAGTTAGGGGCAGGTTAAATTTTTCGCAAATATATATATATATATATATATATATATATATATATATATATAATATAGAGACTAGCTGAGAGTTAAAACACCTGTAGTATCGCGTGTGTTTCGTGATTGGTTGAGTTTCTTTCGAGTACATGTTTAACTGTCGGCACACGAATCACAGCCGTTCAGCGGGGAAGCAAGCGCATCCTGAATGGCCCGACCATGTAACGCTATGTCTCTTCTCTTGCAGACGGTTGCCAGTCACAAGGAAGAAACCTCTGGCGTGGGCATGCCTTGTTGCAGTCTGTTGAGCGTTTTCAGATATTTTTTTTTCGCAAAATATACGTGGCCCTACTAACCGTTAATGTTCAACAGTCTGCGGCCTACGTCATTATATAATCATCGGGGTATGAAGTCCGGTTTGTTCGGCACATAAACTTATTTTTTTGTTCAAAATGCCAGTGTTTAAAATATTCTATCAGAGTGGCCTTCAGTCAAAGTTGTCAAACGCAAACAACTATTTCTTGTATATATTTGTTTTCGCGTTATACTTATTAAATACTGCATTGCAATTTATTTTTAAATATTTTCAATAAAAAGGAAGCGGTGATTAGCTACATTGCTACGTATTTTATACATTGGAATAAAGTGAATCCGTTAATTTTTCCTATCTTTAGTCATTACATATGATTGTACATATTTATAGAGAATTCAGTAACCAGAACCTCAAAAAGAAAAAAATAATAAAGATTGAAGTAAATGCGATTCGAAAATGTAATTTCATCCTGGCCTTTATTTTTGTCTTCGTGTTCTCGAGTTTCTTCTCCGTGCTTGCGGAGGTAAATAAACTAAGGTCACGGCTGCCATGCATTGCGGCTCTCAAAGAAAAACGAAATTTTCGCATTGTGTGAAGAAGTGTTTACGATGCAAAAAAAATTGTTTTGGAAATAATTACAAGGTTAGTTGAACTTTCACCATATCGATTATCCATGCTAAAATCATAAAGAGAAAGTGTGAGTTTGTTCGCAAAATTGTACCTCTAATCTGGTAAAGAAATAAATCGTATTGAAGCTACATAATTCCAGATGGACATATGCCATGTTCTGTTTCAAAAATTAATGTTTCCGTAATGTGTAGGAATATTTGTAACCAAAACCGGAGAAAAATAACAAAATTGCTGTTTTCTTGACTTACGCTGGCTTAACCATTACAGATAAAATAAAATAAAAAAAAACCTGTCACGTACATATGCTCTCTTATGAACCTATATAGTTATATATAGATACAAAAAAATTCGCGTATTCATTTTGCGATAGGCTAAAAATCACACACTGATATATTTGTGCTGCTTCTGCTATTGGCTCACAGTTTATCAGGAATAATTCGACCAGTGAGAGACCCTCGGCCAGAGAAGTATCGAATCACATTCCTCCCAGTTGAGACGTCTCACGGGTCAGCAACCAATGAGCAGGGGACGTTTGCCCGAGAGTGCAGGGGAATGTGGAGACTATCGTGGAGGTCATTGAAACCGCGAATTTTTCCGGTCCTTAGTTATATATCCAATAAAAATGTAAAAATTTCAAACGTTTTTTAAAGGTCTCAATCCAGTGTTTATGTGATTATCTTTACCATAATATCGACACGGCATTGGTTAACTAAATTAGAATTTGAAAGCAATATGCGAAATATATTTTTTATAACCTGACATTAATTTATATAATCCTTTTTTAGTTGGGAAACAGCAGGAAACCTGGTATGTGTAGGGGGCAGTATTTTTCGCGAAAAGATTACGAGACTAGCTGAGATGTAAAACACTGTATATCATCGTCTGTGTTTCGTGATCGGTAGAGTTTCTTTCATTTACATGTAATACTGTCCACACAACAATTAAGTAATACAGTGCGGAAGCAAACGCACCTTGAATGGCCCGGTCAACTAAGGCAATGTCTTCTCTTGCAGACGGCCGCCAATTACAAGGAAGCATCTGCTGGTTCAGGCATACCCTATTGAAACCTAATGGACGTTCAAGTTTTTTTTCCGCCTGGTTTGGTTGCCTTCTGTCTTAGTTAAGGGCAGTGATTTTTCCGCAAAACAATCGATTAGCTTACTAGATTGAAATAAAGTATTGCTGCGTCAGTAATTTCTGCTCTGTGATTTTGGTTTGTAACTCAGGATGTGTTTACTTCAGCACAGAGTGGCTGTGGTTCGTATACCTCAAATAAATTCAACAAGTCACGGAAAAAAAACAAAAAAAAAAAAACAGACGATGCTACAGTGTTCAAACACGCAGTTATTCTCAGAATATAAATTGTAAAAAAAAAAAAAAATCCTTGAAATAATCAGCTAGTTATTTAGGAACACAGCAATTTTTATTTTCACTCGTGGTTTAGGATGTACTTAAGTACCGATGTAGGTTTTTTTTTTATATAAATAAAAACACGCAAAGACTTGGGCGGTTGTCGCCCGCGGGTGTGCTCGACACCGCAGTTGCAAAAGCCCGTCGCGGCGGTGAAGATCGTGTTTCGAACCGTCTTGCTCGCGTGGTGTGCACGCCATGTTTACGGCGGCGTCGCACGTGTTACCCACACGTCGCAACTCGACTTGCGAAACAGAAAAAAAAAAAAAAAAAAAGTGAAGCAAACCGCCGTAAAAAAAAGAGCGGAATGCGCTGCTTCTTCATCAAAACTGGGTCGTCCGTCGCCTCCCAAGCCAAGAATATAACTTGTCTCTATCACGTAGCGGCGCGATCGCTAGCTTCTCTGCCAGACACGGGCAGACGGGTAATCGAAAACAGTGCTATAGTGTGAATTAGTTTCGTAAATAAAACAAAAAAAAATATTAATTCATAAGTAAAGATATTTGTAAATTTGTACACGATAACAAATGCATGACTACTAAAATACGGCCATGCATTTGAATTTAAGCCACTCGCGTAATTAACTCGCAAAGTTTCCCGGTTTTTTTTTTTAACAAATTAAATAGAAATCCGAAAATTTCGCGAATTCGTTTAACGTCAGGCTAAAATTCATTGGCTGATTTATTAGTGAAAACATTTTAGTTCTTGTATATAGGCACTATCTGATTCGCTCACTTTTCTCCTAGCTGGGCATACAAGTCAATCATGAGCTTGAATTTTTTTCAGTCTAGCTCGTGACACAACTGTTGAAAATTTTCACCTTCAATTTACGAAGAACTTTGGTTACAAATTATCGGGGATTGTAAATTTACTGCTATCTTCGTAGTTTTACGGACACTGTGTTCACTTCTTTCTTTGAACAAGAACCTAAAAAGAACATTCTAAAACTGGCTACGTCTGCAGCAAGAACACTCTTATTTTGTCCACTTGCGTGTTTACCTTGGATCGGAACGTTTAAAAAAAAGGGGGGTGGGGTGAGAAAGGCCAAAACACGACGTGGTTTTAACGGAGATTCAGTTATTCATAGGGACCATAAAAATTCGCGGGTTAAATGACCTGCAGGATGAACTCCATAGTTCTACGTACACTAGGTCACATGTCAGTCACCCACTCATTGGCTGCTGTCTTGTGAGACGTCCCAACGTAGTAGTAGCAGCCTGTGATTCGATAAAGCTTTGGTCGGGTATTTCTCATTGGCCCAGAGTCATCCAGGTGAGTTGTGAGCCAATAGCAGAGACAGCACTGAGGTACAACTATTTGTTATTTTAGCCTATCGCGAAATGAATTCTCGAATTTTTCCGGTCCCTAGCAGGGCCGGTGCAAGGTAAATTGGCGCCCTAGGCGAAAAACATTAATGCACCCCCCCCCCCCCCCTTCCGGCACAACCCAAAAAATTTTTTCCTTGCCTAAAAATACATCACGTAAGCCTGAAATTTTGCCAACAATCAAATTTAAGGAGGCTTGTGTTTTTTTTTTTTTTTACTTTTTTACTTATTACAAATCATAAACAGGTCACCGTGGACTTTAAATAATTACTTATATCAATATAAACATTCCAAACTGTTACAAAAATTAATTTTCATCTAGTTTCAATAATCGTTAAACATATTATATCAGCTGTTATGTGTCGTGCTGCGCCGCCCCCAGCTACTTGGCGCCCTAGGCGGTTGCCTAGTTCGCCTATATGGACGCGCCGGCCCTGGTCCCTAGTTATTCCAATCACCAAGAGCTCTTCGTTCACTTAAGTTGTAAAATAAGTGCGGTAAGTGAAGAGAGCTTGTGACGGCTGGTGTGCAGATGGCGCGCGGAGCGTGGCTGCTGGTGGCGCTCCTGGTGGCGGTGCGGGCAGCCACAGTGCCGGCCCAAGGCGGCCGCAAGCACCGGCGGCAGTCGCCCTTCTCGCCGGCCCAGCCCTTCATCGACATCGACAAGCAGTTCGCCGCCGTGGGTGAGGGCGAAACACAAGCCGACACGCACTGCCGTGCCCAGGGGCGCAACAACAAACAGGGGGGGGGGGGGGGGGGGGGGAAGGGTCCTCCCTCTGAAACCTTGAAGTGGGGGCAAATGGAGGCAAAGAAAATGCTGTGTAATCAATTTTTAGAAAATAAAACTGCTTAAATAGCACCATTTTCCACCTTGAAATACAAATTTTCCCGGGGGAGGACCCCCGGACCACCCGCTTCAATAAGGGGGAACGATGATTCTTTATAAAAAGGTATATTGCCCCCCCCCCCCACCTTTTGGAAATTTAGTTGTTGCGCCCCTGGGCCCGTGCCCAAGCATTTTGTCCATTATTCTTCGCTATTTCAAAATCCCTAAAGGATAGACTCCATGATCCTCCATGCACTCGTGCAAACTACACATCTGCTGATTGGTTACCGACTCGTAACGCCTGTTGACTGGAATGATCGTGATTCGCTAATCCTTCTGTTAAAAGATTTTTCATTGGCCCAGAGTCCCATATCACTGAAGCAAAATAATGTCAAAAGTATATTTGGACTCTATCCTATCGCGAAACGAATCCGCGAATATTACAGGTCTCTATTTATGAGGGAATCTTCGAAATTTTAAAATAAATATAGTTTAAAAAACTAAAGAAACATGCTTTTAAAGATTATCAAACTAAAAAGTAAAAAATAATTTTAAAATTTAATTTATGACAATAGTATATAAGCAATACTAGTGTAAACGAGAAAAAAGCTTGAGGCGCTTTGTGCCATATTTTTTTGTATATTAAGCGCCCCATGCTTTTTTCTCATTTACACTAGTATTGCTTATATACTATTGTCATAAATTAAATTTTAAAATTATTTTTTACTTTTTAGTTTGATAATCTTTAAAAGCATGTTTCTTTAGTTTTTTAAACTATATTTATTTTTAACTTTTTAGTTTGATATTCTTTAAAAGCATGTTTTTTTTAGTTTTTTAAACTATATTTATTTTTAACTTTTTAGTTTGATATTCTTTAAAAGCATGTTTTTTTAGTTTTTTAAACTATATTTATGTATAATTATCATAGGGAAATGAGTTATCGACACTACCTATTACCATCTGAGATAACTATTTGGAGTTGCAACGTCACAAAGAAATGGTAAAGTCTCTCCGAATCATTTACAGTTAGATGTATGGATATAATCTTAGAATTTACCGGAAAAAAACATTTTTTTTTTTTTTTTCGGCGTGGTTAAGCAAGCTGAAAGGCTAGCACAGAGGAAGGAACAATTTAAACTGGTAAAAGTATGTGCTTTGCAAGAAAAGAAAACTTAGTCGAAAGAGTTACAGACGGACAGACAAACATACAGGTGAAGCTAATATAAAGCATGTAATTAAATTTGTTCGTCACGCTAGAATCTCAGGGAATAGTAGAATTTTAGTGCTCCAACGTTTATTACGCATAGAATTTTTGCGTTATGATTTTACTTGAGAAAATAAAAATGGACATTTTATACTTTGGTTTATTTTTATTGTTTCAATACTTTGTTTCAAGCCAATTTTGTTTGATTTCGTTTAGACAAGTCATAAATACGTTTATTTTAATGTTGATAAACACATGAAACACACATGTCAAATTCGTATGAGTGACATACTAACACACGTGCTGTACTTGTAAACACTACTCCTGCCGTTTCTGTGTACGAGGGCTGTAATATGGGGGAAATATACTGAAGTTGTCGACTAAGGATAGCATTAATGTTTCCAAATTGATATCCCTAAAACCTTAAGTTGCTGAATTGTTGATATTTTCTAATTGTATTTCCGCCTTATTATTATTATTATTATTTTAATTCCAGAAGGGAAGGGTCCGGACTTCCAAGGTCCCCCCTGCAAAAAAAAAAAAACCTACGCGATTCTAAAACTGTTCAACATATCCGAGTGGTGTCTTGTTTACGAATAGCATTTACATCATCAGATTTTTTTATAATTTTTAAAGGCTAAATAAAATTAAATATATTTTTCTGAAAAAATTGTATGCCATACCAAGCAGTAAGTAGACACCAGCATTGCCTTTAAACAGAAAAAAATGTCAGTCATTTATTCCATTGGTTCTCTTTATCCACACTGCACATAAATTTTAAAAATTAAACTTTGCCAGCTCATAATGCAAAAAGTATGCACTGTATGTATATATATAATATATATAATTTTGTTGAAGTTCGGCCATTCAGAAAGTTTACGAGTTTACCTGTGTTGTACGTAAAAACAAAACGATGACCTGCAATAGGACATGCGGCACTTGCCTACCCAGAGGCGTGTCTGTGTTAGTGCGGAGGGATGATAAGCGCTACACTCGCTGGTGCTTCTAGCGCGGTATCGCCTCTAAGCACAAGGCTTTGAAGTGGCGCGCAGACTTCTCGTCGTGCGTAAGGAAACTATGACATTACAGCGGAAACCATAACATGGTATGGCGGAGAAACGAAGTTATAGGTGTTAATACAAGTCCCTTAAGTCCCTTGAACGCTTTCAAAAATCTCTGCCGGGTGTGTTTCATGTCATAAACGAATTCTGAACACTCATGGTTTAACCATTTTCACTTTCACTCTATTAAATTGAGTCTAGAAACTAATGACGGAAACAGAACCACAAAAACTTTTCTTAAACATACACCATTCGGAGTGCCCAGATAGGCGGGGCTGTAATAAAATTAAATATAGCTACATATGTCCTGATCGGAATGGTTCTTGTTCTTATTGTGTCACCACCAGTGTGTTTAGATGGTCAAAAAAAGGGATGAGGGAAGCTACGTCAGGTTATAAAAGGGTTTGTGTGTGTGTGTGTGTGGGGGGGGGGGGGGGGAGATAGATAGATATAACATGTGTTTTAAAATGTTCTAGGTTAATATTTTAGTAATGTCATATAATTATAACTTCTAATGTGTGCAGAAACATTATAGTAGTATTAAATGTTGAGTCTATTCTATCAAGATGGACTTTATCGGAGCAGTTTCTTATAGTTTAAATTTTTTCGTTTGTTTTGTGCTGCTATCTGTGCGTGATGGTGGCAAGCAACGGTTACGATTCAGGTAGCGAATTCTAGCGGCAAGCGCAGATAGTAAGTGTGTGATTCGCGCCTAGAATTGTTGATTTGTACTTGAAAAGCAAATATATTATTGATCAGTATATTTATGACGCTCGGCATTAATTTAAAGTATTCTACTTTAAATTTCGTGTACGAGTTTCGTATTATAAGTAGGGACACCTGTATTTCGCGAATACATGTCGTCTCAAGGTATTTCACAAAATACTGTAGCTTTTCTCCTGTGGTTATTGGCTGAGGTCGGTGAGAGGTGTCGTCCCGCTCTTGACGGGACCAATGAGAATGTGGTCACCGTACTGCTGCACCCTCACAATTTGCAGATGACTCTTAGAAAAAAGCTACAGTGTTTTGTGAAATACCTTGACACGAAATGAAATCGCGAAATACAGGTGTCCCTAATTATAAGTTAATTTGCAACATGAAGAACCATAAGTAGGGGCAGGAAATTTTCCGCGAAAAAATCTGAACGCCTACTAGACTGCAACAAGGTATACCCACACCAGTGGTTTCTTCATTGTGATTGGCGGCCGTCTGCGAGAGAAGCCGTTGCCTTGTTTGAACGAGCCACTTAAGGACGAGTTTGCTTCCCACACTGAATTAGTGTGATTGGTTGTTGTAACAACCGACGTGCACCTCAAAGTAACTCACCCGATCACGAAACGCAGACGATGCTACAGTGTTTTTTTAACTTCCAGCTACTCTCGGGATCTTTTCGCGAAATTTTCATGGCCCTAACCACAAGAACACATCAGATTTGCTCGTCGCACATCACTGAAAGGGTTTATTTGTTTTGCTCAGGCAGTCACCACCATCACCAGCAGCATGCAGCTACCGGCGCTAAGCTCGCGTTCCGTCAGCCTGAGCCCGGGCACTCTGCCGCCGCCGCTGAAACGACCCACGGGGCCCGCAAGCAGCACCACGGGGCGGCGCCGCAGCCCTTGTCCAAGCACCACCCCGCCGTGCACCGCGTCGGCCCCAAGTCGCTGCGGCGCGACAGCGAGGCGCAGTCGGCGGCCTCGGACCACGTGGCAAAGGCGGCCTCGGGGCACGACTCGTCGGGCAAGACGCACGAGCACAGCGCCGCCAAGCGCACGGGAGGGGGCGGCGGGGAGCACCACCACTACCAGCACCACCGCGGCGAGGACGAGCGCCAGCACCGCGCCCGCGACTACGGCGAGGCGGAGGGCGCCAAGACGCGCTACGACCACGACGACTTCCACCAGGCGGGGCACGGCGCGAGCGCTCACGGCGGCCACCACGGCAAGCACGCCGAGTCCAGCCACCGCGGCAAGGGCGGCTTCTCCAAGGTGAGTGTGGCCGTTAAGGCGATTGGTGCATGGAAAATATTACGACAAAACTAATTTAACTGTACATATTTATTTTTGATGCTTCTTTTTAAGACATAATATACCTAGGATATTTTTAATAAACTTTTTTTTACTGAGTTATGTCATTTTAAATGCATTTATTTTTATTCCAAGCCAGAATTATTTAGAAAACACATAATTATGTTTAACTTAAGTATAGTTCAAGAAACGAGTGTACGAATAGGTTTCTGCACCTATAAAAGTAAGAAAAAAATTTTCATCGTCAAAATTACAGTTTAATATTGACAATTTCCATTGATCACTGCTGGACTACTTCAGGGCCCTATTTCATAAACACAGTAATAATATCAGTTCCTAAATAGTAGTGAAATAAAAAGTAGCTATTAGTGTATAAATTTGTGTTTCATAAACAAAGTTGAAGGACTGCTAAAATATTTCACTAATTTTATTAGTTTAATAGTCAGCTGATGTTGGTGGGTGATATTTTGATGTTTACATTTTTGAACATTGTGTAAAAATGGCTAAAAGAGAACTTAAAAACAGGAAATATGAAAAAATTTCGAGAATAGAGATGTTCTGTTTGGTGCATTTGCTGGCACTTTAACAAAAGATGTGAAGAAGTTATGTTAGACAGAAATTCGTGATTATGTAGTAGCAATCGGTTTAGTCACAAACGACAAAGACTAAGCCAATTGCCCTCTAGACAGTAGCTTTTTAGAAACATTGTGCATGTCTGCTATGCAGTGGTATTGCACACCACTACCAAGCCAGTGTAGTGCTATTTGCAGTGGTTGCTTAGGTTAAAGTGCCTGGTTCCGTGCTGTTGGATGGAATAAAAAAGGTTCAATCCTTGTGAGCACATAATTAAAAACACCACGTGTTAACCTAAAACGTTCATTGTACTCATATGTTTCCTCTAACAACGTTTAGGTTTTCCTTTCTTGAAAATGTCTCGGACGTCTTACTATTACATCATCATCATCTTCACTTCCACTAGAATCTGAGGATTCCATTTTCTTTGTTAAATTTTTGTACTACACAAACAGATACCACTGCTGTTCTCTAAAAATTGATGACTCTTAAAATGATTTATTATAAAGCTAAGATTGATAAATTTCAGTGCTAATAATCAGTGCAATATATTTGTGTTTGAAGTTTATGAAACACTCTTGATTTTGAACTCATTTTATTACTCATTATTAGGAGTCCTACACTACTAGCTACTTTTTTACACTACTAGTTTTATGAAACAAAACTTATAATTAGCAGCTACTTCTATGACTCCTGACTCCTAATTATGATACTAATAAGTTTTATGAAATAGGGCCCAGGAGCGATTTAAAGAATAAATTTAAATGAAAATGAAAACATAATTGGCAGAACACTATTGAGTTATGTATATATTTTCATATCCTTTTGTTTTTGATACGATCCGACTCAAAACACGCCCTCTGGAGTGACAGTTCTAGTGCTGCGTGTAAAACTCTCGCCGCCGGGAAGAATGTCCCCGCGACGTGGCGCTGAGGGCGGCGCTTGTCGCAACCAGGTAGTCCGGCAGAGCTCCGGCCGGCTGGCTGCAGCCTGCGGGAGGGGAGGGGGAAAAATGGGGTGTAGAGGGAGGATGAGAGAGGAGGCCGAAGAAACGAAGGGTCTGTCAAGGTCGCGCTTCATAGTGGAGTCTATCTTCGCTCAAGCAAGGAAATTGTCTCTGCACAGAAAAATTCGTACAGCGAAATTCTTTTTAGAGGTTATGTTTTGACTTGAAGTTGAATATTGACACGGTGATTATTCTTTGTGGTGGTTGTTTACACATATGAATAAATTTTTACCCTCCAGATTAATATGTTTGACAGCATAGAACATCAGTTGTGTATTCCGGTTAGTTAGGGTATGCTATATGCACACTAGAATGACAGATCTAAATTTAACCAAAAAAAAAATAGATTTTATATTTATTATAATTTATTTAGAACATCAAATCAACACTAGGCTATTCCAGTTATATGAAATTTAAAAAAAAAATTGGAAATGTTAGCTAGCGATGCCAGAATGTCGGGCACACAAATTACAAATGTCTTTTTGTAATATTACATTGCACAGAACACTGAAACCCTAATACTTCAAGTGTTTGTTTACAGTTTTATTATTCTGTGCTACGTTATTTAAATTTATATGTTTAATTTATTTTGTGTTTTGAACTATATTTCTGACATTGTTACAGACGTTTGGGCTTTTCTCTATGTAATTATTAAGTAATTGCGGCTTTTGGAATTACCTTTTTCACGGCCAGAAATTGCCCGAGGTTTCGGCGGAACTTTCAAAAAGTGCCTCGAGCCTATTGTTGTAAAAGTTACGCTACTAAAGAGAAGCTTGGTTTTGGCCGTTTTGGTGCGTGCAGCTCCGCGTCAGGACGTTCCTGACGCGGGCCTACCATAAGTTATGTTACGTGTGCGGTAATAATAGTATGTATAAAAAGGTTATCATCAGACTGCTGATTGTATGTTAAGTTGCGAACGGGAATACGCGATTTTAAAGTTATTAACGTCAGAAGATATCATTAGTCCAGGTATGGCCATTTTGTTATTACTCTATCACTAACACTGTACTGACGCCCTGCAACTTTTTAACATTGCCGATTGATATTATGACTTTGTTGATGTTGCTGGGATAAACTAAAACCAGGCGCTATTAAATATTATATTTACTAAATTAATTAGCCTCTCAGTATTATTAATGGCACGATAATATGAACATACAATGCTCAACTATCTTAGTGGTCTTGAGTCTATAGGTCTTATGTTTTATCGGACAATTGATTTAATTTATGAGTTAGTGAATTTTTCGAACCGTAAATCCATTTTTTAACTCTATGTGAAACATTGACATTTGCGAAGTCGTGCCCATGTACCTGGCAACGATAGTTAAAAAAAATCGGAGTGATATTTTGGTCAAATGGAATTACTGTATTGAGGGATACGTGGTATTTGTTTATTCGTGTGTAAGTAATAAATCAGTCTTAAAATCAGTTAATTATTTTGTCTTCCTATTTCGTATTCTAATTGAGATAAATATCAGATAAGCATGTGTTACTTGTATCACGACATCAAGGTATTATTTATCAGTAATTAATATTTCATTTTATTTTTTGTTAACTAATGTGCATAGGGCAGTGCACTAGACATCACTACCTGTGTGTAGTGTTGCGTTACACTTTTTAACGCATTAGAGTTCACATAAAATGATAAATCCAAAATTTCGTTTAAAAGTATAAATATCAGCGATCAATTTAATTAAGGTCCAGTATAACTCAGTCAGTAAAACATTCGGAAATATGAATAGGACCTGTTAACCTAAATATTTGTTAACAGTTAAACTGAACTAAGATGTGTTAGAGTGGTTTTTTCTCTCTCCGTATATTAGAGGTATGGGACATCAAAATACGCATCTGTCGCCCATTTACTTTAAATACAGAATTATAAACTACATATTGTGAAAACATTCTGCAGCAGTTTTTGCTGAACGGAAAAACACGGATGAGAAGACAGACGAAATGTGTTTGGTAAGTGATTTTTCGTCAAATGAAATGGAACAGGACAGTGCTTATCAGAATGAAATTACAGAACTACTTTTGTGCAAGGAAATGTATTTTACAAAGACATTTCAAGAGAAATCACCTTTAAATGAAATAGATCTTGCTGACATGGAAGAAATAGACTTAGATTTAGAGGCCAGGCCCCTTTCAAGTGACGAAATTTCTCTTGAAGGGCTGAAATATGTTTCTGGCTATATAGCTCACCGTTTCAGAAATAAATATCCTGACCTTGGCACTACGGATTTCAATTCGGAGGACGATAGCTGGATACATGTACAATCAAAGGGTAACTTAAAATGTCCCACTAATGAATTTTTTGAATTAATAAAGATCGCTGAAATGTGTTTTGATAATGTTCATGGAAACAATTTGTGCAAAAAAGAGCGGATTTTTGAATCACTGACTAAAATTATTTGCGGAACTACTGAAAATAAATATCCAGAAGAAGTTATATACTGCTTTGTCAGGACAAGAACGTATGTGGGTATCAAGTATTTGAACATGAAATATTTTAACGAACAAGACCAAAAACGCAAAGAAAGAAATAAGATGAGGAAAACTATCCTCTAAGATTTTTCAGTGTGATAGTGTCCACTTTCCTTCACCATAATATGTATGTTCATAATTTATTTACGATGTTTTTTAATTACTATATTTAAGAAAAGCATTTATTGTGAATATCGCAGAAATTATGTAGGGCTTAAGGTATTTATTGTATTCCAAATATTGAGTATGTCATTTTTATTGCCTTCATTAAAAATAATATATATGTTAACAATGTAACAAAATTGCGATATTTTTGTATTTCTATTGCAATTATGTTTCTTGTAAACATTATTTTAGACTTTTTCATATTGAAATTAAATTTGCTATAGGGTTGTTTGTATTTTAATTATACAGTTATAAGATTTTTTATATGCTGTTTACTGTTTACAAACATTTGAAAAATATTTCCTTAACCATATTTCCATTTCCATGGCAATAGTTTTGTTAGCTTTTCGGGTAACTCTTCTACATGGATGATAAGATGGTGCGACATCTAAAACATATCACACCACCTTTACATAACTATTAAACTAAGAGGTGTTTTCTTTACATAATATTAAATCACAATGTTTCCTTGTGGTGTAGGTGATTTAGAATTTCCATTTATCTAGAAAAATGTGCTTTCAGAATGTTTTTTAACACACAGTGTTTCGGAAGGTTTTTGAAGAAAAAAATTGACTACCCATTTTATTTTTTTGCAGCTGAATTCGGGCACGTGCATGAAATATAATTAATCCGTAGGAAGCGCAATGGTTTAAAGTATTGATGTTGAAGATTTGAAAAGATTTATTGAAATATTGAGAGAGAACGAGCGAGTTGAGTGAGAAGATGTGCGGGAGTGGCAGAGGTTAGCTCTCAGCCACATGTGCGCAGTTACGGACAAAAAAATAATCCATTCCGCCTCCCCATGGCGAAGGATGAGTGAAAGAGAAACCTGCTAAACCTTCCCCTCCTCCGGGAACGATAGAACCGTATCGGCTGTGTGTTAGAGGGAGAGCGAGATACAATTTCGAGGTTCTGTTAGTTACCGCTAGATGGCAGGCCGCAGAGCGACCACCAGCAACACCCTTCCCGTATGAAGGCCATCTCGCCACTGACGAGCTGGAACTAAACTCCTGACCTCCCTACATAGTAACGGTCACCCACATAGGCATCTAAACTGTTTAGTGGTCATATGATACAAAATTCATTGTTTTTGGGCGTGTGACCGTTTTTTTTACCATGCACCAATCGCCTTAAGGGCTCCGCCTGCCCGGACACACACACGGTGTGCAGAGCTTCAGGAAAAACAACGCGATTTCAAAACTTCTCAAGATATCCGAGTGGCGCCTATTTACGAATAGCATTTAAGAGTTCGCTGAGGGCCGAAAAGTAGGTACTTTTAATTTCGGATTAAGTTTTTAAACTGTATTTTTAGAAACGTTAAAATGGCTAAAACGCATGTTTTCAGAGTGATTTTTAGGCATAAAACAATCAGTACAGATTCTTGAAAGCACTTAAGGGACTTTCATAACACCTTTATCTTCTTTTCTCCGCCATATAATGTTACGGTCATCGCTCAAATTTCACAGTTATCCTGTGACGACGAACGAATGCGCGCCAGTTCAGAGACTTGCGCTTAGAGGCTATACCGCGCTGGAAATACCAGCGAGCGTCGCGCTTATCCTTCCGCCTCACTAACACACATACACCCCTGACGAGGCAGGCCCCTTAAGGTGTCCAGCACTTGGTCCAACCACTGCAGCAGTCTGTTTACAAAATAATTGAAAAAAAAAAATAACGCTGACGGCGGATGAGTAGTCCTTATTCCGTATTTCTTTTTAAAACTACTTATATTTTAAGAGTGGAGACGGCTTTTCAGAATAATTCATAGTCATAAACCACCCTTGCATAAAACCTTTATCTTCATTTCTCGGCTATATTATGTTATGGTTACCATTCATATCTCATAGTTGCTCTATGTAAGACAGCGCGCCAGTTTAGAGGGACCCCGCGCTAGAAGCACCGGTGAGCTTCGCACTTATCGTCCCAACCTCATTAAAAAAAAAATACACCCATGACTAGGCGGCAAACGGCCAGGCAACAGTTTCACACATTCCTCGTCACATTGCAGAACTGCGTTCCCGCGGCTGTCGCGTCAGCAAGGAAGCAAGTCGGCACAGTTCGGAACGGATGGCGGTGGCACTTTTTTGCAACCGTTAGGATCCGCCGTGTATACTGCGGGTCGATAACGGATGCGGAATGCATGACTGCCAATGAAGTCGCTTATTATTCGCAGCACAAAACGTCGTACATTTTAATTGAAATTCAAGAAGTTTTCGGACGTACAGTATCACCAAGGTGCGTCAATTGGGGAAGGTATTTTTTGTTAGAGATGCCTGAACGCTCCACTGTCACAAATTTCCACCTTAAATCTGCGAAGAACGCTGGTTACAAATTACGCAGGGATCTTCGTAAATTTACGGGTATGAGGTTTTTTTTTTTTTTTTTTGGCTTATAACACGAAGCCACGAAAATAATCTTGGTATGCTAGCAAAAAGTTCATAAACCTGTTAAGACTCCTGCAAACACAGTCTTGTTTCTTCTACGAGTGTGTTTGCCCCAAAAAAGAGATTTCGGTAGTCGAAATACGACAGTTTCTACGAAGATTCGGTTACATGGAATTACGAAAACTCTTCGTTTATTTGAGGTGGATTCTTCGCTTTAAAAAGGCCGTAAATTTACTGTAATTTCTGAGAGTTTCGTTAGACTGCAATGTGGCGTGGCATCTTCCTTGTCGCTGGTGGCCGCCCGCAAGACAGGACGCGCTTGCTTCTGTGCTGTGGCTCGTGTGCAACAGTAGACATGTCCTTGAAAGAAACTCGGCAAAATTCCTGCTACAGTATTTTAACTCGCATCCTAGTTTCGAAATATATTTTTTTTTCACGCAAATAACACATGCCCCTGCGCATAACCTTTATAATAAAGTCACGATTATTTTCGTGAATTAATTTCACTCCAGGCTAGACTCGACTTGCCTTTGTGAAAATCAAGCTTTTTAAGAGTGCTCATTGGTCGATAAATCTCTTTTATTCTCCTTCTTCTCTAACCGTCTCAATGTCGTCAAGGGCGTGATAAGAGCACTGTAGTATAATCATCAACGTGAAGAGCAGACTTTGCAACTCAATGAATTCGTGGAAAAGTGTGTGTTGAAGATTAAGAGAGGCTACTGCTGGCAATGTTGTTCGTTATCATTTTGACGTGAAACGTCTTCCAGTTTTTGTAATTAGGGAGTCACTTGCTAAAACCGCATGCAACAAAAACATGTCGCCTCGGTGATGACTGTAACCCCGTGACTACGTGCCAAGCGCTATTCGTTTATATATCGTTGAGTAGAGAAAAGTAGCCATTATTCTCAGCCTTTGACTCATGCAGCTATATGGCGCCAGTGACACACGTCGCAGTTTGGGCTAAAAATTGACTCTTAAAAGACTTTCGTTTGCTTATAACTCGTCAGCACGTGTACAGATTAAGACGAAAGTGGTCGCGTTAGTTTGGATTCGCTGCCCTCTAAGTACGTCAAAAATAAATATAATTAATAATAAGTGCCCATCAATAGTTATAGTGGATTTAACTTTAATTCTAATGAAAATTTCAGATTACTTCAGACTTCAGCTATGGCGCCTCCTGCACGTCATTTGGTTATATTCATTTCACTTCTTACCTCTACCGCCGCGCGTAAGATGTTTCACGGAAATTACTGCGGTGGAGTATCTGATACCCCTACCCTAAGTTTTTTTAATGTTTTGTTGGTTTCAGGGTTTCAGGGACAAGTACCACAAGGACGAGTCCCACAAGTTGAACAAGTACTGGAGCAACGGGCACGAGAAAGGCGCGTTCGAGAAGTTCGGACTCCACAACTCGCACTACCTGAACAGCGACAGAGATAAGGCAAAGAAATCCCAACACAAGGTAACTATGCGTTCTTCGGACGATTCTTGAAAGTGGGGAAGATATATTTAACATGATATCTTTTGTACGTGCGCCTTTGCTGGTTTACACCGGTTGTCAAATTATCTTTGGACATTCTTTAAGATCCAATGATCAAGGGGCAGCTTACGGAAGTTGGATACGCCAATGTCTCTACCAAGTTTTATGGCTTTAGATGTCCGTTTATTGGATAAAAAAAACTTAATACATATATGAACACAGAAAAAATTATATGTATTTTAACAAAAGAATCCTTTAGAAACCAGTTGCCAAGAAATAGTTTGTAATACTACAAGATAGATATTGTAACTTAGTACAACAAATGCTGAGTTATTCCTAAGAAAATTGTCGCCTAATTTTATATTTTATCCATGTTTCTAAATCATGGAAAAGTTAAAGGAATATTCTGTAACTGTACTCTATTTGATTTTTTATGCTTATTAATTTATGCAGTTAATACTGTAAAGCTATTCAGGGAACGGTTAAAATAACTTTAACTATTGAAGGTACTGGGACACACAAAGCAACTATACACAGGTACGAATCCGATTATTACTGCGATTATTTTATAGTGATACAGTTTGTTGTTTTCATGTGAATGTACAAATATATGTAATTTTACATGAATATTTCTGTTCCAATTAAAAAAAAACATAACAGTGCACATATTTCTAATGTACATATTCATTGAATGAAAATGATAGAGTACACACACACACGGGTAACAAGCCAATATCACCTGATGTTATATGTTACATACTTAGACAACACAGCGAATTCTGTGGAAGAATTTGAATTCTGTGGAAGAAATTGATTCATAAATAATACAAACTGAACCCAGTGATGAAAACAACGAGCTGAATTTTACGACACGACGACAGCACGGACGAACACTGTGGACTTTGTGTGACGAAACAGAAGCGACAGTTGGGGACAGTTGGGGACAGTTGGGGACAGGTGGGGAACTGGCATCTGCTCCCGAATTTAGGCCTTGTGCACGTTGCACACTATTTTCGTTGGCCATTTCTGAGAGTTTTTCTATGACAACCAGCGTAAACCAGGTTGGAGTTTGTCCATGATATTATGTTAAATCAAGGCAAAATTTAATATATCTATAATTTTGGCCTTTGCATCTCCTGAGCAACACCACTTTAATATCAAGCATCTTTGACACTATATATGTTGGAAGCAAAAAAAATATGTTAAGTTCCATTCTGTACACGATTTCAGACAGTTTTTAATGGTAAATAAAATTAAGGATATAATGGAATAAGGGTATGTGGATGTTTTGTGCCGGATTATGAATAGCAGTTAAGAGCTATTGCTCTTGCCTATACAAGTTCAGTTTGTGCCTAGTTATGAATATCATTTATGAACCATTACACTTGCCTGTACAAGTTCCGTTTGTGCCTTGTATTGAACTTCTCTATACACGTTCCGTTTGTACCTGGTTATAAATAGCGTCAAGAGCCATTGCACTTTTCTATACAAGTTCTGTTTGTGCCTGGTTATTAGTAGCATTTAAGAGCCATTGCTCTTGCCTATAAAATTTCCTTTTGTGCCTAGTTATGAATAGCATTTAACACCCATTACAATTATCCATAAAAGTTCTGTTAATAGTATTTAAAAACCATTGCACTTCTCTATACAAGTTCTGTTTGTGCCTGGTTATGAGTCGCATTTATGAGCCATCATACTTGCCTATACATGTTCCGTTTTATTTGTTTGTCTCAAATTGTACTTTTGACAGTGAAATAGGCTATATAGGGTTTTTAAAGGACGTTTATAGGTATGAAAAACTGTGAAAACAGTATTGTAAGTGGTATAGGGAAGCGCATGGAACCTCTATTTTTAATATTCAAGCTTGAAATGACAGGTCAACGTTTTAAGTCCCACAGTGTCTCTTTACGACCAAAATTTAAGAATACGCCGAGCGCTTTGGAGCGGTTCTGTTTCCTTGTTTCCTTTTTGAACTTTATTTTTAAAAGAGTGAAAACTGATAACACGCGTTTTTAGAATCATTTTCAGGCTTCATACATTCGGTAGAGATTCTTTAAAACACTAGAGGGACTTGTATTACACCTTTATCTTCATTTCTACGCCATCTAACGCTATGGTAACCGCTAACATATCATAGTTGTATGCACGACGAGAAGACTGCGCGCCAGTTTGGAACCAAACACCGCGCTAGAAGCACCAGCGAGCGTCGCACTTATCAACCCGCCTCACCGACACAGACGCAGCCCTGACCGGGTGGTCCTCTTAACAATCGGCAGAAGGTCGTGCTTACACAATTTCGGTTCCTACAACGCTGTATATTTTTCTGAGGCCGGTATTCCAAGGCAAAAATAAGGGTTTAGGTGTTGAATATGCTACACCTGTACCCTAACCATATTCCTCGTGCACGATAGGACACGGCCAGTCCCTTCTTTTTAGGGCACTGATTTTGGTGTCTTATCCGTTGCCGTTCTTTTGTCCAAAATCCGCGCATACGCAGAGCTCACTTTTTTCGTTGATTTCGTCCAGATGGCTGCACCGCATCTGGCGCCAGTAACTCATTTTGGTGATCATCGGAGGACGAACTAAGCGTGTTGGTTCCAAATGAAACTTATAGCGGGACTATCCTGAAATACATTTTAGTAGTTATAAAAACAAATAATCGCAACTTTAAAAGTACTTGAGAAAAATTAAGATTACACCATTTAATTTGCGCTATCTGTATTATTTTTGCGTAGCAAATGTATCGATGGTTGCCAAACGTCCGCTAGAATGCATTGAAATCAGTTTTTAGCCTCGTGTCGGACACAGTTTATTAAAACGGTTGCTTTTTCGTTACCTAACAGGGATTGGGTTCGGACACGTTCTGGAATACTGTCTGGGAGTTAGGTTACAGTTGTATCCCAACAAGATGCTTATTCGCTACCTCACCCGAATGTGTTGGAATACCGCCCTTAGTGTGGTAAGAGAGCTACGGCGACGAAGCGGAACTTTTTTTTTTCTCCCGATCCGTCAATGTTGGCAGCGAGCCGAAACGGTGAGTCAGTGGCCTGCCATGACGCAGCCTCTTTACGGGAGTGGACTTTTGCTTCGTGCCTACGTGAGTTTATTGATTCTCGCCCAAGGTCCCGTGTGAGATATACCCTGGCGTCGTTTGAATACCTGTTTCTCGCCTTTGCCGTCATCTTGCCTCTGTTCGTGTACAAAAAAATCTCCATTCCGCGTTCCAACGGCTCTTGTGAGCCTTGTGTTTCTTGGACCGTGTTGGTTATTTTAGTAGCCCGGGGCTTTCTTCGGGTGGGAGATAATCTTAAGAGGTTTCTTTCTGTCTTCCAGCTTTTGATACCCCCCCTACCTGGGAGCAGTAGCGGATCCAGAGGGGGGGCTAAGGGGCTCAAGCCCCCCCCAAAAGCATCTGGGTCCACTATTGTTTTAGTGTTTGCCTTGATAAAGCCTAGCCTCAGCTGGGTCAAGCCCCTCCCAAACCAAAATCCTGGATCCCCCACTGCCTGGGAGCACACTGTGTGCAGAGCTTCAGAAAACAAAACAACGCGATTTGAATACTGCTCAAGTTATCCGAGTGGAGTCTGTTTAAAAATTCACTGAAGGTGGATGAATAGTTCTGTTTACGTATTTCGTTTTTAAGACCGTATTTTTAAAAGAGTGAAAGTTACTAAAAATGCTTGTTTTCAGAGTAATGCCTAGGCATGAAACTCCCGGTAACAGATTATTGAAAGCACTCAAGGGACTTGCACTTCATCTTCATCTCCATTTTTTACGCCATGCATTGCTATGGTTAAATCTCCTATCTTATAGTTGCCCCATGCGAAATCTAAATTTACAAGCATCTGTAATACCACATGAATAGTAAAGATCGCAGGCTTTTCGCTGCCATTTTCCGGAGTAACTTGGCTTCTGGGTTGTAGCCGCGTCGAAAGGCGAGGATACATCACCGACGTTTCGTTTGACGTTGAAGTTGTTATCATCAGGGCGCACCGAGTAGGTAACTGAACCCTGACGACGGCGACTGCGACGTCGACCGAAACGTCGGTGACATCTTCGCCTTTCGACGCGGCTGCAAGCCGTGAAGCCAAGCAACTCCGCCACGTATGCAAATGTTCACGTCTGTGTCCCGCGCGCGCGTGGGTTGCAGGAGGGCAAGAAGAGCGACGGCTACGCCAAGAAGGGCCAGTCCGGCAAGGGCCACTCGGAGGGCGCCTCCAAGGGCCACAGGGCGCACGGCGGCCACGAGTCGCAGCGCGGCCACCACGAAGACTACTCCAAGAAGGCCGGCCGCGCGGTGGGTAGCGCCCACGACTTCCAGCACGGCGGCGTCAAGGCGTAGAGCACACGCCGACAGGGGGCGTTCGCCACGGGGCCGCCGAGCTTACACACCATCACCCTGGCAGCCGGCGGGGACGGATCTAGGGATGTCCCTCCACCCTCAGGAGGAAATAGTTTCTGACCACGCGCCCTCTTTCTTCGCGAACTTCTTATTCTGCCAGTGATGACACTTCCTCACGCAGAGTGAAGGAGAAGGGATGGCACATCGGGGCAGAAATTGTGATTAACCCCTCCCCCTGCTTCTTTCACCCATCGTCCAACAGCAGAAAAAACGTAAAATGCATTAACTTCTTTATTTTTTGCTACCGTGCAAAATTCTTGTAAATTTTTAAGCGATTTTTTTAATTAAACCCCTGTGTACTTTCCAGTTTTAATGTGTAAATTTTATTTCACATATAACTGACATTTTTATACGATCAATGGAAAATCCATATGTCGAAAATAAAAAGCCACATAGTTTTAATTGTGTTACAGTTTTAAAGTTAATAAATTTAAAAAAAAAATATATATATATATATATATTGTTAAAGTACAGAAAGTAAACTTACTTTTACTGTTTCATTATCTAAATCCTTTAAAAAAATTTTCAGCCCATTCTGCGCTCCATTTAACCCCGCACCTGAAGCAGGCTGACCGTCCCCCTTTTTATCCCCTCTCCTTTACCCCCACTTCACCCCTACCCTATCTAGATCCGTCCCTGATAGGTAGAAGTACTGAAATTTCGTAGATTCACTTGATTGCAAGCCAGAACGCAAACCTTCTTATTCTTGCACTGTGTTAGTGATTGGACCGCAGTTACTTTTGACACGCCTCTCAGCGACCGTGAACCAACGATCTCCAGCTAGGAGAGAAGTAGACGAATCAGGTAGTGCCGGCTTAAAATAAAATAAAAAATCAGCCTCACACGAAAAGATTTCGCGAAATTTCCGGGTCTCTGCTAATAGGACGAAATTCACAAGTAAGTACGTTGTCAACAAAATTAATGGTATATTCAAAGATCACTTTTTCAGTTACGGTCTCGGTAAATGTTCACAGTTCTCCTTGTCTATAGCTGCCTAAGGGTCAAGGGCGTGTCAAGAAAACTGTCGTCCAATCATCAACATGAAGAAGATGTACATGTGGTTCAAGTCTAATTTACTACCAATGAATCTGTGAAATAAGCGTGGCTCTACCAATGAAAATACTGTTATTGTCGTTACAGCTACCTTAAACGTTACTTACAAAGTGATATAATTTTTGCAGCTCTAAAATTGATCCAAATTAGTTAAGTCGCTACGTCTGGTATCCTCAAATACATAGATATTACCTGCATATCGCGTTTGTTCAAAATTTGGCTAAACCAGCAGGATTGAATATATGATTTAATTTTCAAACGCCCAATGTAATTTAAACAATATTTAATACATGCATTATTTCTTTAAAAAAATTCATAGCATGGTTTTTTAGTATTGTTGTGTTTGTGTAGGTATATTTTGTCATAGGTGTAATTTTCCCCATAGCTTAGAGTTAAATGTTATTTTGTATTTATCTAAAGACACTATATTAATGTTTGAATAAGCTTTAGAATCTATTTAGAATACATTAGTAAGTATTGGTGTTTTTTTTACTATATCTTTATAAAATAGTATAAAGCTTACTTTATGAACACGTGCAAATACTTATACATGAAACCTATGTCGCATGGGACAATTTGTTAATGTTATTTAGCATAATGTATTTTGTAATTAACATAATAACAATTTTTGTAATTGTAAATAAAATTGTAGCAAATTTTAATAAAATAAATGTGTTATATAACCTATTCACTGTGTATAAAACCTTTAATACTTAATACAAGATGAGAAGATGATATTTATCTATTTAAATATTATAAAGAGATAGTACGGGTTTGTTTGTTCATTGTTAGAAGGAAACTCAAAAACTACTGAATCGATTTTAAAATTTCTTTTATGCTCTTAGTAAGCTCCATTATTCCAGATTGACATATGGTATGTTACATTTTGTTTCTTATAAATAAAAATTCCGTACGATTTAGCTGTATTTGTAACTATAACCAGAGGAAAACGACCACATTATCTGCTTTCTGCTAGTTTACGCCGAGTAACACGTTGTGTAGGCTATGTGTGTGAAATTTAATATTTATTTCCTTAGTATCTGTGTTTTAAACGGAATAAAAATACCCTATGATAATGTCTACATATTACTTTATCCACCTAATTTTATTTTCTTCATTACGTAATTAAAAATAAATTTCTGTATTAAAACTTTTTTTTTCCATTGATTCGAGCTGAATAATTTAATTGGTGCTATGTTGTAACGAAATACTATGTATTTGTTGGTGGTTAAGGTTATGTCTAGCCGTGCGTTGGGTTAGGGCTTTACTTAAACAGTCTTCGCCTGCGAGGCTGAGCCGCATCGAAGTGAGACTGAACCGGCGTTTCGCCTGTATTGCAGCAGGCATCTTCAAAGTTAAAAAAATCCGATTTCTCAATCCTAGATACACCTGCTGAAAAGCAATCCGGTTTCTCAACCAGGAATATGCTTACTGAGTTGCTGAGCGATACATCAGTTCACACTACCGCTTCGATGCAGCTCAACCTTGAAATCCAAGAAATTTTAATTATAACACAGTGACCGCGAAACCCTTTATTCTGCTTTTAGGGGTTTATATGTTAAATATAACTAGAAGTGCTTTAGTCAAATTTTAGCAATATTTTTTTATTGCATGGAGAAAAATATTTTAACAAGTGTAAATGTGCGAAAAAAGTTATCGTCGGTTTTGGGTTCTATGTTTAAAACATTTAAATTTATTAAAACCATGGAAGTAAAAATTTAGGGCGTTGGTGTGTAAAATCTTTGCCATGTTAAAAATTATGAAGTCAAAATGAAAAAGAACCCCCCTTACTCTCTTTTCCAACTAAATAGCAAGGCATTTTCTTTTGTTACAATGAAGTTTAAAGCTTATTCCTTGCTGATGTGTTGATAACGATTCTGTTTAACATTACTCACTATATCATGGAAATTTTGCGATTCTTCCTAGCGAGATATTTTAAAGCTGTTAATCATAATTCTAGCATTAGCATTTGTTAAGTGTAAAAAAAAATTTACTTTTTACAAGGAAAATCCTTCAAACTCTGTTACCATCGATATCACTTGTAAAACTACAATGCAGGAAATGGTACAAAGTTCTGCCTTGCAATTTCGAAAGTGATATAGTTGGCAACTGAGTCTTCTAGGACTATCCTTGAAAGAGTATAAAAAAATTTCAGTGTACAAATACGGTTTGTTTTGTCAACCGATTTCCAACCAGAGTGACTTGAACCTTAGAACCTTACATTAACGTTTTTGTGCTTTTTATACTACATTACATGGAGTTAGGAACTGTCAGGAGACATGCTGTGACATAGTTAAAGTCATTTTATTTTACCTAGCCAAGGCATATTATCAAGTTCTAAACATTTTGTAAATGGTGCTTGATTTGTATCCAACGGTACCGCGTAAAAGATTCCGGTTAAGGAGAAGACGTCATATTGGTTTCAATCATTTTCATGCCATAAAATTGCATTATATTTTTATGTTGAATATTTGCCTTTGTTACGGCAGATATCACACCTTAAGAGATTTTCACATTCTATGCCGTAGAGCCTATTGAGAGTTTTACATAAGTTATATAACCATTTACAAAAATGAATAAATACTAAACGTCAATGATTATAATTACTTACCTCACTATTCAACTTAAAATGACTAAGAATGGCTAATTTAAGACCACTGACTACACAAAATATAGACTAGCCTTCTCTTTAAACACTATTAGGACATAACCATAAACAGTGGTTTCGTAAGCACCTACCTTTTATACGTTGGTGAAAATGTATTTAATACAATTTCTTGAAATTACGCCATTTCAGTTTTGCACTGTTTGTCGTGGATAAAATTCAAGAACGCAAATTAAGAAATAAAAATTAAAACATGCCCACACAGAACAAACCTAAATCAGCTATGTCACACAGATAGAGCCAAAGCATGTTAAAAAATGTAGTTGAAATATTAAATTTCAAGATCATATCCAAAATATTTTGTTATATCTCCTTTCGGCCACATCCCCTTCCACAAATTATGGGTTTGCAGCATTTCCTGTGAGCGCTCTTCCTTGGTCGACAGTGATAAAAAAAAACTGCTTATAGGAAACGAAATTTGTTGAACTAAATTATGTTTACGACGACAGTGATAGCCTGTTGGCACGTGAGACCTAGCTTCGTCGGGTGAAAATTTGTCACCTGCACTTGTTTCTGCATGAGATAGCCACACCGCATGTATCAGCGCATTCTGAAGACTGGGATGTGACGATCAATGTTTCTTTTCATCAGGTTGGTATCGTGGTTTCACTTCGCGCCGAGTGCAGATGTGTCAAAGCATCAGTCTACCTCGTCAGTACGTGTGTTGAGTTAACGACACGCGTCTTCACTTACAAAAACTAGTTACAGATTTTCCATACCAGTCCTGTTGCACGACACGTCGTTATGAGAATCAGAGAAACGTGCTGATGTACGAAGTCAAATATTTCGACGTGTTAAAAAAAAAATTATCTCTGACCTAATTAATTGTTTAGAACCTACAACACGCCTTTCATATTAATCATCACGCTTGAAATAATAATCGCTATAACTTAACTTTTGAGTGCCAGATGAGATGATAAAGTCTCTTTTACAACAGTAATACTTTTGGGCGTTGAGTTTCAACGGAATACATGGCCTTTGTGTTGGAATGTCACTTACCATATCCCATTTATTACAGCACAGCAGAGTTCCAGCGCATTCATCCTGGCATTTCAGCACAAGTGAACCTCATCGTAGTATGCAACACCATTATGCGGCTTCAAACTAGAAAACTAAAAAAAGACCACTGACCAAAGCTTGCATTGTGCTGCACGTCAAACTTGATTTCACGCCAACTGAAACCAAACAAATTAATAAATAGACATTGGGCTATTTTATTCAATGAGTAAAAATTTCATGGAGGTAAGACATTAGGGAGTGGATGTAAGGTAAATATTTACCATGTTTATAATTGAAGTCAATATGAGTACGACACCTCACCACAATTTCCCATCTGAATAGGAAACAATGTTTTTGGTACAGATTATTGAAAACACTGAAGGTCTTGTATTACACCTTTATCTTCATTTCTCCGCTATTTAATGTTTCGGTTAACGTTCAAATCTCATAGTTGTCCTATACACGGTGAGAAGACGGCGCGCCAGTTGAGATCCTTGCGCTTAGAGGCGGTAAGTACCACGTTAGAATCACAAGCGAATTTCGCATTTACCATCTCGCCTCACTAACACGGATACACATCTGACTAGGTGTGCCCCCTAAAAATATCCACTTCATGATGGCACTATTATCATTCTTTCTAGCAGTTCCTTTCAAGATATTAAACAGAATTATATCATTAGCTTTATAACGCTACGGTTTATTTTTCTAACCTACTGCTAACCAGAGTGGCCTCAACTTTAGAACGGAATCACATTCAATAACTAGTGCCTCGATTATAAATTTAAAAAATTCAACTGTACAAAATACTTTGATGAACCTCGAAAAGTACAATGTGTTCATCAACGAAATGAATGAAACAGTGACCACTTCTGTGAAATCTTTCGCTATTTCACCTCTACACCATTCACAATCATAAAAATTGAATGGTATAGCCTACATACTCTTTATGTTTAGTGCTTTCCGTCTCTTTATTGCTTAAAAGTACTAGTTTTTGTGTATTTTAAGACAATTGCGTCCAACTGTTTTAATTCATGATAAATAGAATATATGTTCAATCAAATTATTTTTTGTAAAAAGAAAAGAGTTTGAAAAATTAATTTTTGATTGCGCCATCACCATTAAAGATTTGTACTTGTACAAAACCAAGTATTTTAAAAAAAGAAACAAAATAGCATTAAAAAAATTGTGAACGAGTTTTCAGTACTCGCCAGTGATGTGTTATATCTCACCTTGGTAACGAGCAAATTCATGTGTTCTCATGTTGCCAAGAAACTTATACTAATACAAAACTAAGGTCTCTAACACGATTTTAACGTATACTTCTTTAAAATAATCCTGAGTGTGATAAATATACGCCAGTTGTGTTTCAATTACATTTCTGAACACGAACTTCACATAATTTCCGCATCCGCTGCTAGAATTCGCTGCCGGAGCAGCTACGTCGACTATTGATTCAGAGCGAAATTTTAAACTATATAATGGAACTGCTCCTATAAAAGCGAAAAAAGCTTGAAAAAAATACTAAACTCCGGCTTTGGATATAATTTTCGACAAGGAATTTCATTAAAATGCTGCCCATCTTGTTAAAATTCATAAAATCCTTAATACTAATAAGTTTCCCTTTGGCTTTATGAGCTTTGGTTCGCGCCATCCGCCACAGATGGCAGCAATGTGGTTATTAAACATTTCTGTTCCTTGACCCGCCAAATGCGGTATACCAAGAGCTAAGATGTTACAAATCACTACGTTCAAACGGAAGTGATATTCATTATATTTGGGAGTGAAAGAGATGTTTCTGTTTTTTTTTTTCTTCAAAAAAACCTTCCCCATTTTTACCCTTCTGGTCGGATATTGCCCATTAACGACCTCGATCGAAATTTTCCATGATTATATTTTATGTATGTATCAGTTTGGAAGTGAATTGTGAAAAATTATGGCAG
This sequence comes from Bacillus rossius redtenbacheri, assembly GCF_032445375.1. Taxonomy (NCBI): domain Eukaryota; kingdom Metazoa; phylum Arthropoda; class Insecta; order Phasmatodea; family Bacillidae; genus Bacillus; species Bacillus rossius. Next base: position 330,318,744 of record NC_086330.1, on the reverse strand, counting down.
TTATAGTGTCCATAAAATGTGATCTATATATATTTATTAACTTTTGAGTTATCGATGGTTATTGGGTCTATGGAGCATTAAACGAAAAACTATATATCAAAATTTTCCGAAAGTCGCACCATGGTGACGGCTACAATAATAAGTAGCATTTCTTCGAAATCTACCTATATAAAAAATAAGTGTGTACTTAGGAGGGCACGATATAAGTTACACTTCTATGGCATTACTAACATTAACCTGAAACATTTTAAAACACATGTTAGAACACTAAGTGTATGTTTGAATATTTGGTTTTGCTTAAACGACTGAAATCAGTCTGTAAATACTTCGTATTTTTTTTTTAAATTTCTTATTGATATGATTCAACATCTAACATTAAAATATTAAAAATTTCATCACGTAAATATTTTATTTTATTTTCGATGACATATATTGTTGTGCCTCTACAGTATTGTGAACTCTGTGCTATATCTATATTTCATTGTTAAAAAAGTGTAGTAAAAATTGTAATGCCAGAATTCTAACGTATTTTTAAATGTGTTATTAAATAATACTTTTTTGACTATAAATTATAACATAAAGTTATAAAGGATAGTTGTAAAATTATTGTGGTTAAACGGTGTGCTACGCTCCTAGTTGTGGTAGCCACTGTAATAACTTTATGCTATTGTATTATACGTTGGCCACTCTCTAATTATTGGTATGTGCTCTCATGGGGTTCTTGGCGCCTACCCTCGTCGCAGTAAATACCAGGAACGCTGCTACTGGATGGTCTGCCCAGACTGATAGTCCAACTAGCACGTCACTGCCCTGTGTTACTGTCCAGAGAGTAGTAATTAATTATAAAAAGGAAATTTAGTAGTGTGGTGTGAATAGTGGACATTTGCATATAAATGAAATAATAATAACTGAAAAACATATGATTTTACTGGGTTCTTGAATATGGGTGTGAAGTTACGTTTAACATGTGATTAAGCGAGAACAACCAAGGTGTCAAACCTAGGTGTCGGTAATTAGATGCAAATGACGTCACTGGAACACATTGAATATCATGCCGGGTCTATAGCTATACGTTGTCGGAGGCTTGAGGCTCTCTTCACAGGACCTCCAGGTGGTCTGCTGCTACACTGGAACACTGGATGCTGTAAGCTGTAATTGGCGAACTACAGAAGCTCTGAGGTAGCCGGGTATCTGGCTGAAGACTCGACTTCCCTCTCGTCCTAGAAAGTCTGGTTTAATCTGGATCGGTCTCACCAATCGTCGTGGCCGATCGCAGCTGGCGCTGCCCTCAGGTGTCTGGAACCACTACGGGACGAAAACGGGACCGACGCGGAAGTTGGCACTCGATGTCGCCGATACTCCCTATCTAGGACTTCTTTAGTCCAGATACAATTCTCTCAACTCGTAGAGCGGAGAATTCTAAGTAGGACACGATCGCGGATGACGCGAATCTTCTATTTCTCGGGCGGCAACCAAGGCTTTGGTTTGCCCCAGCCCGAGAAACGTCTTCCCGCTGCAATATGGCGATGACGTCTCCCTTCTTCCTCCTTATGACTATTTACTTTTCAGTCCCTAGCAACCAAGGAGCTATAGCTATCAGCAAACAGAATAAGCTGCATAGTGAAATAAAAACTTGGATGTTGGGGTGTAAGAGAATCGAACTAAGACCAAATGAATAAAGTTTCCAAAGAATAATTCTTAGAAGACCCTGAAGTTGAAAGTGTGTTGTCTATGGCAATATGATGTGTCATATCTGTTATACCTTGGTTGTCTTCTTTACAATAAAACAATTAAATACATAATATTCGTTCATGGAATATACAATTAATGTTACAATAATAATAATAAAAATAATAATATAAACTGTAAACAGCTGTACTGGTTACATTATGAAGTTTAATTTTTTAATATCCGTGGATGGTTTAAATTCTGCGGTGTTCACGAAAGCAATATTTAAGGATTTATAAGATTTCTGAAATTTACATATATAGCAGCACCGTTTTTACTCATTTTCATTTCAATCGTCTTCCGTTCCATTTACGAAATTACACCTACCAAATGCCGTATACCGACATCTAAGATGTTGCACATCAATAATCTCTGCTAATTAATATTTTAGAATCTACAGCACGTATTTCTTCTTAATTAACACTGTTAATTACCATATAACCTTAATTTTTTTTCCCAAAAATTTAACGAAGTAAATTCTATTCAGGAAAGTAATTCAGTGATTGGTTAATGCGAATGAATAGGTATTATTTGAGACAAAAAATAAAAAAAGTACATTTTGCAGAATGAAATTGACACACTTGTACACAAATAATTCGATGTCTAATGCCGCACATTTTACCTTCCGGTTGAATTGGGTAATTTTAAAATTGTAACTTTTTACTGGTTTATTGTCTTTCGAGAGTGTGTCCAAACTATCTACAATGCGAATGTAATTCAAGTTCATAATGGTGTGCACCCCAAACTCTATCCAAAAAATAAACCTAATTTTTCAGTTTAGCATGTTAAATTTTTCTCTTCTTCTAATAGGGCAGAGAAGAATTAAGCCTACAATGTTCTGCAAACGATCCAAGCACATAACATTTCGAAAAACCATTATCTTTTAAAATAAGACAAACATGTATTGATTCTTTCCTTTGTTTGCGTTTCCTTAAATTTGTCAGATTAAAAAAGGACCCCCCCCCCCCCCTCCCCAATTGCCAGGAATATGTGGACATGCTGCCTATTCTGTCGTTAGATGTCAACAAAAAATTGTTTGACTGGATTGATGTGTTATCACTAGGATATGCTACAGGTATATTTGAAAAATAATAATTTATTTTGTTGTAAAAATATGTTGAGATTGGTCCGTTAGACAAACAGCATTGTTGTATCACCGGGAAAAAGATTTATCAAGCTTTGAAAAGATTTTTTCTCTTTATCGAACAACTGATCAAAGGAAGAAAAAACGCAGCAATACTGGAAATCTTTCAACTATATATAAGCTTAGAATTTCAGGTAAATTATACACCTACAGCGGGTCAGTAAATCATATTGACCATTGTAGTTATATGGCAGATATTTTTCTTTACGAGGAGAAATATTTCGCACTGGCGTAGCTTCAAATGTATGTCCTTTTTGATTTACAGGGATTTTTGTAAATGCAAGGCTGATTTTTGCATATTTTATTTATCAGCCTTGCTTGACATAAAAACAAAGTGTATTTAACACACCACAACACCTTTGAGGATTGTTTGTAAATTCAAAATGTTTACTTTTGAGGATTGAAGGCTCTCTCGACCGAGGTTTCTTAGCTTACTGATTGTAGCCACGCCAAAAGATAAGACCTTGCCGACGATTCTGTTGACGTTGCAGTCACCATCATCAGGGTGTCTTCTTTTACATTTAAAAGGAAACATGGGCGAACTCTTTACTTTTGACGCTGCTAAAAACCACAAGCAAAGAAAACTCGATATAATGGTAGTTATTTTTTCTTTTGTTTGGGTGGGGATGGGGAATCGATTATATTTATTTTCTCCGGAAACATAAAAATAATATTTTACTGAGTAGCGAAAGCGCAGAGATTCGCAACAGTACGTGAACCTTTCTTGCGCTGGCGACTTCTTTCTCTCGCGGCATGTGTTTACACACGCGCCGAAGATCGATTCCTCGTTCATTCTAAGTCTCGGCCCGCACATCGATCGCTGCCTTGAAATCGGCGCGCGCTGTCGACAGCACTAATGCATCAGTAATGAGCGAGGGCTAACCTACTTTCGACCCACCGCACTTAACTTCTATCTTTCCGGACCCCCGGAATTCATCAAATATCTTGCCGCTCTTATCATTCTTTTTTTACTAGACAATCAAAAATACGGATGCATTTGGCGTGGCGAGAAAATTTTAGCATTTTACCCTCATTTGCTTTCAATTTGCTTATCTCTTTCTCGAGAAAGAGTGGGTAAGATGTAGTTATCTACCTTAGAGAGAAAAAAGAAACGTTTTTCAAAATAACTGAAAATAAACTATGTACAAATTCATCTAAATGTTTAAGTGGTATGTTAAAATGTATTATGGGAAATAACTCATTTAAAGACACTTTATTTTATCCTTATAATTGCAACATTCCAAAAATTCATTTTGATAACAGACGTTCTACTTATTACAGTTTGTTGAATTAGTTAAATCTACGAAAGGAATGTGATTGATCTACTAACATTCTAAAGCACATAAATATATAAGTCCGTTTCATTTTCAACCCTTAGATTGTATAAGACGGTCAGGCAAATCCCTAACCATAGTTAGGCAAGACCCTATGCCACAGTTAGACAAGCCCATTTACACTGACAGACAAGCCCCTATGTAACGTCTAGTCAAGCCCCTATGCCATGTTCAGTCAAGCCCACATGCCACAGTCAGGCAAGACCATATATCACAGTCAGGCAATTCCCTATGCCACAGTCAAAGAAACCACTATGTCACAGTTAGACTAGTCCAAATGCCACTGTCAGGCAGCCCCTAATCCACGTCAAGCAAGCGCTTAACCACTGTCAGACAAGCACCTATGCTGCAGTCAGGCAAACCCCTCTGTCACAGTCGGAGAAGCCCATATGCCACAGTCAAGAAAATCCCTAGGACACGGCCAGGCAAGCACCTATGCTACAGTTAGACAAGCCCCTAAGCCTCTGTCAGGCAGACCCTATGCCACAGTTCGGCAAACGTCTAACCACAGCCAGACATGCCCCTATGTCACAGTGAGGCAAACCCCTATGCTACGGCGAAGCAAGCATTTATTCCAAAATCAGACAAACCCCCTATGTCACAGACAGACAAGTCCCAATTTAACATACAGTCAAGTTCCTTTGCCACAGTCAGGCAAGCCCCTATCCCACGGTGAAGCATGTGCCTTTTGCCACAGTCAGTAATTATTCTATGCCACAGTCAGGCAAGATCCTATCCCACGGTCAGGCAAGATCCTATGACACGGTCAGGCAAGCTGATATGACACAGTCAGTCACTATATCACAGTCAGGCAAGCCCTTATACTAGTCAGGTAAGCCAATATGCTAAAGTCAGGCCAGCCCCTAAGCCACAGGCATGCCCCTATGCCTCGGTAACGCAAACCCCTATGCCAGTCAGGCAAGTCAATATTTCACAGTTAGTCAAGGCCCATTATGCCACACTCAGGAAAGCTTCTATGCCATATTCATATACGAATCTATGCCACATTCAGGAAAGTCACTATGCTACTGTCAGGCAAGCCCCTATGTCAAATTTAGACAAGCCCCTATGCTACAGTCAGGAAATTTCCTATGCCCATATTCAGGACAGCTCCTATGCACAGTGATCTATTCCCCTATTACAAATTAAGTTTTTTTAAATTTATAAAAATAACTATAGGTATATACTGTTAACAGACAAACTTTTTTTTAGAAATCTTAGATAAGATTCGTAAATAAACTAAAATATTTTTTAAAACATTGTGCAAAAGATCCCGGGTGTAATTTGAATTATTATGGGTAACTGTAAAACACCATTGTTCGTACAAAAACGTATTTGAAAATTCAACATTACTTTTAAATAACCGTACCGATTGTGATGAAAATCGGTGGACGATCGTTAAATTACATAATATTAATAATTCAAACGACGAAAACATGATTGAAAAGTCAAATCAATGGTTGTTTCAATCGAGTGGAAGAGAGATGCGGCGCAAGCGTACAATGAGCGTAACGGGACACATCGTAGTGGGACAATGTGCGTTACGAGACACTTTTTCGTGCGTGCAGCCGGCGTTCATTGATTTATTAGACGTCACGTCAAAAAAAATTCCCGCGCTACTGGTATATTTAGGGGAATGTATTTATTTTTCCATGTATTTTTTGAGACCAGCTGAGAGTTCAAACATCGTAGCATCGTCTGTTTTTCGTGATTAGGTGGGTTTCTTTCAGGTGCATGTTCTACTGTCGGAACACCAATAACAGTGATTCAGTGCGGAAGCAAACGCATCCAGGGTGGCACGGCCAAGCAAGGCAATGTCTTCTCTTGCAGACGGCCGCCAGTTACAACCATGGAGTTACAACGCGCGGGCATACCTCATCTCAGTCCTAATGAGAGTTGTCACATCTTTTTATTCTTCTTCTTTTCTTCCGCGCGAAAAATTGCCTACCTGACCCCCCCCCCCCCTCCCCCCCCCCCCCCCCCACCTACCATCCAACGAAATGCTGACGGGTAAGCGGTGCGCTGCGCCCTTTTCGCCCCGGGTTGGTCCGGCGGGCGGTGGCGTGATCGCGCGCCGGCCAATGGGCAGCCGGCGGCGCGCCGCGCATGCGCGAGGGCTCGCGCGCCAAGTCGAGACGCGTCGCGCGGCCGAGCGAGGCAACACGTCGAAGACAGAAGCCGCAGCGGACGCCCGGCCTGTTGCCCCGGAGGTAAATGAGACGATCGCAGGACAATCTCTCGCACGAGTTACCCCAGCACTTCCTGCACCTCACCTTATCAAGCCACCAAACGAATAATAATCATTGCTAAACGTCTCGCACACAGTTACTGTTAATTTTTTTATTTTATTTTTTATTTTTGGAAATGGAACAGAAAAATTCACGTAAAATTGCAGGTATTTGTGAATTTGTACATTTACATGAAAACAACTGTTATCACTAAAAAAAAAAATGTTCGCAGTAATACTGGGATATAATTCTTACCCGGTCATTCATGTTTTTTTTTTTACTGTCCCAGTACCTACATCCAATGTTTAAAGATATTTGTAAACCGTACCCAGTATTAACTGCACACATAATAAGCACGATGAAACAAAAGAAAGTCAAATTGTTGAAAATTCTATGATCTTATCCGTGTGCCTGAATGAAACATAAATTAAAATATAATATTATGTGCCTATTTTCGTAAGAAATACTCGGTACTATCTCGAAAAACGTATTTCATATATGCAAAAATAACCACATCCATGTATTGTACAAAGTTACATTATATTTCTCGTAGTATTATAAACTACTTATTTCTTGGCAACTGGTTTCCAAAGGAATATTTTTTAAAACCTGCCAAATTTGCGTTATTTTCTGGTTACAGGATGAACTTCACACAGTTGTATGCATATTAGTCGATGTCGGTTTTTAATGGCATGTATTTTTCGCGAAACGATTTCTAGAGTACTCGAGGGTCAAAACACTGTGGCATCGGTTGTGTTTCGTGATTGGTCGAGTTTCTTTACACTCTACTATAAACGCACCAATCATGATAATTCAGCGTGGAAGCAAACACATCCTGAATGGCCCGGTCGTATAAGGCAGTGACTAGAGACCTGTAAAATTCGCGATTTCAAATCCCTAAAGGATAGACTCCATGATCCTTTATGCACTCGTGCAAATTACATCTGCTGATTGGTTACCGACTCGTAACACCTGTTGACTGGAATGATCGTGATTCGCTAATTCTTCTGTTAAAGATTTTTCATTGGCCCAGAGTCCTTCAGATAAACTGTGGCTCAATCACTGAAGCAAAATAATGTCAAAAGTATTTGAACTCTATCCTATCGCGAAATGAATCCGCGAATTTTACATGTCTCTAGCAATGACTTATCTTGCAGACTATCACCAACTGCAAGGAAGCAACGATTGGCGCGAACATACCTTTTTGCAGTCTATTGGGCGTACAGATATTTTCGCGGAAAATGCCTGCCCCTAATTAATCAGTTATGAAGGAATAAAATTAGCGCTAAAAGTCTTGTAAACACCTGCGAAATTTGTGTTCATTCTCTGGTATGTATACAAATAAGTCTATGTCCATTGTCCATTGACTGCTGCCTCATTTCACCTACCAGCCGTATTCCATGTGACTGGGTTTTCTTAATTTTTCAATATTGTCTTTGGTTTATTGTCCTTTGGGGGCATGCCAATAATACTGTGGCCAAACGAGAACGCATTTCAAGTGCACAGTAATACGCGGTCAAGTTTCTCTTCAAATAATAGCGCAACTTAAATTTTCACGTTAAATTTTCGACGAACAAGATTATAAACTATCCCAGAAATCTTCGTAGACTTACATTTTTCTTCGTAAATTCAAGCGTACTTTCATCTACTTAAAAAATTGAACCCAACGGAATAATCTTATTATTATATGAACATAGCATTAAAAATCTTGTCGAGTTTCCAGAAAAAAAAAACTTTTTTTCTTCCACGTGTATCCTTACCTTGTTTACAACAAAATACATAAATCGAAATTTGGAATCGAGCTTAGTTGCTACAAATATTAAGCTCTCTGAAATGACGAAAAACAGTGCAGAAATAATATTTTATTTGATTAATATTGTTAGAGATTTACGTCGCACATAGGCTCAACACTCTCCCTCATACGACATGTTGATTTATGTCATCCCCCCCCCCCCCCCCCCGGTTAGAACCATCATTGATTTCGTTACAATCCCTAGCGAGACTCAAATGTCGCATTGAAATGGACATCACGCTGGAAAAGTGAACCCAAACCTGCTGATCATATTCCATATCTCGTGACAAACCGTCAGTACAGGGGGAAAAAAAATTCTGTACTGTTAAGATTCCTTTGGAAACCAGTTGCCAAAAAATAGTTTGTAATAATACAATACATGGCTTCGGTTATTTTTGCGTATATGAAACACGTTTTTATAAATAACACTGAGTATTACTAACGAAAATGGCATATGATTTTATATTTTAATTGATCTTTTTCATTCAAGAATAATTTATTTAAACCATGTAATAGATAATCAAATATTCAATAATTTGACTTTATTTGGTTTTACCGTGCTTACTAATATACGCTATTTAGGGAAGGTTTACAAATAACTTTAACTATTAAATAACTTTAACACAAACCATAATGCCCGGGTAATAATCCGAACCCGGTAGTACTGCGAACACTTATTTTTAGTGATACAGTTGTTATCGTGTAAATGTACAAATATACAATTATCTATATTTTAAAATCTACAGTGCATTAAATATTTTGGAATTACTTTTCTAAGCAAATATGCTGACTGTAAAACGTAAAATATTCAATTAACAATTATTTTGATTTCCAAATTTTACTTCTGTAGCTCCGTTGGTTGAAGCATTGCCTACAGGATGAAGATTTCTTTGTTAGAATGCCATGTAAGGCATGAATGTGTGTGAGGTTTCAAATATATTTATTTCGTTAAATTATTTTAGAAATCCGCCTTGCGATTCACGCAACGGCATAAAAACTAGACCATTAAAAAACCCAATCAAGTAAAAACTAATTATATTACCTATTTGGGAATCTGAAGTCCTAACCAAGAGTTGATGTTTATTATCATAAAAGTGCAAACAACCTCTTTCCAAATTATTAAAAAAAAATTGAAATGGCACTTCTGTACACTTAGCTATTTATGCAGCAGCGTTTTCTGCAGTGATGTTAATGCGACAATTACGGTTGTAAAATAATCACTTTGGAATTTTCTAAAGTTATTACGTTCCAAAAGCATTGCGGATTCATTTACAAAACATTGTACAGTAGGCTTACCATGAAGTATTTCAGGAGCTCTCGTCACTTGATCTAAGCGTTTTCAATCGGGTGACGAACATTATTATTATTATTTTGGCTCAACTAACTGAGTTGTATTGGTAACATATATAAAAAGTAAACCATATATTGTCAGGTAGTACTAGCAATATAAATATTATTGATAAAAAATTTTAAAGAAAATTCTAAGATATTACTAACCACTATAAATATTAATCATAAAATGTTTTTTTAAGATAAACCAAATATTGCAAAAAAAAAGTTGATGCTTTGTATACGAAATAGGATGGAGATTTAGCTATGAAGCGTAATTAAGAAGTTGTGTACAATCATGCTCAGTAAAAACAAAGCTAGCAAAGGGCTTGGAAACTAAAAACACAAAAATCAAAGAGCAGTCTTTAAAATAGATACTAAAACGAAAAACGTCGTGACACCACTACACTTCGTTAGTTCATGTTAGTCAAAACACAGGAGCTTAGTTAATTAAAGTTTTGCATCTGCTCGTGTATGTGAGTTTAATGTCGTTGGAATTTTTTCTAAATTATATGCCACCTATTTATTAAGTCAAACTAACAAAATAAAATTTAAATCATCCAAGCGTCGGACATTTTATTTAAGCGTTCAGTTGCGTGGCCAAATATCGACGCGCTGCAACAGGTGTCCTGCGAGCGGCACCTGTAATACGATATATGGCGCCGCGTTTGTTTTGACCTGTTGCTAAGCAACCGCGCGATGACTCGTCACGCAAGACGATCTTTTTCGGACGATGATGAGCGCGTTTTTGAAGTGTGCTGTACTTGCGATCCAGCGCGAGTTCACCACAATAATTCCAAATGCAATCAAAGCTCACTTTGCGTTCTGATAATAGCGTTATGACCTCGCACACTGAATTATGAATTTTCTTGTTAAAAAAAAACACTCACCTAAATTTTTTTCGAATGTTACTGGTTGCGATATGTTCCAGGGATATTCGGGAATTCACTTATTTTAAACATATAAAAAAAAAACCAAATCGTGTTGGAAATTTAACAAAAACTTCTAAGAATTTTTGTCTTCACCACATCACTCTTCATCCCTTCACATAAATGTTATTCGTGTTTAAAACAAAACCAAGCACTCCTTAGTTGGAGTCCGGGAGCAGTTTTTTACGAAGACGGAGTCATCGTAAGCTATGAATTACAATTCGTTAATTTTAGGCGCGTCCTTCGTTGAAAATATCTTAAATAGTATTGTGAAATTCGATTACAAATCGGTTAAAATTGATACACTCGAACCTGTGGACTCATAGAGTTTAATCTGGTAGCTGAGTTTCCCTGATATGTTTCTTAATTCCACTGATATTTCCAGAGAAACGCACTGATTTACCAGTCAGCAAAATCTCGTTAAATAATTTCAGTAGCTATAAATACACACATACATTCACACACACGAGGATATTCTTTAAGTAAGGTCCGTTGGTCATTAAAAAAATCAACTAGTGAGAAAAAAATTTTTATTGACTGTTTTAATTTACTACATATCTATTTCACATTTTCACTTAATCACTATTCAGTTTCAAGCACTTTTCGTAACGCTGCACCAGTTTCTTCAACCCCTCTGCATGTAAGTTCGCTCCCTGAAAAAGGAACGGACACCTTGGCGATAGGCATCACGGTCTTCGAATACGCAATGCGTGTAGCCTAAGTACAGGCGCTTAGTAAACATCTCCGGAAAACATTTGAGCGATATCCGTACTCGAGTCGAAAAATGATGGCTACCGTGTTTTGGAACGAAAAGGGCGTAATTTTGGTTGGCTCAACAATAAATACTGCAAACATTACACAATTACAATTGCAAACTGGTTTCATTTCTAGACAGTGAACTTCTATGCAGAGTAATTAAAGAAATTTGTACAGCGTTATGAAAAGTGCTTGGAACTGAATGACGATTATGCAGAAATGTGAAGTAGATATATAGTAAACTAAAACTGCAAATAAAATTTTTTTTACTAAATGGTTTTTTAAATTTCCAAAAGGACCTTACTTTTAAAAATATCCCTTGTGTGTATAATTAAATATTACAGTGAACAGCAGTAGCTTTAGAATGGAGAAATAAGTACTGAACAAAACGCCATCTTCAATACAACAGTCCTTAGGCCATAAACATTGTATGTCGTTTGAGTTTCAAATTTTGGCTTTGTTTAAGTTTAGTATATAATTTAATGTAATGCATGAAGTTAATAGTGACTAGCTGTTACCAATAGTTTCCCCAGTAAATATATTGGCGACTAGTATTGTTTAAGTGGTTTGTAAATGACTTTGATTACAAAAATCTTATTATAAGACACTATCTTTCAGTATTAAAGAATATTTTCATATGCAATCTCTGCCCCCAACTAAGCTAAATTTATAATATCTGAATATAAAATTTTTATAAAGAATTAAAAATTTCTGAAACCAAAATGGGCGATCCTATTACACCTCCTTGATGTAGTTATGTTATTATGTCCTTAAATCTTCAAGTATTGCTTGGTTAAAATAATTATTAATTTTATTTGAGTGGTTACAACATAATTTTTGTGCTCTTTTGTAATACAACTAATGCCACAAAAAGCCATGCACGAAAGCTTGCCTCTAATTAGCAATTAAGTCACATGAACAAATAAAGGAGAATCAACGAGTGTATAATTCTTGGATGATGTAAGCGGCACTGTCCCAATGCTTCGAAGCCCATCTTGTTCAATTGGGAGCGCCTACTGCTTAGGCCAAGTCCGACAGGAAAGTTGGGCGGGTCGTAGTTGTTCGGGCCACATTTGTAATAATCAGATCATTATTTTGTATTCGTGGCCAACTTAATTAGTATTGAAATAACATTTGAATCCCTGATCGTAAAAAAATCTATGCTATTATCAATATGTTCAGATATCTGGTTATTGGTATGCTTGGAATTTCTCATAGCGTTAAAAAAAATTACTTGAACTGACTGATGAAGAAAAATTAAGATAATTTTATCTCCTGGAACTCAAATAATTATTTGAAAATAAAATACAAATGCAAAAACCAGAATATCTTTTTTTATACGCTGAATACTGTATTATTTGATAAGAATACGCGGTGATGACCCCACTTTAAAAGCAAATTTTTGGAGACTGCGAAAAATGAAGAAGTATCAGATTTCTAATAATCATATAAAAGAAACATAGTAATTTTTGGCAGGAAGCAAATAATAATAACTTCCAAAATAAATTTTTGGATACAACAATAAATAATTTAGAGATTATCCATGAATTCAAATTTCCATAATATTAAAAAAAATACTGTCTGTAGTCGGATTAAATTAATTGTTTTCACTTAAACATGCTTAAGTTAAATGATTGAATTGAGGCTTTATGTATCATGGTAGTCATTGGAGATTATGAGAGGTGCAGCGATGATGATGGAGCATTGACGCAATGAATTGACGTAAGGGGAACTGGAATTCTCAGGGAAATCCCGCAAGATGACGATAACGTCCGCAATGTTTCCAACTTTCTAATCTTTCGGCTTCCATCCTTGCTGGAGATCTATCACGGATCACTTTTTAGGAGTTGAGTAATCCGAACACTGTATCACAATATTCACAATCCTTAATAATCTTTTTAGGCAATTGTTTAATTTTTAATCCAGGTAAATATTGAATTTATCTCATTCAATTAAGGTATTTTTTACTTTGATACTTGAATATTGTTACTACGTGAAAACTTGTCGGGGAATACTGGGGGTACCTCCAACAATCTTCAAAAAGTACCAGCGAGGGTGTGCTATGACAATAACAACATTTATTATCATTAAAAGACATAGGGCTCATAATGTAAAGTGAACAAGTGGTATTAACTTAAACGCTTGATAGGCTGACAACATTTGCTTCACTCCTCTAAGATGGCTCCAGACTTTAGCTGCGAACAGACAATATAAAACTTTAAAGAGATGGTAATACAATAAATCGGTCACATCAAGACTTTGATAACAGCAGCCCTCAAACCAGGCGGAACCCAAACTTGAAGAGGACTAGCCACACATCAAAAATCAGCGCACTTATTTAAATTAAAAGAGCAAGTTATTTTAAATTGACATTTTTCTTTACATTTATCGAGTTTATGTTTACCACAGAATTAACCTACTGTATACATGTTCTACATTCAGGCATTAACAAACACCACTAAATATTTACTTTAGACCTATCCCAATATGTTAAGAGCGTATTCCGCAACGGTCATTAATCTCCTTTAGTTATAAACAAAAAATAAGCAATAAGAATAAAGGGCTATGTCCCGGGGTCCGAGTACTTTCCAAACTGTAATACAATCCCACTTGGAAGTCAAGCCCGTCCCGTTCTGAGGACGCCAAGTGCGTTACTCGACTCGCCTTGTTGACGTCAGTAGCTCAGCTGGCCGCCCAGTCGCTGAGCGATGTCCGTAAGGCGGTATGCGGCGACTGCGACTGCTCCGAGTCTCCGCGACACCAGGATGCTGAAGTCCGGAAACGTCCGCTCCGTCTTCCCCCGCCGTGACGTCTGCCGCGACGATCCTGGCGTCGCACCCCGACCGCTCGCTCGCGAAACAAAATGGCCGCCACCGCGATCTGATCACCCCCGGGCGTCTCCGCTGTACGTGACGCTTCAGGCAGTGTCACTTCCATGGCCTCCACATTCCGTTACGGGCCCTGGGCCCAGGATCGGAGACGGGCCCCCTCCATTCTCCAAATTTTACAGCCACGCGCTATATTATAATTGCATGGTTATTTCTTACCAACACTCTTTTTAGAATGCTATTTAACCTGAACATACAGGGTAAAATTATGGTTACTGTTTTATAAGTCCAAACTAAGCTTTACTTATAATAACCACAGCGAGTATGTATATTTAATTTCACACACTGAGATAAAAAAAATCAGGGCTGGGCCCTGGACCCAGGGGTCTACCCAACCCCAACCTTGTAGGGGCCATGGTCACCTCTACGCCACTTGCGCCACGCCTGGAGTCGGATCCCGGGACCGGGTCCCAGCATTTGCCTTCTTGAGGTAGAAGGGAGTCACGTGGTGTGGATGACCCGGATCACGGGTCATGACCTCATGGGTCACGCTTCATTGAACTGCGTCCCTTCCACTCTATTCGAGTCGGGTCTCGAGCTGAACGACTGGGTCATAGGTCTCGGGTATTCGTTCACTGGATAGGGGTATTTTCCAATAAATGATAAGGAAAAATCCGTATTGCTTACAATTTCAAAAAAAAAAAAATAGTTACCGTTTGACAAGACACCGGTAACAAACTTTTTAAAATAGTTGTAATTCGTTTTCAAATATAATGGAAAGGTTAGAATATATGTTTTCTTGGGAATAACAGGATCAAAGGAAAATTTTTGATTGACTTAGAAACACACAATGCTAATCGCTGGAATTAGAAACGTTAATTTCCGATAATCACCCTGCAAAATAGGTGAAAAGGAATAAAAGTTTCTGCTTGTAAGTTTATATTATGACATAGTACAAATTATTTAACAAAAAATAATTTTTTTACATTTTAATGATAATCAACATAATCAAAATACCATTTTATGAAATATATATATATTTATTGAAATTCATATATCAGAATTTTTACATAATTATTAAATATTCGTCTTAGGGAAATGTAAGTACTATTAAACTAATATATAATGACATAAAATCTACATGATAAGCTTTTTTAATGTTTAAAATGTAATTATAAGAATTTTAAAAATAGTAGAAATGAGCAAATATTTAGATTATGTATGACCTGGATTGAATTAAAGTGTGCATTTCGTTCTTCGAATACAAAACTTGTGCACCAAATAATTTGTTATACAATACATATTTATCACCTCAAATCAATAGTAAAAATTTTAAGAGACCTTTAACTTTGTTGCAAAGTATTTAGTTTAAAACACAGGATGAAATTTTTTTTTGGGAAAACTCTTTATTGTATGTTTAAAAGAAAAAAATATATAGTTAGGTTCCGATGTACTCCGTCGTTTTTAAGCAATAATATTTTTTAAACTTTTATATTGAAAATTTGTCTTCACAAACATTATCGACCGTATCATCACAAATGTAGTAATTCCCAAAAAAATTAATTCGTTACTAAACTCCAATGAATTCACAGGGTAAACTATTTGAAAACAAGATGAAGTCTTTTGGTTACTATATCTCTCTCTAAAATGCACAGATAAAAATTTTGTCTTTTACAAAACCACTAGCCAAGAAATACTTTGTAATACTACAATACAATTATTGTTAACATTGTACAACACGTGACTGTGGTTGTTTTTGCATATATTAAATATTTTTTTTTGACGTGACAACGTCTAATAAATCGATGAACGCCGGCTGCACGCACGAAAAAGTGTCCCACTACGGATGTCCCACTACGGATGTTCCACTACGGATGTGTCCTGTTTGCTCATAGTACGCATGCGTGGCATCTCTTCCACTCGATTGGAACAACCATTGATTTTACTTTTCAATCATATTTTCGTCGTTTGAATTATTAATATTATGTAATTTAACGATCGTCACCGATTTTCAGCACAATCGGTACGGTTATTTAAAAGTAATGTTGAATATTCAAATACGTTTTTAACTAACAATGGTGTTTTACAGTTACACACATAATAATTCAAATTACACCCGGGATCTTTTGCACAATGTTTTAAAAATTATTGTAACACATTATAAATAAGTTTGGTGTATTTGGGATGCGTATCTGTTATAAAATCGTGTTATAAAAACGAAATAATATTATTCCCATACCGTGAACAAAATTTTTATAAACATGTATATCCCACTTCAAACTATATTTTGACGAGTATGGTCTCGTGGTCGGACGGTCAGCATCGTCAACATTCAATTTTATATATTGTCGGTTCGAATCCCAACAGCGGCGAATTTTTTTTTGTACTTGTAAAAATAAATACGGCACACAAAACATTTCAAAAGTAATAAATATATTTGAATTAATGAATGCAAATAAAAGTAAATTTATTAATCAATTGTACATTTCATTTCACTCCTTTGTATCCATACAAAATAGTGATAATTCAATAAAAATGATTCAATTTTATTCATAAAAGTATGCAGAGGTAGATTTTATTATACAAAGATAGAAAAATAAAATAAAAATTTCTTCCTCAAAGAATATAAAATTTTTAATGCCTAAATGGTTTGGTTGCAAAAACCTATTACGGCTCAGTCTCAGGCCGAATATGATATTTCCTTTTCTTCTGGATCAATCATTTCATCAATGTTTTATTATGACGTTGTCACGTTAAACTATCGTCCGTAAACCGATTTTACAGACAACAAATTTTTTTTCCAAATAATATTGAGTATTTCTTACGAAAAATGGTGCATAATTTTATATTTTAAATTATGTTTCATTCAAGATCTAAATTTTAAAAACATGGAAAATATAATCGAATATCGAATATTCAACAGTTTGACTATATTAATTTTATTAAGCTTATTATATTCACAGTTAATACTGGAAAGTTAGTTAGTGAACGGTTTACAAATAACCTTTACTAGTGGAGGTACTAAAACAACACAAAGCATAAATGGCCGGATAAAATCCGAACCCAGTAATTCTTCTAAAATTATTTTGTAGTGATACAGTTGGTTGTATGTAAATGTCAAAATGTACAAATATCTGAAATCTTACATTAATTCATCTGTTCTATTTACAAAAAAAAACTTTCAGTTTATTAATTTTTATCGTCATCAGTGAATAATGTACTGACGATTGATACAAAAATGATGCATGTCGTCCGTTATTCACTTTTTGTTTTGTTTGAGTTGGTGATTGTCATCAACATAACGGACTGAAAACTTTATCACATTACGCTGGTTGTTTCGGCTTCTGTAATTTTTTTTCCAGGTTTACCGTGGTAATCAACACGATGCTGTCTCACGTGATCATATACACACTGGCCCTGGAGCTGACATGTGCACAAAAATTTGTTAAAATACGTAAGTAAATAGTACTTTTCTTCTCATGACCAGTCATTATTTTTTTCATTTAATTTAGGCTTAAGTTGGCAACCTGTTTGAGCCACTACAAAACGTGCAGAACTCCAGAGGTTAACACTCCATTTACAAGCAGTTCAGAATTTCCTTAAGGTGTTTGATTACGAATACAATATAGGAGCATTTTCACTTTCCTATGTTAGTTTTGCTTTGTTGTTTCGTTTCATTTTGTGTTGTATTTGGTCATATGGGTATTTTAATGGCCTTATTTAGTTATGAAAAATTTGGAAACATTATATCATGTGGGATACGCGCAGAAAGTCTTCATCTTAAATATTTCATCTTATAGTTATAGAATCATCGCTTAAGTCTCGTATAGGCGCGTTACCGACGCAAAACATTGCGCTCCATTTCCGTACCTGGCGCGTAGAGGCGAAGAGGCGCGCGATTTTCAAGCCAGTGTCGCCCTTAACGCCCACCCCCTTCCAACTTCTACAGCGATGTTATTATGAACGTAACACACAATCGCTCAGAACATGGATATCGGAGAAGGAACCGAAGATAGACTGCAGCAAGGAGCCTTTCCAACATTTGCACTGAGTGATTTCGGAAAACTACTAAAAACCGTAACTAAGGACGCAATTGCACGGAACGCTGAACTACTTCAGGCGAACAGGTTTAAGTGGACCTTTTTACAATGCAGTTGGTATAAAGTGTGTTGAACTCGAAAACCGATCGTCTACTGTCATCGAATGAATGTGTTGTGGATCCTTTTCATGTGAGCAAGTGTACTTATGTTAGAGAATTAGTGGTGAATTACAGTCGGCATCAATTTTAAAACAATAAAATATTTATCTGTTAATAATTTTTGTTGCAGCTGGTAAAATATATTAGACGAAATTGTGCCAGGAACATTCTCAATTTTACGTTCTTCCGTTTATCGCGAAAGACTGTTTATATACTCATAGGCGTGCGCAGGACTTCAGTAGTGGTGGTGCTAGATTACACAACAGCCTTATCATTCACGGACCCGAGCCTAAAGCGGGGGGTCCGGGGGTCCTCCCCCGGAAAAATTTGGATTTGAAAGCGCAAAATGGTGCTCTTTAAGGTGTTTCCGAACAAAAACATTAAATACACAGATGTAAAAATTTTAACATTTTTTATGACAAATTATGGCTTTGAACGTTTTAATCGCCAGGAAAACTACTAAACTATTTACAGTTTTAAGCTTTGTTGAGCCATAAAGTAAATTGCACCAATTGTTTGCACGGAATTCATGCTGGTGGCTCTGAAAAACCGTACTTAAATGTTTTCTGAAGACGCCAAATAAATTCTAGAAAAAACATTCTCATATGTTAAGTTTTAAAATCAACAAATCAAGGGAGTTTTTGTAACATACCTCAAATATGTAAAATCTTAAAATAATAAAAATACACAAATAAGAGTGGGCAAAAGTTTTAACTTTTGGAATACAACAAAAATGTTTTGTCGGCGACTGCATATAAGTAATCGAGTAATCATTTTCGGGATCCGTCTTTTTAATTTTAATCACCCACTTATACATCATATATATATATATATACAGCAATTAACGAACTATAACCACTGTCAACTAGTGAAAATAAAATGATAATTAATTAATGAGTGATCCACGTAACAAACACAGGCTGTAGTCGTGTACTCATTAGAACAGTAAACTGATGAGTAAACAGTAAGAGTAAACACTACACAGTAGTGCTACCTGGCGGACGCAGTGGCGTAGCCAGGATTTGTGTATGGGGGGTGTTAAGAACCATGCCCCCCCCCCCCCCCCCCCCCGTATTAAAGCGGCGGGTCCGGGGGTCCTCACCCGGGAAAATGTGGATTTTAAGGTGTAAAATAGTGCTATTTTAGCAGTTTTCGGTTCTTAAAGTTAAATATTGTAATTGTAAAAATTTTATTAAATTTAATATGAAGTTGGTTTGAGTGATGAATAAGAAATTAATTAAAGATTTGGTGCTAAGGAAGGGGGGGGGGGGGGTTTGAACCCCTAAAAAAAAAAAACCCTGGCTAGGCCCCTGGGCGGACGGCGGCTATTATTCCGTGCGCCTGCCGAGTGGAGTGAACAGTGGGCACCAAGCGCGCATTCTATGTAATTCGAGGAGAACTAGGAGAAGTATTTACTTTTCAGAAGTTTCGTAGCCGCGGCCCGCGTGTACAACACAAGTAATTTCAACTGGCTTGTTTCCGTGTGTATAGTTGGTTCGATTGATAATTGATATACTGATAGTGTTATGAGCACATATCTGTAACTCGACACGATTGGAAAACATATTTTTTTTGGAAATAATACGGATTTTTGTAAGTATGTATTATTTCTGCTTGTAAAAAACAAAATAACGTTAACCCTAATGGTGGTGCCAAGGCACCTGTGGCACCTACCGTGCGCACGCCTATGTATACTCCTTACACTAAACAGCCAATTAGATTTTTATGTAGAAGATACGTCGTTCTGAACTACTTTGCCAACCTGTTTAGGTTGATTGAGACATGAGAGAAATGGCCTCGAACGAAACATGTCCAGACTGTGTGTAACCGCACGGAAAAGTTGAACATGTTTACCTGAAGTAGTTATGGGTCTCGTGTGACCGCCTCTAAGTCGTTTGGAATGGGGGTCCATGATATAATGCAGGTATTACTCGCAAGGTAAACGATTAGAATTTTAAACAAAACGTTTAAATAAACAAATGTGATTAACTCATTCGAAAGGGGGCAAACAGTTTTCACGATAGGATGTCGAGACTACCCGGAAAAAGTTTTCTGTACTTTTACAAAGATTCCTTTAGAAACCAGTTGCCAAGAAATAGGTTTTAATACTAAAAGAAAGATATTGTAACTTTGTACAACACATGGTTTTGATTATTTTTTATAAATTAAATACATTTTACGAGATAATACTGAGTATTTCTGACGAAAATTGGCACATAATTTTATATTTTATTTCATTCAAGCAGAATTGTTTTTAAACCATGGAAAATATATTAGAATATTAAAAAATTATGAACTTTGGTATTAATATTCTTATTAATATTAATTATTATTAATAAAAAATAATATTTTATTATTAATTATTATTATTTAGTAATAATATTCTTATCAATGTGCGAGTTAATACTGGAAAGCTATTCACGGGACGGTTTACAAATAACTTTACACTATTGGAGGTACTGGGATGACACAAAGCATCATAATTCCCTATATTACTGCAAACACTATTTTTTACATATACAGTTGTTTTAATCTAAACGTACAAATTTACAAATAACTTAAATTTTACATGAATATTTATTTTCCGTTTACAGAAAAAAAGTAACAGCGTAGTTGTGTGGTAAATGATTGTTGCGTTGTCTGTGTTTGGTGATTGGTTGAGCTGTCGGCACACTGCGCCTGATTGGCCCAGCCAAATTGGACAACGACTTCTCTTGTAGACGACAATCGCAAGGGAGAAACCGCTGTCGCCTGTGTATAACTTGTTGCAGTGTATTGAGCGTTTAGATCTTTCCGCGGAAAAAAAAAATTGCATGATCCTACTCATTCGTTGTACTTCTCTGTAAGCTTCAGGGCTAGCCCTAACCTAAATATTTAGAAGAGAAAAAATATTAATCGGTACTATTTAAAATACCTACACTTCACACCGGAAATCCTCTAACAACTCGACATCCCGCACACAGTTTGTTTGGGTCCAGCCACTAAAAAAGAAAAGCTATGGAAGTGTTGAACCCTGCTGAGCAATAACGTAAACAAATACAAAATGTGAGCGAGTCCAAATACACTTATAACACGAAATTCGGACACTTAATATAAAGTAGATATACGAAAATGGTGTTTTCAACTACATTTATTGACGCGAATCACACGTAGTTTCCGCACCCGCCGCTAGAATTTGCTGCCGGAGCAGCTACATCAACTATAGAAAACTTATATTTGCAGATTGAAATTTTAAACTATATGATGAAACTGCTTTGGGCCAAAATTTTGATAGTGAATTTTTTTTAAAATACTGCCCATCTTGTTAAAATTCACTAGACAGTAAATACTAAAAAGTTTCATTTTAGCTGAATGAACTTTCGTTCGCTCCATCCGCCACAGATTGCAGCACCGTGGTTGCACATTTCCGTTCTATGCGACTTCCGTTCCATTTACGAAATTACACCTACCAAAAGCCGTATGCCAAAGCTAAGATGTTACACATCAATAACACTGTTCTACTAGACTCATGAATGACAAACGCAGAAAGATTCATATTTAATAATACAACTATCGTTGTATTCAAAGCTCATATAGTAATTATGTATGCATTGTAAAATTATAGATATATATACCATGAAATTCTGGGACAAAGTAGAAAAATAAAAATTATATTAATATGATATTTTAAAAAAATCAAAATATTATAAAATTAATATCATTTCTTTTAATGTTAGCCTTATTTAAGTCCATAAAAAATTTTACATTTCATCAACCTGTACAAATATTATTAACTATCCAAAACTTTTCTCAAGTTGGCTAACACCTTTTGCTGAGCAAAATAGCCTTTGCAGTAATACTGGGTTCATATTCTTAACCGGGAATTTATGCTTTGTGTTGTCCCAGTACCGCCAATAATTAAAGTTATTAATAAACCGTATAAACTGCGTATTTTAATAAATATAACCAAACAAAATAAAGTCGTTGGTTTAAAAAATAATCTTGAATGAAACATAAAAATGTAATATTATGTATCAATTTTAGAACGATAAACGTATATCGTATATGCAAAAATAACCATAGCAATGTGTTGTACAAATTACAATATATTTCTTGTAGTACCTATTTCAAACTATTTCTTGGCAATTAGTTTTAATGGAATAGTTTTTTAAAAGTGCATAAAAATGCTTTCTGTGCAGTTTAGAAGCAATCGGGCTTGTAGTGTTGCACGATACAGTGTTAACACTTGCTGGAGTTGTTGCGGGGGAACGCGGCAATCCGACATCAGGATCGTCTGGGATGCGAGTCGCATTGTCTCACTCTATGACAGTAGGTGCAGCGGTGAGATTTCATTGTAACATTTGCCACCAGAGGTGTCCGTGCACGCATTACCACGTGGATACTGGCTGACGGTCTGCGGCATGCTTTGGGTACGCCGGGAACATTGAGCGAAGCAAAGTGTTTTCGTCGTGTGGGAACATTATGGAAGTGACTGTACTTAAGGGGGGATAGGACTTGTCGTCTTTTGATTTCAAATATTTTGGTACCGCTTGGAATGAATCTCCCTTGCTATAGGTTTTGGTATGACGTCGCATTAAGACTTAGCTTCGGCTAACACTTGTTAACTGGTGAGATTATCATGATAGTTGTGGCTTTGAATATATATACTGTATAGAAGTCGCGAGTGGATAGGATTTACTCTACGTTTTTCAGGAGCGTATGATGAGCAGCTTGGGAACTTCACCGCTGCAGTGCGCTGCCGTAACGCCCTGTATCGTCTTAGTTGTTATTTACACGTTAGAGCGCAGCACTGTCGCCCGCTGTCATTCCCCGCACCCCCCCCCCCCCCACCTATCATTCACTGCAGATCAAGGTCGTTCAACAGGAGGGGGAAGGGGTGTTTGAAGAGTTCGACACTTGTCCGCTAGGAACCACCACAAGTCGATGCCCTAGAGATGGTGGCGATTGCGGCGGTGAATTAACCAACTACCTCAAACCGTATTAGAAATTTTAACCTGGGCTGGCGACTTCTATACAGTATATATATTCAAAGATTGTAGTCATGGGCGTAAATCCCTGAGGAGGGAGGGAGGACTCGGGCCCCCTGGAATCAAGAAACCCCTCACTGATGACTTGCAAAATCGTGTCTGTGAAACAGGGTTGATAAGAGTGAACGTCAAAACCATGTTTTATGGAAAACGTTCTTTATATTTTTTTTAAGTTTGCTGCTTACTGCATGAATATGGGCCAACATATGGGCAGTGTGCAACATACAAGCACCCTGTCCAGAGGTGACTTGTGTCGGTCAGAACCCACGCGCACCGCTCTCGCCCCCCCCCCCCCCCCAACACCCCTTGTGAATCCTACAGATTTGCACCCCTGGTTAGTCGGCCGCGTAAAATAAGTTGTTTCCTCGCGGCGCTTACAGACTGGAGCCTGTTAGTAAATATGTAGTTGCAACAAGGCATATAAGGTATCTGGGAGATATTAGTTGTGCCTTGCCAGACCAAAAAAAAAATTGGGATAAATAGTTAAACATTAGAATTTTAGCAAAACGATGGAAAAATCCAAGATGACGAGGCCTAATCCCTCTTAAAGACGGATATTCTGATGCGCACTTAACACCCGTCATGGGGCGTGGCCAAGCGCCATGTTTCGGATGTTGCAATATGGGGACGGTGATGTACAAGAGTAGTTCAATACAACAAGTGAACTGCACTCACTGTGATTCCTGAAGTAGTTTTTATTCGACATACTAGCCATGGTGTTGAGGCGACGATCCGACGGACACGCCAACTTGCCAATGCCAGTTCTGTAGAACTCTGTGGAGCCACGAAGAAAAACGCATTTTGTACTCCCAACTTCCAACGCAAAGGGCTTCCTCTTGGGAAGCTCTCTTCGCGGGTCGTAACGCGTCAAGGTCACGGGGCGTTAATTTTGTCCTGCAGGGGAGGGCGGAGGGTGGCACATCCCAGCCGAAATATTGGACGAGTGTCAAGGTGGCAACTGCTGTGTGGCCGGGCATTGCCCTGCAGAAGACAGCATTCCCGGTCCAGTGCCCTGTCTCCCCGGGCACACACGGTCTGCAGAGCTCCAGGGAAAATCACGCGATTTAAAAACTGCTCGAGATAGAAGTGAGGTGTCTGTTTACGCCGAGGCCGTATGAGTAGTTCTTTTTCCTTATTTCGTTTTCAAACCGTATTCATAGGAGAGTTTAAATGGCTAAGACGCGTGTTTTCAGAATAAATTTGAGGTATGAAATATCCAGTGCAGATTCTCGAAAGCACTCATTTGGACTAGTATTACACTTTTATCTTAATTTCCCCGCCACATGATGTCACGGTTACCGTTTGAATTGAATGATTGCCCAGTGCACGACGAGAAGACCGCGCGCTGGTTCAGAGCCTAGTGCCCAAAAGTTGCAGTGTTTCCGAAAGTGACCGAAGCCGCGTCCTGCCCAACAGTGCTGCTGACGGAGGAGAACCAGGCGCACGTGGTGGACATGGTGGCGGCGGGCCTGCAGGCGGCCGAGCAGGGGCACGAGGGCTCGCGCTTCGACCAGGTGCCCGTCGCCGTCGACCGCGAGAACGAGGACGAGTCCTTCCAGCAAGGTGAGCCTCTATCTCCTCCTGGGACCCGGCCGCCGTTCTGCTCCTCGACCTGTGGCACAGAGATCTCAGCCCGAGGACCATTCCTCTGAACGTTGCGCCAACACACACTGGGACTACGTACACGAACCTCGTTCGCGTCAACTGCAGTCCATACATTTTCCAACCTGCGACAACAGGCAGCAGCAGTTTATAAAGATCGCAACTTGCGCGGCCGTTGTCTGGAGTTACTTGGCTTTTGGGTTGCAGCCGCGTCGGAGGCGAAGATATCACGGATGTTTCGGTCGTCGTTGCAGGCGCCATCATCAGGGTAGCAGTTACCTACTTGGAAGCTCTCCTGCCTTTTAATACTCCCGCCTTGGATAGGAGTGTTTCCCCATTTGCTGCATCTGCAGCCCACACTCCCTTCTCAGGCGAGAGTATTAAAAGCAGTGTTGAATAAACGCTAAGAGCATTTCAAATTGGTGGTCTGGATCGATATGAAGTCACTACAATCGATTGTGACACGGCCAAATGGTTGATGCAATTGCCACAAGAGAGCAGCACATATGATATAGTCGCTGCCTCATCTTTTGATTTTTAATAATGACTGAAAACATATACTGGTATTTAAAAGTTAACATAAACCGAAAGAATCTGGAATATTAATAGATTTTGACTGAAAAAAAACCTTTTAATAAATATGGAAATAATCATGACTGAATAAAACACTAAACTAAAATAACAAGCATTTAAAAACCTTTAAAATATGGTTAATTCATGTGAGAAGAGGTTGTATGTAACACAAGAATAAGTAAAAAATTTGATATGTGTAACATATATTCTGAAATTTTGCAAACAATACTCTTATATTTACGTTTGATTACATTAATCCGCATAAAGCCTGAAAATCCCGGCCAAGTCTGCTGGTGCAGTGTCGATCCGAGATCATTGTTATGGACACACCTGAGAGTCGGTTAACACAGAAGTTCCCAGTGATCTTCGTTCAACGCTTGAAACACATCAGTGAAACAAAATGTGGTCGAACGATAATCAAATCTTCTTATGACTCGAGATCACGCCTGAATTCTAATGGTGCAACTGGCTATCAGACGCACTGATGTCTTCCCCTGGGCCGTAGACTAGCGATCACAAAGAAGAACCTGTATCTTCCACCGTCCATAGACTAGCTATTACGTAAAATAACTTTCGTTCTTCACCCATCCATGGACTAGCGATCACGTAGACGCACTTTATTTAGTCTTCCCCTGATCCATATACTAGGGATCACGTTGATGCACGTCTATCTTCCTGAGCCATAGAGTAGCGATTACGCAGATGAACGTTTGTCATTCCTGACCACAGACTCGCGATCAAGTAAAAGAACTTCCGTAAATGTCCCAACCGATGTCTCTGCTAGACATGGTCAACTTTTGAATTTCGGGCGAATCAATTGAACCATTTTGTAATATTCCTGTATGTATGTCATAGGTATAAATAGTTTTTCAATATGATTAGAGTCCCGGAAATTTGTCGGATTGTGCTTATTTCGGTGACGTCTTCAATTCGGCCACAGTCATTTTGACACGCAGTGAAGTAGTCCAAACCAATAAATAACACACAGACACCAACCTAGTGGTAGGATTACATTCCGTCCATTAAATGCTAGAATGTCAGACAACAAGCAAGTTATTCTTATTGGAAAAAAATGATAGCACCATCTAATCTACCCTGCAAGTCATCGAACACTTCAGATTTTCTGATCTTATAGTGATAATCATTACTATCATAATCAAAGTTTACTAAAAGGCCACTTGATCCATTTCTTAAATTTTAGTTAGCTGTACGTCCCGTTAAGCACGAGGTCATTACGGATGGTAATACTTAAACAATCATGTCAGAGACAATCGAGGAATACATTCCAACATTTGCGTGGAATGATTCCAATAAAACATGAAAAAAAAATCAAAGCCAGGGTGGTCAAAGCGGGATCGGAACCAATGCATATGGAATGAAAGTCCAGTGTGTTTCCACTTCCTCATTTCGCTCCGTGATTACGATATGAATGTCCCTAAAGTTTCTTAGAAACCCTCGAGAAATGTTTCTATATATTAATGTAGCGTCACTATTATTTCGCAAATTCATCGGGTATCAAATTGCCGATGATTTGACTACAGTTATCTTGACACGTCAGTTATAAACAAATGAGAAGAAGAAGTTACCTAACCATCTGCAGTCTGCCAAAGGATGTGACCTTGTTATCGACCAATGAGCACCCTATAAAACCTTCATTATTTATAGGCAAGTTGAGTCTAGCCTGGAGTCAAATGAAACTGAGAAATAATCATGGCTTTACGTATATATAAAAACAACATTTGTAACTATCTATTGTACCCATTCCCATTTGAAGCTTGGATCCAGCTTGTGTATACCCAATTTAATCTTGAAATAAACTTTTTGTAATGCCTACTAAAGTTTGAAAACACCTTGTACATCACCATATAAGTTAAAAACCACCTTGTATATGCCTACCATAAGTTTCTTTAAAAGTGACGGGAAACATCTTGTATCTTTATATTAAGACATCAAAGTTTGGACCCACCTTTTTTATACCCAAGAAAGATTTTCAGGAAATGATGGAACCATCTTTTATATGACATCCATGTTTGTTCCCATCTTGTGTATGCCCCACCCAAACTTGTTACCAGCTTGTGTATACACACCAAAACTTGTTTCCAGCCGGTGTATGCCCACATATTCTTGTCCCCAGCTTGTGTATGCCCACCAAAGCTAGTATATGCCAACCAACTAAAGCTATCAATGAGTTCATATGCCCACCAAAGCTAATTACCAGCTTGTGTGTGCCAAACAAATATTCTTCCCAGCAAGTTTATGCCCACCAAATATGGTAATCAGCTTGTATATGCCAACTAAAGCTACCTATGAGCTCATGCAAGCCCATAAAAGTTATTCACCAACTTGTTTATGCCTTCTAAAGCTTGTTACCAGTTAGTTTATGCCTCTAAAAGCTAGTAATAATATTGTATATGCCAACTAAAGCTACCAATGAGCTCACGTATGCCCATCAAAGCTATTTACCAGCTTGTGTATGACAAAAAAAAAAATTTGGTTTCCAGCTAGTTTATGCCCCAAAGCTGGTAATCAGCTTGTATATGCGAATTAAAGCTATCAATGAGTTAATATATGCCCACCAAATCAATTTACCAGCTTGTGTATGCCAAAAAAATCCTCTTCCCAGCAATTTTATGCCCACCAAATCTAGTAATCAGCTTGTATATTCCGAATAAAGCTATTATCTTTAAAAGATTTGTTCAATGGGAGTGCATGACTTGATGTAAGCTTTTGGACATACGCCATTGCTTAGCATATGTATGTCTGTAGAAGAAAACTACAAAAAAATGACAAAAAACACAAATTAAGCAACAAATTTCTGTTGTCAGGA
This sequence comes from Bacillus rossius redtenbacheri, assembly GCF_032445375.1. Classification (NCBI taxonomy): domain Eukaryota; kingdom Metazoa; phylum Arthropoda; class Insecta; order Phasmatodea; family Bacillidae; genus Bacillus; species Bacillus rossius. Next base: position 330,290,449 of record NC_086330.1, on the reverse strand, counting down.
TTTAACACCACACAATACTCCACAACAGGAATATGGTCAACAAACAATGAAAAACAAAGAAAAATGGACTAACAGAACGAAAAAAAAACCCACTAATGATGACAGCACAAAAATTCTGAATCCAAAAAAATTTCGTTCTGTTAGTCCATTTTTCTTTGTTTTTCTTTGTTTGTTGACCATATTCCTGTTGTGGAGTATTGTGCGGTGTTAAATCCTGACAACAGCAACTTTTTGCTTAATTTGTGTTTTTTGTCATTTTTTTGTAGTTTTCTTCTACAAACATACATGTGCTAAGCAATGGCGTATGTCCAAAAGCTCACATCAAGTCATGCACTCCCATTGCACAAATCTTTCAAAGACAAGAACGTAAATGTGTAACCATGGTGCATGCTAGTAGATCCATCTGACTTAAAACTGACTATACTATTGCGTTCAGGACGACTTGCAATCAAACAGGTTCAATGAGGTTGATGCTATTTTACTGACATGAAACAAATTATGAATATCAGTTGTTAGTAATTTTTCGATCACGACACGTATATTATGTCATTCATATTCAAGTCTACGTTATCAATTTTGTTGTAATTATAAGTAAACAATAAAAGTGACATTCTTGCATTATTACAAACTATTTTTTTTTTTTGGCAACTTGGGTTTCCAAAGGAATCTTAACAGTACAGAATTTCTTCCCCCCCCCCCCCCCCCATCTGTACTGACGGTTTGTCACGAGTTATGGAATATGATCAACAGGTTTTGGGTTCACTTTTCCCAGCGCGATGCCCATTTCAATGCGACATTTGAGTCTCGCTAGAGATTGTAACGAAGTCAACATGTCGTGTGTAATAATGGTTGTGACCGCGCGCGCGCGCAGTGTGCCGGGAGCTGGCCGGAGGCGTGAGCGCCGTGCTGGACCTCACGTGGACGGGCTGGGGCAAGGTGCGCACGGCGGCCGCCAGCGCGGCGCTGCCCTACTTCCGCGCCGACGTCACTCCGGGCGTCTTCGTCGACGCCGTGGACGCCTACCTGGGCGGCCGCCAGGCCACCGACGCGGCGCTCATCTTCCAGAACGAGGAAGGCAGGTGTACCGTCCGTCCGCCGGCTGCTCGTCTCTCGGTGGAGCGGCAGGGCTGAGGAGCCGGCGGTCGCACACTACAATTATTCTTCAATCCTCACTAGGATTGAAACCGCATAAATCTAGACTGCAGCGGTTCCCAAACGGTGGGTCGCGACCCACTAGTGGGTTACCGGAAGTGTTACAGGTGGGTCTCGACTCGATCCTAAAACTATCGGAAACCATCGAATAAAACATCAGAAAAGATAAAAAAAAAAAAATCGAAACAAATCGAATTGTGTGCAAACACATATCTATTGTTAAATAAATAACTGTTTTGCTACAAAGTGCGATTATTTCTCTCAACCATTTCATTTTCTAATCAGAACACAAATTGTTTATCAATAATAAATATATAACTTAAAAAAACGTATATATATATGTATGCAATATTTGATGGTAAATTATACATATATACATAAGGAAGGGATACGATACAAATAAGGTCTTTTACTTCGCCATGGACCGATAGACCGTGGAGGTATTCCTATAAGGAAAGGTGGGTTGCCGGCTGAAAAAGTTTGGGAACCACTGTTCTAGAGGATTACAGTTTTGAATGAATCGTCTCAGTGTGTTATGAAGGTTCTGAAGTCCCCTAAAAAAAACTCAGGTTTATATTACTTCAGGAAAACTCAAATAATATTCATTCATTAATGATACACTAAGTCATAGAGCTTTACTAGGAAGGCTAAACACTAGCGGTTAATTCAAAACTATTTACCACATGATTAAATGATGTTAATTCAAACAAGGGTTTGGAATTAGATTGGCTTTCGAAATTCTAATAAATATCAAATAAAAATATATAAGTGTGATAACAAACTTTTATAATCGAAAAAAAAAATTATAAATTTATTTAAAATAATGAAAAATCACAAATTATCTATGAAACTTCTCTGTTAAGGTGGCTTGGCTACCTAGAGCATAGCTTCAGTGTCAAACACCATTTAAAATACGGTTCAAGATCCACATAAGGTGTGTGATTACGAATAGCATGTACGAGCAATTGCACTTATCTTTGGTAGATTAGTTTAGGATGGGTTTTTCAATGTATTTTTTTACAGTATTAAAGGTTTAAGAAGTTTTTTATCACGGGCTTTCTCATGTATGAAAACTTGGTAGACAGTATTGTGTGTAGGACAGGTACGAGCAGGGAACCTTAATATTTAAAATTCCACCATAAACTGAGAGGTTCATCGCGTAAGGGCAATTAAGCCCCGCCATCTTGGATTTTCCCACTTTTTGCTATAATTCTAATTTTTAACTATCCCAATTTTTGGCATATCAAGGTATAAATAATATCTCCTAGAACTTCTATACCTTGTTGCAACCACATATTTACCAACAGGCTCTAGTCTGCAAGCTGTTATAACAACCGCCATAAAACCCGAGTTATAGTGCACTGTACAGATTTTAAATATAATTCAAAATTATTTGATTTAAGATCTGAAATGTTAGTATAAACTAATATTTTCCCTTGACATGTATCTTTGAAAATATAATCAATACCGTACGTAAAAAAACTTTTTTTTCTCGACTCTGAAATATTTTATCCAATTTTTTTCTCACCTCAAATTCTCCCGCCCCTCAGCAACTGTTCCTTTTGTAAATCGGGGTCCGAGGCCGCCACTGGCCGAGATTAGGGAAGCCTACGATTCACTCATCCTTCTGGACATACCTGAATACTCACTTTGGCAAGCCTTCTTTCAACAAACGAGAGAGCCAAACGCCTGATCGTGCATCTTCGGTTTTTTTTTAGTTCATTGTAAATAAATATACAAATCATGATAACTAATGGTCAATTAGGTTAGGTTAGCTACATTATAAATAATTTAAAACATTGTGGACGGTTGCTTTGGTTAGGATAGCTACGTTAAAAATACTGTGAAATCATGTAAACGGTTTCCTAGCGCTGGATAGCTACATATTAAAAAGTTATTTGCTAAGCAACCATACAATGATTTTACAGTATTTTTAATGTAGCTATACTTACCTAATATTACCAACCATCCGCAATGTTTTAGAGTATGTATAATTACTTCTTGCTAATTTTAAAAATGACATCTCATAAGTTAAACCCGCGCATTTGGAGAATAAATGCCCACGAATTTTTTCCCCCCCAAATAAATACACCTGTTGTGGTACGGAAAAAAGAAAGCGAGCATGAACTTGGGAAACATCTGGTTTGGCTGTCTCGTCTGTGAAAAGAAGGCTTGCTAACGTGAGTATTCGGGTGTGTCCAGAAGGATGAGAAAATCGTAGGCTTCCCCCGAGATCAGCGACCTGCAGCCCGGGGGTGTGTGAACCGGGCATCCAGGGGGGATAGTGACCAGAGGGTGCTCGTGCGCAGAGCTGGACCAGACGCTGTACTACATGATCGGGCGGTCCATCATCAGGGTGATCGTGCTGGACGGGCTGGAGGGCAACAACACGGACCGGCTGCTCGCGATGAGACCCTCCCCGAGCTACTTCGTCGTCTACGCCACCTCGGCCAACCTCACCAAGCTCTACAGCAAGGTGACCCTCTGTCCGCGCCGCTCACACTGTTTCACACGTCAAGCTACACTGCTGAGACATGCAGACTCTACCTCGCTGTTACCTCACTGGAACATTGTGTTTGTACTTCACTTATAATTTTTTCCTTTCTGCAAAATTGTGATGGTAAATTAGTGAAGCATTGCGTGACGGAACATTGTGAATTCATCGCAAAGTTGCAGTAGTAGTGTACATGAAATGTTTGTGGCAAAGCGAGGAGGTCGAAGTAATGCAAAAAAAGAATTATAATTTATTGTGGCCGGCCCGCAGACAGAGATTAGGAAAGGGTGCAGATGGAGCATTAGCCGTCATACAGGAGGCCGTTTTTTTTTCCTAATTTTTCTTCTTCTGCTTTTCCCATGCCAATATGGCGGACGTTTGTTTATATTTGCACCAGCTGTTCTAGCCTGCTTTTATTAACGACCGTAGTTAAGCTGTTCTTAAGGAAATTAGATTAAAATATCACTGGTTTTTATGAATATATGTATATAAGTCCAAAACTAATCTTCATGATATATATATGATATGAGTTGACAATTTTCTCCGATGTAACCTCCAATTCAGGTGTACGGCTGATGCACATGTAAATAAACGGCCGCCATATTGGCGCGTGTGGTAACCCGGGAAGCCTACTACAACTCACGTAGTTTCGGTTCCCTACCACGTTCGTGCAACTTCGGATTTCTCTCAAAAATTGAAATTAAAAAAAAAATCGAAGGGTTAGGTTAGGTTAGGTCAGTCACAACATGCTTGTTTTCATTGGAAACTTCTGATTTAGCGGCTCAAGTGGCGTTAGTACCAAAACGCAAAACTTCGGAAATGTTCGGAAAATTCTTGCAGGGAACCGAAACTACGTGAGTTGTAGGCTTCCCGTGGTAACACCGCCCCCCCCCCCCCCCCCCCCTTTCTAGTCACTGTCCGCGGCCGGCTTGCAGCGCGGGGACGTGTCAGCCCGGTGTTGTGGCAACCCTGGTGCCGGCAGGCCGTGGCGGGGAACCTGGTGACGCGCGAGGAGCGCTGGCTGCTCGTGTTCACCGACTTCCGCCACCAGGAGTTCGACCGCGCGTCGCTGCAGCTCAGCGCCGTGCTGTTCACGCTGAAGACGGACGTGTGCTGCCGCCTGGCGGGCGAGCCGGCGGGCTGCCGGTGCGACGGCAACACCCGGGTGCGCCGGTCGACACACTTGGAGAACCTTTAGAAAATTACTCGCTGCTTGAACTACGTTGCACTTCATCCTGCACAGCTTTCACTCGTGACTGCCATATGTTTAGCTACGGAAAAAAAACCTCTAATTCAACAAAGAATTAAAAATAACAGCTTTTACACACCTTATATATATATATATATATATATATATATATATATAACAACATTATACCATTTCAGCATAGCCGGAAACAGAAAATCCAGACTGATATACTAATAATAAAAAACTATAGCATAGGCAGAAATACTGAACTCAAGTATAATCGTAAATATGATATTTGCATCGATTCACTAGCAAACGCTATCATTTTATTTTGTGAATCATTCGAACTAACACACCTGCAAATAAACGGAGACCTTATGCGTTGTTCTAATTCGTCATTTGGAAGTTTTAAGGGTATTGAATTAAAACATCAGGTGACAGATCTGCATGCAATAAAATTGGGAACAATAAGTCTTTATGTTTCGGATACTTCTTTATTATTATTTAATATCGACATCACTTTTAAAGATCTAACAATAATAAAGTTAGCTTGAGGAAAATAGTATAAACAACGCGTTACAAATAAGAAAATATATTATGTTTGTGTAGTTCTTAATATTTAAAATAAATGTTTGTGTTTTTTTTGCTGGGCTTCATTATGATTCACTGACCCCGTCAAACATTCAACTAATTTTATAATCTCTCCCATTTACAACAGTAACGTTTGATTGGAACTAGCCAATTTTCGAAACAAACGTGTATGAGTTAGTGACGATTACATACCTCTTTGATCATTCACCTTCGTTCGACCAACTTCAACGAAAATAGTTTGGAGAAAATGTTTTGCAGTGTGACAGCTGAAAGCTAGACGGCTACATGGGTCTAGATTCCAACAATTCGATACTGTTACGCGTAAAGGCAGGTAATTCAAGTAAAAACAGATTTATTTTCAGTTTCATCTATTTTAAAAATTAATAATAACCCCACTTATCGTAAACTTCCCCTTGTTCATTTATTTTGTATTTACGTCTTGCATCGAGAGCAATAAGAGATATGCAAGATCATGATTCACGCTTCACCCGATAGCTGAAAATTGACAACCAAACAAGTAAACAATTTTCTGAAATATTTTGCAAGGAAAATGTATGTCACACGTGTATATGCGGCTTTGAAATGTTTTTCATAATACTGTTTCATTCATTAACAGCCATTTTAATAGGTTAAAATTAAAACTATGTTTTTTTATCATACGGTGTCTCGCCTTGTAAATTTTACTGGGCAAGAAACACTGTAAATAAAACCCAGCTACGTATCTGCAACAAAATATTTTTGTAAATATATACATTACCATATTATTTTTGTTGAGAGCAAAATAATTTGGCAATGTCCTATAAATTGCAAATTAGTGACAGCAAACATTTGTATCACAAATGAATTATATTGATGAGACAACAAAATTATTTGGGTTTTACCACAAAATATTTGGAAAGAGGTTTATTTGGAAGGAAGAAAAAATTGTACTGTCAATAGTTTTCTTTCTTCAAGGTGCTATTCATTGAAATTTTTATTTATATTTAACATCTTCATTGAGATGATTGGTAAAATGAAATAGTTGTTCTTGTGTCGGTTTTGCAGTGAACAAAAGAATCGAAACGAAATCACGGGTACGATTACTTTATTATTGACAGAAAGAATACCAAAGCAGAATCTTTTTTTTTTTTTTTTTTTTTTTTGAGGGATCCTTTCTCCCGGAAGAGTCCCCAGCCGTGCTTCGGATAAATAATTCACGCGCCGATAAGCGAGGATTTCTTGTCCCGAACTCCCTGACGTGACGTCAGCCGTTGCTATGCGGTAACCAACAACAGCGTAGCACTGCACGGCCACTTCCACGCATCTTTGCACGGCGTGGCGTCGAGCTACAACCCAACCCACCCATCGGTTGCAGGATGACTTGGTAGTAGAGGCGGGGATAAGTCTGCTGGTGAGCATCGAGGAGAAAGCATGTGTGGCCATAAGTCCATCCATTGGGAATCTAGTCGAGTAGGTACATTGAATTCGTTGTAGTGAATTTTTTATAAAATATTTATCTATAGTTATGATTTTTAAACAATTATTAATTAAATATTAAGTTTTGCACTCAATGGTTTGAACTGTAGACAGCAGTTTTATTTTAAAAGTGTATGTATATAATTTTTTTGCTAAATTAAATGTCTTAAATTTTAGGGTGAAATGTAATCTAAGCATCTGATATAACTAGAGGTGTAAAATTACTTTTGCGGTATCGTATTTCACAGCTCAGGTTCATGGCATAAATAAAAAGTGCCAAGGTCAACTTAAATCCAATATGGTGGTCGGGGTCCTGTTCTTCTACCTTAAACCCTAATATAGAAGGAACTTAATTATATTAATGATGCAAATTATTAAATAATGCTTATAACGCTGTCGTTGGTTAAGTACTTGACGAGGACGAAGTAAAACGAAGTAAATTTTGGTAACGTTACTTTCCTTCTAGAGCAGTTGGTTCCATCCAGTTTGTTGAGTATTAAGGCTGGGACTGCCTTGCTGTTATACATATCGGCACATCAAGCACATATTCAAAAGTGGAAATGGGTAGTTAATTACGGTACGTTCACAATACCTTCGTCCGGACATTATGGAGTAATGATCGTGCAATAGGAGGGTTGGATTTGACTTAGCAAGAATTTTTCTTTCGTGAGTTCCGTGATTTCCTTTATACTTTTTTTTACAACACTGAAATGTTACTCTCCTGTAGTCAAGAACTATTCAGTGGACGAAGTAACAAAGTAATGGTGGGTTATTTACCCAAAGCTACTATTTTCCTCTACCGGTCGTAACGTAACTACATGGCACAGAGAAGCCAGCTGTCACGGAGCTCAGCTGTTGAAATTGTTGGTCCAACAGCGTTTGAAAATTTGATGCGATCGATAAACGGAGTTGAGACAGCTACGCCCTTGAATGCCTTACGTATACGTAAAGCACCAGACGAACGTTGTTTCTTGAATGTTAAAAGTCACTGTCCATCAGAATGGACCCAGCGATATTATTAAACAAATATTTGGAACCACAACAACGGCAGCACAGACAGACAGTAGGCTTCCTAAGACGAAACAGTTGCAACGTTTCGAGTGTTACACTAAGTGTAACCGACAATGCATATGCAATGATGCGCATGAGCCATAACACAAGAAATTCGAAATATATACCCATGTACACACAAAACAACAGTAAAATAAAATTAATTCAAAACACAAATGACTGTTTGAGACTTGTGGTTTCTAAACCCCGGCTTCACTAAATCGAGGTTCTTTAAGTGGTTTTCTAGGAACATAAACACAATTTGGAGTTAAAATAAGATTTATAAAATCTTAACAATAAAAAACCGATTACAAGAAACTTCCCCACTAAATATCACAGGCCTGCGATGAAAAAATTGTTTGGAATTTAAAGGGTGATTCTTAAGTATTTTAGTGTGCTCAATTCAGGAAAAATATTTTAAAAAGTCCATCACGTACAGTTTTTTTTACAAAATATACTTACCGTACAATTGTTATATTACAATTTTCCCCTCAAGAGTAAATGTATACACTAATGTTTTCTGATTTTGTATATTTATAATTATAATTGCGGGGTCTAATTAGTTTTAATTGTTTTAAAGATTTCTGGTATAAAAGCATTAAAGTTCAAGAGCAGGTGATAAAGATGACTTTCGGTAGAGGAATGAGAGCAGCCAGGGTGAAGAGGTTCTTGGCCGCCAGACAGCCAAGAACATGTTCAATCAGGTTCTAACAGGATTTTTCATGTTCTGTCCTTCTCGTTCATAGCACTTCTTACTTTCCTTCTATCATTCTTCCCTTGGTGTGCCGACCTCCGTAGCGTCATTGAATATTATATATATTCAATGGTAGCGTAGTCGGATGCACACCGGCTTACGGTGCGAGGGGTTCTGGGTTCGAGTCCCGGGTAAGGCATGGGTGTTATTTACAAGCTACAAATTGATTGATTAGGGCATGATAATGATTCGAATATGGACGAATTGTACAGAGATTTTATTGATAAGATATGATAAAAGAAAAAAAAGCTTCGTATAAGGACACGCTCATTTCTGGCTGAACGGGTACCCCCCAAGGCCATAACTATCAAGGTAGAAGAAGAAGGTTCCCTTGGTGTTGACACAGTTAACGTGGTCTTACAGTCGTATAAAATCTAATTTGCTCTTGGTTTTGTTTGTGTGTGTTTTTTGTTTTTTTGACCACTGACTTATTTATTTATTTATAAAATGACCTCCAGAGGATGTCGTGTTTCTCCTGATAAGTTTTGTTATATTTGTGGAAGTTTTATTGTGAAAAAACAACAGAGAAATATTACTGATTTTGTGAAAACAGCGTATTTTGCCTATTTTGGTATGAAGCTAGGGGACCAAGACAAATCGTGGGCACCACATAAAGTGTGTTCTATTTGTGTAGAAGAACTTCGTCAGTGGACCCAAGGTAAGAAAAAATCTTTTCGATTTGGAATCCCCATGATCTGGAGAGAGCCTCGTAATCATTCAGATGATTGCTATTTTTGTTCTTGCGATATTCAAGGTTACAATTTGATTAATAAGAAACAGATTTTTTTATCCAAATATTCAGAGTGCTATGCGTCCTGTTCCCCATGGTCCAGATATTCCAGTACCCGTTGCTCCAAAGTCATTAGATGATATATCACTACCAGAAACATCTGAAGAAGAAATCACTGTTTCAGGTGATGAAGAATTCTATATACCTCAAAGTGAACCTCAACTGTTTTCCCAATGTGAATTGAACGATTTGATCAGGGATTTAAGTTTATCTAAAGAATCTGCTGAGTTGCTATCTTCTCGACTGAAAGAAAAAAATTTATTAGCTCCAGGTACTTCTTTCTACTGGTACAGAAACCGTGAAAAACATTTCACTCCATTCTTCACTCAGCATGAGGAACTGGTTTACTGCCATAATATAACAGCGTTAATGGGTATGTTTAATATTGAGTATAATAGCAATGAATGGCGTCTTTTCCTTGACTCGTCAAAGAGAAGTTTTAAAGGCGTACTTCTGCACAATGGTAATAAGTATGCATCAGTACCAGTAGCCCACTCTGTTTACTTGAAAGAGCGTTATGAAAATTTAGAAATGATATTGTCAAAGATTAATTATAATGAACATATGTGAACGATTTGTGGAGATTTAAAAGTGATCTCGATGTTACTGGGACAGCAGGGAGGGTACACAAAATTCCCATGCTTTATATGTGAATGGGACAGTAGAGACAAAAGTTCACATTGGATTAGAAAGGAGTGGCCAAGAAGAGAAGCATTAGTACCAGGAGTTAAAAACGTGTTAAGAGAAAATCTTGTCGAACCAGAGAAAGTTCTTCTGCCCCCACTCCACATTAAATTGGGTATTATGAAGCAATTCGTCAAAGCATTGCCAAAAGATGGCCCGTGTTTCAAATACTTGGGAGAAAAGTTTCCAGGATTGTCTGAGGCGAAATTGAAAGAGGGCATTTTTGTCGGCCCTGATATTCGTAAGTTGATGAAAGATGATGTGTTTGAGACGAAAATGAATATAACAGAAAAAGAGGCTTGGCTTTCTTTGAAAGAGGTAATAACCAAGTTTCTAGGAAATTATAAGGACCCTAACTACATGTTCATTGTAGAGAATATGCTGACTAAACTGAAAAATCTGGGTTGTTCGATGAGTTTAAAACTTCACTTCCTGAATTCCCATCTTGACTACTTCCCACAAAACCTAGGAGCTGTGAGTGAGGAACAGGGTGAAAGATTTCACCAAGACGTGAAAGAAATGGAAAGGAGGTATCAAGGTCGATGGAACATTACTATGATTGCTGACTACTGTTGGATGCTGAAGAGGGACTTACCGGACAAAGTCTACAAACGAGAAAGCCATAAAAGGAGCTTCAAAAAGAAGAGAATGAGGCATAATGAAGACGAATAAACATACAAATTGGTCATATCATACAGTAAATGGTGTTAAAAGCGCTCTAAGTGATTTATGAACAATAAATTTTATGATAAATAAAAATAAAGTGAAGTTTCTTGATCATTTATAAAATTGTATTATTTCTCCTAATTTTTATTTGCATTTTGTAGGAAAACCTTACGTGATGGAAAAAAACCATGGTCATATTTGGATTCAGCACACTTAAAAATATAAAGTTCAGCCACCAAACGTGAAACAATTTTCAAAAATTCGAAAAATGCAGGCCTGTGATATCAGCAGTCAGCACGCACTCAGCGAGCCCTACAGTCACCTCATGTCGTAACCTGTAGCATAACCACAATCACGTGTATAAATGAAGATGCATGACCCCTTTAATGAACACATTAATCATACCATTTTAAGTTTCACTGTTTTTACCCTACTGCATGCAAATTGTATAAATGTTCTGGTTGATTTTTGAGTATTTAAGTACAGGTCCAGTTGTAAAGAAATATTTCTCAACTTAACACATTAGCAAAAATTAATTTAAATGTAGAAATTTGAAAAACACCTTCACACAGATTTTCACATTGGATAGTTAACAAAAAAAAATTGTTTTTTTAACATGTATACCCAACGCACGTATATTAAATTGTACAAATTAAGATTGTATTTTGATGAAGTGGCCAACATAAGAGAAACAGACAAAGATAATAAACCTACTTGTATGGAAATGAAAAGAAACAACTCGATGCGTTATTCAGCTGATTAAAACCTTCCGTAATATTTCGTGAGTAACAGCAAAGAGAAATATGTACTTGTTGTAGCATTGAAAGTTACTTCATCCATGAAATTTGCTGTAAGGGTGTTCATTGCGAATGCTACATTTTTGTCTCGGTTATTACGGTGTCGTCTTGGTATGAAAACTCACCGTGTTATGTGCAGTGCGTGTTGCCTACTAGTGAAGGAAATCAAATTTAGCGGAGGGCACTCAAGCTTAGTTAACCTTGGAGGGCACTTACCACACATTTAATGAGAACAGCTGACCTGAAGTTGTTCCAAAAATATGACCTTTCTTGTTAACTTCTATTCAATAGTTAATAGTATTCCAATAACATCTGTCATAGCTTTGTTTTTTATTATAAAATTAAGTGTGAATAAAAAGGTGGCCAACATAATTTTATTACTAAAGTTGGATGATACTGTCAACCATATTCTCTCAAGTGTAAGATCACAGTTAGAAAAAATTATACTGCTGATTTACGGCTCAGTTGCAAGTTTGTAGTTTCCGATATCTCCTTAAGAATATATATTACAAAACATTATTTTACCGGGTTAATAACTTTCTTAAATCGTATTGTTTTCACGTAAGGAATCTCCAGCCGGGCACTGTAAAAAATTTCATATTATTTTTCTCAGTTTTATGTTAAGCAATATTATTCGAGAATATCATATTTTATACTTTGCTATGCATTTTCTTGCTATATTTTTATATTGTGCCATGTTTAACTATATGTTATGCATACTATGCTATACAGTAGCTATACTACAAGGCAATTGATTTTTTATTTTATGAAATATTTCACATAATATGATGTGTACTCGAATATTCTAAGTACTACATTATGTTATGCAATGCTATGCTTTATGTTATGTACTATAATATGCTATTTAAAATTCTATGCATTATTCTTTGCACTATATTATATTATTATATGCACAATGGTATGCTAAATACAAAGTTATGCTATGCACTATGTTATGTACTATAAAATGCAATGAACTGGTTTTTTATAAACAATGTTTTACTATGCACTACGCAAATTTGTTATGCTATCCACTATGGAATGCACTATGATGTTTTAAGTTATGCTATGCACTATGAAATTAATTAAATCGTTATGCACTGCAATATGTACTATGCTATGTACTATGTATTATTATAAACTGTGTTAAGGTATGCGCTATGTTATGATATGCACTATGTTATGTGCTGTGTTATGTACTAAGTTATGCTATGCATTATGTTATGTACTATGTATTGATATCGAATATGTTACATTATGCACAATGGTATGCACTATGTTATGTGCAATGCTATGTACTAAGTTATGTTATGCTATGCACTATGTTATGCTATGCACTATGTTATGCTATGCACACGATGCTACCGTGAGTTGCGACGAGCGGCACGTGCCGGTGCGCGCAGGTGCTGCCGTCGTACCTGCGCCACGTGGTGCAGTTCCTGGGCGCCCTGGCCTCGCACTTGGAGCAGCGCGGCCTAGACCTGGCGCCGCGGCCCGTCGCTGACTGCGCGGAGCACGCCGCCAGCAAGGCGGAGCCCGACCTCAGCTTCTACTCCAACGTCACCCAGGTGCGCTTACAACGCTTTACACTTCTCACACGATGATACATTCACTGTACGTCATCAACATTTTCATATTTCACTGAAAAAGTTATTTTGATTATTTACTTTCATAAAATAAATAATTTTTACATAATTATTCAAGCTTCTGCTTTGTAGAATTAGTCACTTAATTATTAATAGTTTAAGTTAAAATTTTGAATATTTTCAGTTTATAATAATTTTTAATTTTTAAATCTTGATTTAAAATAAGAATAAATTGTTCTTCAATTTTGCAGGCTGATACAGCCCAGGGAGGGAAAGTGGTATTCAGGAAGCCAGTCGAATCCGATAACCAGCGTTAACTAGCTTACGATATTGCTGATGTACGGTAAACACGCATTACGACCTATTCATAAACCGTGGAATTGTAGTGGTACTTTACATTTAAGAATTAAATTTAATAGAAAGCACTTAGTGGTTCTTCATGTAGTCTCGAAATTCGTTTTCAATCATCACGTTTTCAAAACGGATTTCTGCGCACTACCTATCCTGCCAACTTTTCTGGGGTCGCATTCCATCCTCTCTGACTTTCAGTCCCCTAGAAACCGGTAAATACATCAAAATGATATTCCTACAACGTCCTCCGTCACCGCTCTTCCACAAAAGTTCGGCTACGCCCATGACTGTAGGTGGAGACGTAACGGCGCGAAGAACTTAGGGCGTTGACGTGCAGTTTGTAGCCGGGTCACCAGTTCTGGGTGGGGCGTGGTTATTCGCCTGCCGACCTCCGTAAGTGCAGTCAGGTGTGGCCGATATGCGGCGCGAGGGGTCTGGGTTTAAGTCCCGGGTAAGGCATGGCTAGAGGGACGGAAATTACGCGCATTCATTTAGTCACAAGTTAGAATGCAAACCTTCACACTCTCGCACAGTGTTCATGATTTGATCGCAGTTATTTGGACACGCTTCCATACGACTGTGAGCCAACGGTGTCCAATTAGAAGAGAAATATGCGAATCAGGTAGCGCCAATTAACATGGATAACATTTTTCTCGCCAATAAATCAACCAATGGGAAAGCAAACATGGGATAATTAAACACATCTACGACTTTGAATAATACCCTGAGACCAGACGAATCCGCGAAATTTTCGGGTCTCTAGGATGGCTGTGAAATGGTATTAACTGTTTAAGTCACACTTATCATTTACAAAGGTATCATTTTATTTATATTAACTAAAATATTATTACGTTATATGTAGTAATAATCTTATGATATAATTATTACATTTTTTATATTACTTATTATTTTTATATACATATTACTTAATAATTTTTTTTTCATACCCCTAAAGAATGTAGGCTACACCATGACTCGCGCATTAAAAGTTTCATTAATGCATGATGTTTACACTGTATGTCATAAAGAAACCTCATTAACGGACAAAAAAAGGATGAATACGCAAACACACAGGAAAAAAGCCAAAATTAGCCGATGTATTAAAGTTGAGACATAGGGGGCACAGAGAAAACATCCCGTGGAAGGGATTGGCCAAAAGAAATATTAGTTCACACGCGAACACAGTGGGCTGCCGACGAGACAGTTGCGACAAGAAATGTAAATAAAAAAACCCGACCTCGGAAAAAACAGCGACAAACATAGATAAGAACCCAATGATGCTACTTAACAAATTAATCTAGACAAAAAAAAATTGGTTGTCTGTAAAGTCGGTTTACGGGCGATAGTTTAACGTGATAACGTCATAACAAAACATTGATGAAATGATTGCATACTTTTATGAATAAAATTGAATCATTTTTATTGAATTATCACTATTTTGTATGGATACAAAGAAGGAGTGAAATGAAATCTACAATTTAATTGATAAATTTACTTTTATTTGCACTCATTAATTCAAATATGTTTACTACTTTAACGAAGAGATTGTTTTAACTATAACTTTTATATATGTTTGCTATTTAACTTCTTCCAATCTGTGTTATTCTGTTAAGGATAGAACGATGATAGTAAAAGTAGGAAACGAATGGGAGTGTTTCAAGTTTAATGTGCCTCGAAAAAGTCAAATTGATGGCTGTTCCAATCGAGTGGAAGAGAGATAGATGCGGCGCAAGCGTACAATGAGCGTAACGGGACACATCGTAACGAGACAATGTGCTTTACGGGACACTTTTTCGTGCGTGTAGCCGGCGTTCATCGATTTATTAGACGTTGTCATGTCAAAAAACGACAACACAGAGACGCTCAGGTGAACACAGCGATGTGACCAAACAGATATTGTGGACACCACAACGACAACAGCACAGACGAACAAAGAAAGCTTCCTGAGACGAAACAGTTGCAACGTTTCGGGAACTGAGATGTGTTCCCGTCATCAGGCACAAACAGACAGTGTGTTTCTGTATTCGTCGTCTCTGTTCTTTATTGAGGTATCTCTAAGACACACGAAGTTACCAGAAATGACGCATGTCCAAAAAAAAAAAATATTATCGATGGTATACAAAATAATATATGCAATGTTATCAAGCCGGGCGATACCAGTGCGACAACAGTCGGGCCAGTAAGTCTAATCTGCAGTTTAAGCCTGAGACACGCTGTAGTCGCAGAGCCCCCGGCTCGCCCGAACTTGGCACCGGAAGCTGGCGTGACGTGACGTGAACGGGAAGCCTACAGGTCACAGGGATGAGAGCCACACCCGAACAGTTCCGAATTTCTCCGAAGTTTGCTGATCGCTCGTGAAAATAAAAAAAAACCACACCATATTGCAAGGATTCATATATTTTTTACTATCCCAGAGCATTAAAAATAATTTAATCCAAGGAACCTTTTTTTTTTTTAGTTACGATAACCTAATCTTACAAAACTTACCCTCATTCCTAAAAAAAAACAAACTGAAAGAGTCTTTCATTACTCGCCAGTGTGTTCTCATGTTGCAAATACACTTAACAATACGAAACTTTGACACGTAATTTAGCGTAGAATATTATTTTAAAACAATGCCGAGCTTGATAAATGTACGCAAATTGTGTTTTCAACTGCATTTCTGGACGCGAACCACGCGTAGTTTCCCCACCCGCCGTCAGAATACACTGCCGGAGCAGCTACGTCGACTATCAAATCTTTCGATTAGCATACCGAAATTTTGAACTAGGTACATAATGAAACGGCTCCGAAATAAATAAAGCGAGAAAAAAAAAAGACCCGGCTTTGGACCTGATTTTCAACAAGGAATAAAAAAAATAGTTTAATACTATAGAGTTTCCCTTTGGCTTTGTGAACTTTGTTTCGCGCCATACGACACAGATGGTAGTCAGTACCGTGGTTGTTACACTTCCGTCGCTCCCACCGAACGGCGTGGAGAACTGATGTTTATTGCACATGGGTGAGATTCGGAAGTGTTCGGAAGTGTTCGGAAGTGTTCGGAAGTGTTCGGGCTGCGGTCCCGCAGGTGATGGCGGCGCTGGGCGACGACCGCGCCGTGGGCTACGACCCCGCCGACGCGCTGCTGTACCTGCGCGCCGGCCTCGACGTGTCGCTGGAGAGCTCGACTAGCCGCCAGCCGCAGGCGGAGTTCCTGGGCCGGGAGCGCGGTCTGGTGCTGGCGCCCAACGTCACTCTGCGGCCCGGCCGCCGCTTCTTCCGCGTCGGCACCGCCGAGGTGCGCCCGTCGACGCCTCGGGACACCTTGTAACACCAGTCCAACTGATATACGCGCAGTGGCGGATCCAGGATTTTGGTTTGGGAGTGGCTTGACCCAGCTGAGGCTAGGATTTATCAAGGCAAACACTAAAACAATAGTGGACCCAGATGCTTTTGGAGGGGGCTTGAGCCCCTTAGCCCCCCTCTGGATCCGCTACTGTCTGCGTATGATTGTCAAAATGATCACCATCATTACCAACTGTGCCCAGCCATATTACTCTGTCCCTCCATCATTATCCTGCATCTCTTTAACTATCTTGCTCTTCCCACCCCCTCCTTGGTCTTCTTTGGGAGTTCCCCGTGCCCTAGGGGGTGACGGAACACAACTATAAAAGCGCAACTAACCTTGCAATGTATATACTCCGAACCCAACTGGCGAAGCGCAGGAGGACGGTACGTGCTGTGTCACGAAATGACGAGAAACAAGACATCGGAAAGCGACGGAATGACACAAACACCTATGGATCCCACAAATTCCACTTCGCAAAAATTTCGGCCGCCAGCAGTGGCGCAAGGCTTCACACGCGTCTTTGCTGGAAAAATGTTCTCGATGCAATCTCTGCGCATCTCTCGCTTTGACATAGTTGGCCTTCTCTCCTGATTCGCGCGCGCATCCACCTCGTTGGAGATCCACAGCTCAAATTACGTCGGTTGCTGAGAACTGTGTGGTTATTATCGCTTGCTGGAAAGCGTACTATGGCGCTCCACCGGTTGAGTTAACGGCATACATTTGTATGATGACTCGTGCTTGTATAGTTGCATTCTATCATCCCCAGTGTACGTACATACCAGATTTTTGGAAATAACCGGTATTTTATAGACCCATGATGGTCTTCTACACACATGGCCATTTTTAGTTTACATTTTGCCAACATTGCTGTCAAAATCTGCTGATGTAAATGGAGCCATGTGTGATTGTTTACTGATGGTAAATCCAAAAGACATAATTTTTTGTGGAAATGATTAATTTTAAAATAGTGCATATTAAAATACACACATAATGACATTACAAACAATTGAAACTCAGACATGCAAAGTGACACGTAATTTCATAACCTCAAAAGCGCAACCTTTTGCGTGAACCAAGACTTTTTTTTTCTTTTACGTTGGATATAATTCCATTCAGTGAGTGACTCAAAACGTTCCTGCTGCGCAAATCCCACTGCGGTTTACAATGCTTTTCCCATTCTTCCAACCGCATTCTAAGCAGTCTGTATAGCCTACAGTTCACAGGGATGAAAGCCACAACCACAACCCGAACAATTTAGAAATTTACCGAAGAGATTCTGTCAGTGTAATAAATAATAGTTCTTTATTCTTTTCCGGGATAGTAAGTTAGGTTAGGTTATCGCAAATAAATTGAAGTTTGGTTGGTTAATTTAATGTTTTTTTTAAATACTCTATAATCGTTTTATATATATCCTTGCTAAAATGGTGTGTTTTCAAGAGCGATCGGCAAACTTCGGAGAACTATGGAACTGTTCGGGTGTGACTCGCATCCCTGTGAACTGTAGGCTTCCAAAGTAGTCTACACGGAAATTAGCAGAGAGTTGACAATAACAGAGTTATGAAATATGAGTTAAATTAACATAGAAGTAGAGTGCGGGCGAGGTGGCACAGTAGAGATCTTACGTGGCCGACATCTACCGAGCCTACAAAAACACGTGCCACTTTCTCTTGACCAATCAGTATTACGAATCGTCCCGAAATAAAAGGGCAAGAAACGGACTTTTTTTTAAAAAAACAAATAACTAAAACAACAATTATCCAAACCGTAAAAAAACTGTTTTCAAACAAATAAGTTTAAATGAACCCACATAAGTGAAATTTATTTATTGATAATTTATATATTTTGTAAAAAAAAAAAAAACTGTGTGGCAATCTCCGTAAGTTAACATACATGGCTCAAGAAAGACATAGTAAAAATAATTTAAGTTAAAATTTAATAGTTAAAACATTTTCATTTGTTTTCTATGACTTACCATGCCTCCTATAAAACAATGCCGTGGTGGCCGTGGTTGTATATCTGATCTACACGGTTATTTACTGAAACATTTTAATTCACACTTGTGTATTGATCACAACAAGCTGTTAAGCCCCACTTGGCAGCAAGTAGGCCACAAACTATTTGGGGGGGAAAAACACTTTTTATTGTGCCAAGCAGGAATAGGAGACGGTGGTCAAACAGTTGAGGTGGCAGATGTAAAGCTGATAGGAGGACAAAACAACAGGCAAGCAATGGTCAACATGCTGTTGGACAGTCAGTACAATATGCCGAGCAGGGCTGAGGATTCTGAGGAGGTGGACGGAAAGCTGATCGAAGAACAGTACACCAGGGCGAGCAGGCAGACAAAGAGCCGGCGGGCGGACAGTACACCAGGGCGAGCAGGCAGATAAAGAGCCGGCGGGCGAACAGTACACCAGGGCGAGCAGGCAGATAAAGAGCCGGCGGACGGACAGTACACCAGGGCGAGCAGGCGGACAAACAGCCGGCGGGCGGACAGTACACCAGGGCGAGCAGGCGGACAAAGAGCCGGCGGGCGGACAGTACACCAGGGCGAGCAGGCGTATAAAGAGCCGGCGGGCGGACAGTACATCAGGGATAGCAGGTGGATAAAGAGCCGGCGGGCGGACAGTACACCATGGATAGCAGGTGGTTAAACAGCTGGCGGGCGAACAGTACATCAAGGATAGCAGGTGGTTAAAGAGCCGGCGGGCGAACAGTACATCAGGGATAGCAGGTGGATAAAGAGCCGGCGGGCGGACAGTACACCAGGGCGAGCAGGCAGACAAAGAGCCGGCGGGCGGACAGTGCACCAGGGCGAGCAGGCGGATAAAGAGCCGGCGGGCGGACAGTACACCAGGGCGAGCAAGCGGACAAAGAGCCGGCGGGCGGACAGTACACCAGGGCGAGCAGGCGTATAAAGAGCCGGCGGGCGGACAGTACACCAGGTATAGCAGGCGGATAAAGAGCCGGCGGGCGGACAGTACACCAGGGCGAGCATGCAGTCCAAGAGCCGGCGGGCGGTCAGTACACCAGGGCGAGCAGGCAGATAAAGAGCCGGCGGGTGGACATTACACCAGGGCGAGCAGGCGGATAAAGAGCCGGCGGGCGGACAGTACACCAGGGCGAGCAGGCGGACAAAGAGCCGGCGGGCGGACAGTACACCAGGGCGAGCAGGCGGACAAAGAGCCGGCGGGCGGACAGTACACCAGGGCGAGCATGTAGTCAAAGAGCCGGCGGGCGGACAGTACACCAGGTATAGCAGGCGGATAAAGAGCCGGCGGGCGGACAGTACACCAGGGCGAACAGGCAGACAAAGAGCCGGCGGGCGGACAGTACACCAGGTATAGCAGGCAGACAAAGAGCCGGCGGGCGGACAGTACACCAGGGCGAGCAGGCGGATAAAGAGCCGGCGGGCGGACAGTACACCAGGTATAGCAGGCGGATAAAGAGCCGGCGGGCGGACAGTACACCAGGGCGAGCAAGCGGACAAAGAGCCGGCGGGCGGACAGTACACCAGGGCGAGCAGGCAGATAAAGAGCCGGCGGGTGGACAGTACACCAGGGCGAGCAGGCGGACTAAGAGCCGGCGGGCGGACAGTACACCAGGGCGAGCAGGCGGACAAAGAGCCGGCGGGCGGACAGTACACCAGGGCGAGCAGGCGGACAAAGAGCCGGCGGGCGGACAGTACACCAGGTATAGCAGGCGGATAAAGAGCCGGCGGGCGGACAGTACACCAGGTATAGCAGGCGGATAAAGAGCCGGCGGGCGGACAGTACACCAGGGCGAGCAGGCAGATAAAGAGCCGGCGGATGGACAGTACACCAGGGCGAGCAGGCGGACTAAGAGCCGGCGGGCGGACAGTACACCAGGGCGAGCAGGCGGATAAAGAGCCGGCGGGCGGACAGTACACCAGGGCGAGCAGGCGGACAAAGAGCCGGCGGGCGGGCAGTACACCAGGGCGAGGATACGGACAAAGAGCCGGCGGGCGGACAGTACACCAGGGCGAGCAGGCGGACAAAGAGCCGGCGGGCGGACAGTACACCAGGGCGAGCAGGTAGACAAAGAGCCGGCGGGCGGACAGTACACCAGGGCGAGCAGGCGGACAAAGAGCCGGCGGGCGGACAGTACACCAGGGCGAGCAGGCGGACAAAGAGCCGGCGGGCGGACAGTACACCAGGGCGAGCAGGCGGACAAAGTGCCGGCGGGCGGA
Source organism: Bacillus rossius redtenbacheri (assembly GCF_032445375.1). Taxonomy (NCBI): domain Eukaryota; kingdom Metazoa; phylum Arthropoda; class Insecta; order Phasmatodea; family Bacillidae; genus Bacillus; species Bacillus rossius. The sequence goes on along the minus strand of NC_086330.1, from coordinate 330,269,355 downwards.
CAGTACACCAGGGCGAGCAGGCGGACAAACAGCCGGCGGGCGGACAGTACACCAGGGCGAGCAGGCGGACAAAGAGCCGGCGGGCGGACAGTACACCAGGGCGAGCAGGTGGATAAAGAGCCGGCGGGCGGACAGTACACCAGGGCGAGCAGGCGGACAAAGAGCCGGCGGGCGGACAGTACACCAGGGCGAGCAGGCGAACAAAGAGCCGGCGGGCGGGCGGACAGTACACCAGGGCGAGCAGGTAGACAAAGAGCCGGCGGGCGGACAGTACACCAGGGCGAGCAGGCGGACAAAGAGCCGGCGGGCGGGCGGACAGTACACCAGGGCGAGCAGGCGGATAAAGAGCCGGCGGGCGGACAGTACACCAGGGCGAGCAGGCGGACAAAGAGCCGGCGGGCGGACAGTACACCAGGGCGAGCAGGCGGACAAACAGCCGGCGGACGGACAGTACACCAGGGCGAGCAGGTAGACAAAGAGCCGGCGGGCGGACAGTAACACTGGTCGCCCTCCGAACCGCAGAGCATCCCGTGGTCGTACGTGCTGCGCGACGAGGCGACGGGCGAGCCGCTGCTGGACGAGAAGGGACACCCGCTGTGGGACGGCTACTGCGTGGAGCTGCTGCGCGACCTGGCCGACAACCTGCAGTTCGACTACGAGATCGTGCCGCCCAAGGACGGCAGCTTCGGCAACCGCCGCGCCGACGGCTCCTGGACGGGCATGGTCGGCGACCTGGCCACCGGGGTGAGCACCACCCTCCAAACTACAACATATAATACCAGTTGATAAATAAAACTATCCAGAGCTCTCGGTATACGGCATTTGGTAGGAGTGATTTCTTAAATGTGACGCAAGTTACAAAGAACGTAAATGTGACTTGATGTAAGCTTTTGGACATACGCCATTGCTGAGCACATGTATGTCTGTAGAAGAAAACTACAAAAAAAAACCCAAAAGACAAAAACACAAATCAAGCAAAAAAAAAATACTGTTGTCAACAGGATATAAACACCACATAATATTCCATAACAGGAATATGGTCAACAAACAAAGAAAAACAAAGAAAAAATGGACTAACAGAACGAAAAATAAACACAAATGATGAAAGCTCAAAAAAATATAACCCAAAAAATCCAGCACAACAGTTAAAACGAGACAAAAACACGACAAATCGAAAAGACGAAACAAACACAATAGTTTTCCAAAACAGAAACAAGTGACGTTTCGGGAACTGTTATCTGCTCCCGTCCTCAGGTAGAGACGCACATGGTACGAAAACACAGGTGCGACTTGATTTTTGTCTTTTGGGTTTTTGTATTTTTCTTCTACAGACATACATGTGCTTAGCAATTGCGTATGTCCAAAAGCTTACATCAAGTCATGCACTCCCATTGCACAAATTTTTCAAAGATAAGAACGTAAATGTGTAACCGTGGTGCGTCCATCTGTCGCAGATGCTGCGAACCAAAGTTCACAAAGCCGAAGGAAAACTTTATAGTATCAACTGTTTAGTGAATTTTAACAAGATGGACAGTATTGTAAAATAAAGTTAGTTTTTAGAAAATCGGGCTAAAGCAGAGATTTATTATTTTATTAATTTTTTAGCTTTGATCGGAGCCATTTATTTATATATTTTAAAATTTTTTGTCTGCAAATGGAATGATTCGACAGTCCACATAGCATGTTTCTGCTGCGAATTATAATGGCGGGTGCGGAAACTACGTGTGATTCGGGTCAAGAAATGTAATTGAAAACAATATGCGAATGTATTTATCACGCTTGGCATTTTTTAAAGAATTTACGTTAAATTTATTGTCCAAGTCTTTTATTATAAATGTATTTGTAAAATTTGTTACCAAGATTAGATGCTACACAAACCTTGCGATTAGTGAAAGACTCGTTCACGTGTTTTTATTTTTGACGTTCTCTCGTTCCTCGCACGCATTCATTACATCAAATCTCCTTACTCGTATATCATTTTACTATCTCTATGTCATCGTGACGTTTAATTTGTCCGTTAAATAATTGGCTCACAGCTTTCATTGAAGAATCTGAGCCAAAGACTCGGGCAACCCAGTCATGAGGTACCTCAAGCGCGTAGCCAAAAGACAGCTGTGATTATCTTCCAAAATTCCTTCTAAGATCGCCTGGTTATCTGCAACCTGCAATACAACCATGCACAACTGGAGACAAACCTTCGAGCAAAACGATGTGTTGAGTCGCATTAACAATGCCACGGGAACATAAAGCTAGGCTGAGAGCCGCACGTACTAAGCCTCGTTACCAGGCATTTGAAATAGCCAACTCTGTCAAATTTATAACATTTGGTCTGACATACGCCATTGCTAGTTTTCACTGTGCTTCACAGAGAAAACCTGAAGAACGGACAAACAAAAGATGAATACACAAACACACACAAAGAAAACCAAGCCAAAATCATCTGATTTCAAATGTCAAAAGCATAGACAGTACAGAGAATTCCATGGAAGTAATAAAAGTCAGAACATTATCACAGCACATACGAACTGACAGTAACTAGACATTTGCGACAAGAACAGTAAATACATACAAGCAATAACTTTGGACAACACAGCGACCAATCAAGGAACCATTCGATGATTAAAAACGACAATACAGCAGTACCTAGTTTTCAAACACAAGGGTAGTAGAAATCAAAGCCTTATTGGCCGGGTAAAAATTATAGTCTGATCAAAAAAATTCCAAAGTATCATATACAAGAGCTTAAACCATGACAAAAGCAGAATGCATGAACCATAAGTGGCCAAGTAAGTTAGTTGCGCACAATAATATAAAAAAATGTAGCATGTGTGAAAATTTAAAACTAAATAGGCATTCATATGAAGGGTTTTACAAAACGGTAAGTAGAAAATCTAATTACTAACACTCCGAAAAATACATATGGTAGGTCATACGTAATGTAAAAACGAGTGTCAACTTCACATGCTAGCTGAACGTAAAAGTAGGCTCGACTTAAAGCAAACTAATACAGAAAATCCTTGTTGTGTTAACTGATTCATCAAAGTAATGCCAAACGCTAAAAGTAAATGACAAAAATTTATCTTAGAGTCTCCAAAAAAAATTACGTGAATCCAGTCAAAACAAAACGGAGAAATATACTGCAAGACTAAATATATTTTATCAGTTTGTGAAATAATGGCTAAATCTTCAGCACTTGTGGGCCTGGCTGTGTTTCACTTATTACGCAGTAAGTTCGCGAAGCAAACTGAAAACGTGTGGACGTCAAACTAAACAATTGCGTGCGTAAAGTGTGATTTCTAAACACGTCACGTAAACACGCAAACACCCTGAACGTCAGCACATCGACTTGCTCTTTATTTAAACGTCTGCGACACAAATGGTGGTAAATAAACTCTGTAAATACCCGCGAAAATCCTCAGCAGACAAAAAAATGTATATTGCTTCAAACTTGCAGTGACCTGCAAGAGGCTGATATTTCAGTAAATTGATTGCCAGTTTAAAAGTTTATCAAAGTCTGTTCACTGGGCAGCTTTAACTTGAAAGCAAACAGTTTCACGTTTTCTTATGAACATTCGCAAAATCTGAACAATTCTTGTAGATGCGCAGAAAAGTTTATTTCAGAAAATATAATCTATGAGTCCAGTGGGACGTATGTAGAACATAGCTGCAATCACTAGTGACTTTCGGACTTTCAAAAGTTGTAAGTAAATTCTGAAAACTGCAGATAAGTAAAGTTAGTTGCTGCCCTAGCTGGACACGAAATTCACAAGTCTTGAAGCACTGTCGCCGCAATGTCAGGCTTGCGTCTCGCAGCTACGGGACGGGGTAGAGCTCGAAAACTGGACCGAATGGAACACACAGATTCCCAGCGACATCTGCCTGGCAGATGGTCCACACAAGCAGCTCTCGCACGCAGCGGTAAGCCACGCGCGCAACCTCGCTCACAGCTGACCAATGGCGAGCTTGCTCCTGCCTCGAGGCACCGCCCCCACGCGGCGCTCGCCCGGTGCATACACCAAGTTCACAGAGCAAGAGTGTCCTAAGCCTCGCTGACAAGCATCATTAAGCAGTGATGCCAAAACCAAGGTTACAAAAGCAAAAACTATTAAATCAATGCAATACAACATAATAATAATAATAAATAGCTGTTAAGATAGTACCTTTAGAAAATGAAAGTATCAAATGAATATAGGCACTAGCAACTAATGAAATGAAGCAAAACCCAACAAAAATAGAACAATAATTTGTAAGTTAAAGTAAAAATGGCAACAACAAAAATTAATCAGAAAATATGTGTCTTAATATTTAGCAAAAATGAAAGAACTTACTATGTAATCAGAATTATGAGGTGGTGGTAAACACCTCGATATTAAACAAATATTCTGCTAAATAATGACGAAAGCACAGACGAATAAAGAAAGTTCTCAAGAGACAGCAGTTGAGACGTTTCGAGAACTTAGATCAATCCCAGTCATCAGACAACGCTTTTAACATATGACAGCACTTGATATTGGCTTGGTTTCCTGTGTATGTATATTTGTGTTTGAGTGTTCATCTTTTGTTCGCCCGTTGTTCAGGTAATCTATATGAAATACAGTGAAAACTAGCTAGCGCGTGTGTCTAACATATCGCAGTGTTTTAAAGCAATCTTCTCCATAGCGAGAATCATTCAAAGAGCTTACTTTTTTCTGTCCGACTCCCGCCAGCTTCTATAAGAGCATCCCACTCTTAGATTGCAGTGTGGAAGTAAATGGGCGCATTCTCTCTCTCTCTCTAACACACGCCGATTGCCGTTAGCATTGTCCTTGTTTCTTCGTGCGTTGTTGCCAAATATCAAACGAAATTTAAAATTTTAATTTTCGGACCAAGCTTTTTTAATATTGTATAGAATCAAAATACGCATCAGGCAATGCTTATTTTAAATAATTAACAATATTTTAAGTGTCCGAAAAAATTAAAAAACATAACTTATTCGCTGCGAACAGTTTTGAAGTATTCCGATATGTTTCACATCAAAAAAAGAAAACCTATTTGTGTATTTCATTCAGATTTTTTTTATTAGTAAATTAATGCCTTAGGACGCCACCGAACAAATGTTAAGACAAAAACTGTACAGGTTTCACTTAAATAATTTTTTTAATATATTGAAATGCATTTTCTCACAAACTGACACATGAAAAAGTTGACCCGCGGAAAAAAAAATTTCTATTAAAGATAGATGGGGGACGAAAGCGAGAAAAATGTTCACAATGAATTAAATTAGTTTTTAAAAGCAGCCCCATCTCAATTGCTTCTACAGTTTCCGTGGAAATAGCTGTTAAAGATGTGTCTTATCAGTACAAGAGCGCGCGCTGCCGTCGTAAGAGGAAACAGGGTCGTGTGTTTAGATAAGTGGGGTTCTGTCCTACAAGCAATTTCAAATACATGGCTTCCTTAGTCAACAAAAAATATTATAATCGGTTCTTGAACATAATATGTAAAATGTATGAAAGAAATACGAAGGAATTCAATAGCGATCATGGTACAAAATTTTGAATTATTTTTCTATCCTGCTCAACACCAAGCATCTTATCAAACATTGTTTTAGACAAAGTTTTGGAAAATAATTATGATATTATTACAAACAATTTAAACAGATTTGATAAGGTGTCTACTAAGGCAGTTACGTTTTTTGTCCGGTGAAAATTTTTTTCGAACCCATGCAGTTATGGCTGGTCGTATCAAAAATGTATTTAGAAAACATTTTTCGGCATTAGGTAATCCGAGTTATCATACGTTAAAACGGATTCGACATTATTCATATTATGGGAGTTGTTGCGATTTTTCTGTTTTTCAAAAAATCTTCCCCATTTCGAACCAATTGTTCGGATTTTTCCCATAAATTACTCGACCGAGAATTTCCATTACCGTATTTTATTTATCATTTTGGACATGACTTGTCCAAAAATACGGCATTTATCGGGCCCATGAAAATGTGATAAATATATATAATTATATATATATGGGATTTTTAGAACAGAAAAGAAAACTATAAGAAATTTTCGTCTACAATAGGTAGTTTTTATTTGAAATTTACATAAAAGTGGCATTATTACAAATTTATATGTGTAATAGTATAAAATATTATAGATTACGATATTATTTCTTAAAATGCTTCTTGTTCGATCCAAATTACAAAGACACTGATCTCCTGAAATTCGTAATGTGTTAGAGATTTGGCAACAGCGCGCGCCATAAGCCGTGTACTGCAATCTAAGAGTGGGACGGGCTATAGTGCGGCCAATAAGGTGGTCGCTTCTGGCTCGCCAGTGCAGAAAATGCCTCATGAATCAGTCAATGAAATCAATTTTGAAAATTTAAAAAAAAAAAGTTCAGTTAAACCTTGTCCATTCGGACTAACTGGGACCAAAGATAACCAATCAGGAAAATCGAAAATCGTGATAATGCGGGTAATAAGCAGAACAAAATCCTTAAATAAGCATACTTACTATTTCTTGCGTTAAAAAGAAATACGTTTTGTAGCAAATATAAATAGTATATAGCACTATATTATGTACAAGATATTTAAAAAATATATTAAAAATAACTTTTCATGTCATTTCTTACCAAAGAATTGGTCTACTTTCTTCTGTTTCAAACATGTGTATCGTTTGAATGAAACACGATCACGCAAACGCTTTATCATTAATATTTCACCCGGAGCGGTGTCTGGCTGACGCCCCAAGTGCGCCATGGTTTGGTGCGCTCTATTAATCACAACAACAAGCAATTTATTACCCCAATTCTACCATCTGTGCATGAACTTTACATTGAAACACATAAAAAAAGAATATTTACGTGACCATTAAATTAAATGTCTAAAAATCTGATGCGATCAAAGAGGGTCGCATAAATTAGGTTTTACTGTAATTTAATTTCGTTTTTCCTTCATTAATTTGGTAAACATTTTTATCATATATATATTAATTACTCGTGGCTACTGTATCATGTACATTAACCAAAAATAAATAAATCTATTAATAACAAATTATTACGACTTTGACATGTGTGTAAAATCTACAGTTGGAGAGCCACTCTTGTTGTTGGTTAGCAGAACAAACCGTAGCTGTGTAAAGGCTGATAATAGAAGTTTGTTTAAAATGTCTTGAAAAGAACTCAATAGGAAGAATCGTAAACAATAAACAATTAAGTGATTCTTACATCCATGATCAAAACAACGTTTGGTTGTGAATGCTAATCAAGCCGCTCTTGTATTGTTCTGTAGCCGTGGCGTTACTTCACGTTTCTTTCCTGTTCTTCCTGTTCCATTCTTGGCTGTTGTGAATCAGCAAGACGAACTAAAAATGACAAACTCACAGTCCATTACATTTTATTTTTTGTAAATGAAACCAATATACATGTAAAATTACAATTATTTGTACAATGACAAACTCACAGTCCATTACATTTTATTTTTTGTAAATGAAACCAATATACATGTAAAATTACAATTATTTGTACATTTAAATGAAAAAATACAAAATATTATTTTAATTAATACTGGGTTTGGATTTATGACCGGCCATTTATTCTCTGTGTGGTCCCAGTACCTCAAATAATAAAAGTTATTTGTAAACCGTTCCCTGAATATGTTTATAGTATTAACTGACAACTTAATAAACACTATACACCAAAATAAAGTCAAAATTTTATTATTCTGTAATCATTTTCATGGTTTGAAAAATTATTCTTGAATGAATCATCAATTAATATATAGAATTATGCGCCAATTTTCGTAAGCCCTACTTAGTATTATCTCGAAAAAAGTAGTTCATATATGAAAAAATAAAAATAAAGCCATGTTTTGTACAAAGTTAGAATATATTTCTTGTAGTATTATAAACTGTTTATTGGTTTCCAAAGGAATATTTTGTAAAAGTACAGAAAAACTTTTCCCCATGTGTATGTATATCTCAGGAAACTCGATTGGTGGTTGCCATAGTTTGTTATTGTTAACTTGTTTGAGTAAAATAACCTCTCTCTTTGTTTTAGGAGACGGACATAATAATTGCACCGTTGACCATGACGTCGGAAAGAGAGGAAGTCATCGACTTCGTGGCGCCGTACTTCGACCAATCCGGCATCTCCATAGGCGAGTGGTTTTGTCTCGTGATTGGCTAGCGTTTTTCTTCGCAGTACAGTCTCCACAGTATTATAGTCCTGGTGCTCAAAAATGTTTCATTTTGTTGTCCCCAAACTTAAAATGAATAATTTAACACTTCCACAGCTCACGGAACATTCATTCGAATTTGTATTTGATGGTATAGTTGATCGCTAGTGATTTTAAAAAGGTTTTATGGACATACGTTTTTGCTGATTTTCATTGTATGTCACAGAGAAACCACAATAATGTAAAAAAATATATGAATATACAAATTAACCGAAAAACAGGCTGAATTCCGGTGGATGTGAATTCACAGACACACAGAAAATCCCTTGGAATTAATAAGCAGGAAAAAAAATTACGGCCCAGACGAATACAGTGGGATAACAATAACGAATCATTTGTAACAAGAACAGAAAATACAGACAAACAACAACCTTGGACAACACAGCTATTAACCAACGAACCCAAATTGTGATACAAAACAGATAAAATTGGCAACATAACCACAGAACAGACAAACACAGGAGGCTTCCTACGTCAAAGCAGTTGCGACGTTTCGGTAACTGACATCAGTTCCCGTCATTAGGCACATCAGATTTTCCAGTGTCTACTATCAGTCTGTTAGTGCCTGATGACGGTAACAGATGTTAGTTCCCGAAACGTCGCAACTGTTTTGTCGTAGGAAGCCTACTGTGTTCACCTGCGCTGAGATAAATGTTTCCGAAAATCCTTTCACGAAATTCTCTGTGTTGTCTATGCATTCACACATTTGACATCGGCTGATTTAGGATTATGTTTCGGTGTGTTCGTGTATTCATATTTAATGTCCATTCTTCCAGTTTCTCTATGACATACAGTGAATATCATTAATGGTTTATTTGGCATGTCTACGCAATTTTTTAATAGTCATATGTCAGATCCCAATTTTCTGGAATCCGAATCTCAAATTCGAATCCCAAAGAGTTAAGGTCAAAAAGAAAATATTGTTCAATAAATTAAATATATATATAATTAGGTTGTTGAAACATTCTACCCTTAAAATGGATGTTTTACAAATTAAGTTTCCAAAATCAATACATATTGTAATTGTATTAATATAATTACAGGGGAATATTAACATGATATGTATGGAGAAAAAGGTTAACCTCGTAAACTTAACGGGTTATCAGTGTTGAAAATCTTTTTAATTTACTTTATATCCTCTAATGTTTTCCTTTGAATCTTTTTCCTCGAATACCAAATCTTTCACATACTGAGGACTTGGCATTTGAGGTTTCGATGGGCCCATTCCTAGTTTTAAATTAATATTCACCATTGCAAGAATAATTCATTGAACGTGATTCGCTCTTGAGTTGCTTGGCTTCCGCGTTGTGGCCGCGTCAGAGACGAAAATATATCACCGACGTTTCGGTCAATGTTGCAGTCGCCATCATCAGGGTCATTAACTGTCGATCAGACGTTCACACAAAGCGCAGATTTATTTTATTGTTTTATGGATTAGCACTTAATATGCAGTTTGCTTGCACTTTTAAGTCTTGCCTCATTTTGTGATGATTAGAAATGTTAAACATTTCAATATATTCTGTGTTTAGACAAATTTGAACCGCTGGTTGCTGAAAATGTCCTAACAATGCTGAATGAATCCAAGAGATAAAAATTATATATTCTACAAATTAATTTCAATATAAGGTAGGTTGCCCTTAAACTGGTTGAGGGTGAAAAGATGGGCATACAAATGTATAAATGGTACTGTGATTTTTCAAGGCATATATCACTAAGTTTCAAACAATTTGATAAATTAACTAAAATTTTCAAAAAAATTTGGTTAGGTACTGGAAAAAATGCCTTGTTGTGATTAGGATGAGCTTATGCTGTATTGAATTTATCACGTAATTACATATTGGTACAACTAAATAAAGTTATCAACAAAGTTTTATAATATCATCGGTTTATCACTGAGTATTTACAAAAAGAGTACATTTAAGTTATAAGACAACTTTGAGCACATTTATATCGATCAATCACCGTGTGCATTAAAGTACACGTACAATAAACAAATTTGTTTCTAGAAGGTGGGAGCGGGGAGGAGAAGGGAAATCAACAACATTACTTTAGCACACACAGTCAATGTGGCCGTATGACAAGAACTAATCTCGGCACAAACTTTAAGGGACAGAAACTGCAACTAGGAGTCGGATGATGCAACACGCAGAAATCAAACAACTCCAGAAGAAGGCCGCGAAAGCCTGCGATCCAGGGACGTCAGAACGTTTTCATGAGTTTGGGGGGGGGGGGGGGGGGAGAGGGCGAAAAGTTGTATTACACTTACCTCAGTCCTAGAGCGGGGGGTCCGGAAGCCCTCCCTCGGAAAATTTTTGGAATTTTAGATGCAAAATTGTGCTATTTAATGAGTTACCGAACCCAAAATATTAAATATGCCATTCCAAGGATTTGATGACGTAGTATGTATTAAATACTACTCCGACAGTAGGTGTAGTACAATTTAAATAAAATACCATCTAGGAATTTTCAATCATTTTACAGTATATTGACAATCATAAATTTGATTTTCTAATCAATGTGATCACCAGGAGGGGGGCGAAATGCTACTCTCGCCCCCCCATGCATAAAAGCACGGGGGCGACTCGCCCCTGCTGCCCCCCCTGTTCCGACGTCCCTGCTGCGATCTTCATTGGTGATTCGCTGCTGATTGTTGTCCTGATTGCAGTGATAAGGAAGCCGGTCCGGAAGACGTCCTTGTTCAAGTTCATGACGGTGCTGAGGCTGGAGGTGTGGCTGAGCATCGTGGGCGCTCTGACAGTCACCGGGGTCATGATCTGGTTCCTGGACAAGTACTCGCCCTACAGCGCGCAGAACAACAAGGCCATGTACCCCTACCCATGCAGGTAACCTCTCGTGTCTAACGCGAGGGGCACAAGGGATGAAATGGAAAACAGAGGTGTGCAATGTGTTAGACATTTATTCATCCAGAAACACATACCCTTAATGACATACAGATTCACATACAGAGCATACGTAACACACTGTCATTTGTTTTCTAGCATGAATTTCCGACAGGAATATGAATGTCTTTAATCTCGGGTTAAGGGTCACTTCGGCTGAGGACTCGACACCGCTTAAAACACGTAAAATATTTGTTACGATCATTAAAAAATTAAATTAAAATCGTCATGGGAAAAACTACTTGGTTCGTAAATGGATAGCCCAATTAAAGATTTTACTACACAGTGTACTATTACTGGAAATGTTACTACTGGTGTGATACTTCGTTACAACTCCACGTTGTGGTAAACAAATTTCTCTATGTACTGATTGATAATTTTTTGTATTTAGATATATTGTTATTATAATTATAGTTGGGCGCCGTTTTTCTTCTGTTCTGTCAGTACAGATTTACTTATAGTGTAGTGCTGTAATCGTATCAGTACCACCAGTGGATACCATCCAGAAGATTGATACAGCTGACATAAATTGCTAATAAATACAAATAAAACTGAGATAATTTGAGAATATAATAAAATATGTTAATGGTGCGGAAAAGGTTGGGGGAAAAAAAATATATATACTGTAGTAATAAGATCTGATGGTTTCGGGCACAGGACACAAAACACATTTAATATAATGATAACACTATTCTTACACATGCATATACGCTTGCAATGACTTAAGAACTAATGTATACACAAGAACACAGGCGTTGATGTAGTTTGCTTTAGATTGACAAAAATTAAAATAAAAAATATATGATTGTTATTTAGTGTGATTAAGACAGACCTGGTGATGTGTAACTGGATCAAATTGACAGGAGATACGGTGCGATAGATCATTAAAAAAGTTATTTAAGTTCGTTCAGAATTAAAATAGGTCCAGAAAAGATTAACTCAGCTTTAAATATTTCTTAATTTAGCTTTATGCAGTTGTATCACAATTAATTATTATAATGTACCACGGCTAGTTAGTTCAGGGTTCACGATGATTACTTGACAAACAGACCTCTGGTATATTATTTCAACTTACGATGTCCTCGAAATGTTAATTTAAAAATACTATAACTGATTTAATTACAATTATCTTCGATATATAGCACAGCTAGTAATGCAAAGCAAAGTTACCACGAAGTTACTAAATTGGTAAGTGGCATTACTAAGAGAAGCGTGGCTTTAATGGCTATGGCTTAGGCTTCCATCGAAATATTGAAATAATTACGTACAACATAGTCACTTCTCGCCACATTTACTCACGGCACGCCTTGGTATAGTGTAGATTCTGATGCACAATATATTATCACAACACTTAATAAATATTTTATATAATATCAAAATTTTTACACGGCGGCGTCGGGCTTACGATGTAAGCCTCCGACATTTATTTTTCTATATTCTAATACTTCCTCCCTGTTGAACAAAAGTCTTATTGTTAACTTAAAATCTGGTTGCTGATTGGCTGCTGTAAGACCATATCCGGCGGCCTTCGTACACTAGTAAGCAGCAAGATACAGGTAAGTAATATTAATTAATAAACTTACAATAAATGACAGTTAAATAACAAAATAACATAAAATAATTTAAAATAAATTCAGTCCAAACTTATGTGACGTAAACGCCGTAATGTCTATTGTTGATGTAATATAAATAAGAGTTTAGATTGTTCGTGGCTGGATCTCGTAGAAATATAATTAACAATATAAAATTAACTCTTACATTTCCATACTAATATCTTAACATTCAACATTTCATTTCACAATAATAAATAAACAAAATCTGAACGAAAACCATGTTATCGTACAACAGTTTTATTGATTGCCAATATTTAGATCACTAACAAATAATCTTCTAAAAATGCCCAATAATAAATTACACTTAAAAATGTTAATTCCCCAGTCACTCGGTTCTTACACACCGCACGCCTCGCTGAGCCGCACCTCTGGCGCAACTCTCGTCGCAGCACCCCTCGTAGATCTCCGTCGCGGGACTAATTTGGTTTTGCAGCCATTCATCGCAAAATGCCTAAGCAAAAACCGGTTACGCTGGAGAAAAGAAAGAAAAAAAGCGAAATCGCCCGAGAAGAGGCAATTAAAAATGTAGAGAAGTGTCGTAGGTATCGAATGAGGCAAAACGTAGCCGAGAGAAATGAGCCAGTGGGATAAAACGAGCCCCCAAACGAGGCTCGAAATTCGGACGTGGATATGTTCTTTGATGATTCTGATGTTGATATGGAGTCAGCTGAACCGGTGATTGTGAACGATGGGCCGAGTTTGTAGCAGTTTGGTGTCGCAAATTTTCTGGCGTTGCCGCCGACCGTAAAGTAAGTCGTTCATCGAATTCAAGTCATAAAATAAAGCAACATAAATTTTGTTAAATTATTTTATTTATTTCATACACAAAATTCTCGTTCAGAGCGACGAAAATTCATGAAACAAACCCCTGGTGCCTACCAAGAATTTTTTTGTAAATGGAACAGAAATATTCGTGTAAATTTACATGTATTTGAAAATTGGTAAGTATACGTGAGAAAAACTGTATCACTGCAATATAGCGTTAGCAGTATTACTGGGTTCGGATTTTCACCCGGGCATTTATCATCTGCGTTTCTCAAGAATATGCACATGTTTTTTTTGCTAATGACTTGTAAGGCGTCTCTACTGAGTAACCTATGGTTCGATGCTTTTTTGGTAGATAGGCCTTCATTGGCCCAGAATCCTATAGATAGACTGCGAGCCAATAGCAGAATAAGCATAGTGGAAGACTCATTTGAATTTCAGCCTATCGCGAAAGGAATCCGTGTTTTTTTCGGTCTCTAGCTATGTAATATTTTTTAAATAAATTTCAATTTCTCACCCTGCATCAAATTATTAGACATTTCGACTGCACATTTTTGCACCAATCATAAAAAAAAACAACCCACTATTGATAACAATTCAAAATAAAATCAAACACGCTGAACTTTTCGGGGAAAAATAATCTTTGCACGACTTACGTAACTTAGACTAATCACACTGAAAAATAAAATATTAACTTAACAAGTTATTTGCTTTAACTAGCCATATTTTAAAATAACTTGCTAAGTTGACAAAGTTCTTTTACTTACAGTATTACTAGTCCAATTTACCTAGTTATATTTGTTTGCCCTATAAGTCTTCCAAATATATATATTTTTTACCTACAAGTATAAAAGGTTTTATTTTATTTTGAATTTTTCAATAGTAGGATTATTAATGATTGCGTGTAGCGTTTTTTTTGTCACAGCATCTAATAAATTGGTGCAGGGAGGCGATTAAAAACTTAAAAAAAAAAAAAACCTATAACTCGAAAACTATGGCATTTATTGAATTTTGGTTTGTTTGGTTCGGAACAGTAATTTACTGGCCTGTTAACAGTTTTCGGCCTGACTCTGAACGAGGGGTCACCCTCTGTGTGTGTATGTATGTATTTAGAGACAGGGCCGGCGCGTCCATACAGGCGAACTAGGCAACCGCATAGGGCGCCAAGTAGCTGGGGGCGGCGCAGCACGACACATAACAGCTGATATAACGATTATTGAAACTAGATGAAAATGGATTTTTGTAACAGTTTGGAATGTTTATATTGATATAAGTAATTATTTAAAGTTTACGGTGACTTGTTTATGATTTGTAATAAGTAAAAAGTATAAAAAAACACAAGCCTGCTTACATTTGATTGTTGACAAAATCTTAGGTTTACGTGATGTATTTTGAGGCAAGGAAATATTTTTTTGGAGTGCCCGGGGGGGGGGGGGAGAGGGCATTAAGGTTTTTCGCCTAGGGCGCCAATTTACCTTGCACCGGCCCTGTTTAGAGATAGAGAGAGAGGGTGGATGGCGTGTGTCTGCCGCAGGGAGTTCACTCTGAAGGAGAGCTTCTGGTTCGCGCTGACGTCGTTCACGCCGCAGGGCGGGGGAGAGGCGCCCAAGGCCTTGTCCGCCAGGACGCTGGTCGCCGCCTACTGGCTGTTCGTGGTGCTCATGCTGGCCACCTTCACCGCCAACCTCGCCGCCTTCCTCACCGTCGAGCGCATGAAGGTGACGCCGCTGCTTTCGTGTCGCGGAGTTGCACGAGCGGAGATGTCACCGATGTTTTGGTTAGCGCGGCACTCTGCACTCACTTTATTGTACGTACGATAACTATGGGACGCGTACCGGAATCATCGTACACACCTGGGCGAAATTACGGTACGAGCAAATAAATATATATATATATATATATATATATATACGGGACGAAATTATCGTACGTATTATTTATACCGGGGCGAAATTATGGTACGTTCTCCATCCCAAACACACCTCCTCTCCACCCCTCGCTCAGATTCTAACAGCATGTCGTATGACGTCATGGCCACCATTTTAATTCCAGTGTTTGCTACCACCATCGCTAGGGTCAACTGCAGGCGTCGGCCATCTTGGATAGCTTCACAGATAATTCTATGTTCCGCTTCTACCATGGAGATGCAGAGTGACCGAAACGTCGGTGAAATGTTAGCTTCCGTTGCGGCTGAAACCCAGAAGGGAAGCAACTCCAGACGGTGGCAGCAAGATCCTGCGATCCTTGTTTCTTTCATATTATGTTTTTTCTTCTTTCCTTTAACATTCTCAAAGTTGGTAGTATTTTAGACCATGAGTTCTCAAACTTTTTGAAGTCGGGACGCATTTAAAATCCTACATAAAATTGTAGACGTGCCATATACAATTATTTGTGAAATGTTATATAGGGCGGTATTCCAAGATATTCGAGTAAGGTAGCAAAAAAGCTCTACCTTGTGAGCTCTGCGCATGCGCGGAATTTGGACAACAGTACCGCAACGGATAGGACACCTTAATATCTGTTGCATAAAAGAAAAGGGGGACTGGCCCTGTATCATATCCAACACCCAAACTCTTATTTTTGTGCCTAGGAACCCCGGGGCCGTAGTAATTAAGTCAAATATAACAGGGGAAAATTATTGCTATAAATATTAAAAGAAAACATACCTTAAGTTTACTAAAGTTTTTTTTTTTTTTTTTTTTTTTATAAACAGTGAAAAGTGACTACAATCTCGTCCAGAAATAAATGGCTGTTCGAAAATGAACTGCAGATTCTTTCGAATAAAACATAATAATGATGTTTTAACAAAAAAGAGTGTTATATCCTTAACTAAATGGTGTGACAGAGTAACTATAATAATTTTAATTGTCTGATACATATTTGTCTGGAATACGACAGGGTGCACGCGGAAATATTTGGGCACACCAGTGCGTCCTGACGCACACGTTGAGTACCACTGATTTTAAAAGTTAAGTTTTGAAAAATGTGTGTGTTTTTTTTTCTCCTGAAAGAACGACGTACATACTAAAAATGACAAATTTAACCACAAGCGCCACATACAAATGGTTAATTCAAAACAGTGTACCACACTATTACTTGTTCTAGTTCATGTTAGAGTTAAAATATAAAATTTCTCTTTAATTTTTATAAACCTTTAAATAAATACTTATTAAATTGATATAAATTTCAATCAACAATCAACTATAGTTATAATATGAATTCATTTAAAATCACGTGCAGCGAGAATATTTAATTTAAGAAAATAAATTATTGAGAATGTTACTTTCTGTTGTATGGTTTTGTATTGTTTTGTTTTGACTGATTTTGTAAACGCTTGAGTTACGTTTTTTTTTTCCTTTCATTTTAGTGAAACTTCTTTGGACGCGATGAAAGTAAAATTTCAATGCCGAATAAGCAACGTTTTCGTGAAACATTATTATTAAACGTTTCTGACGCGAAAAGGACAAGAATAGGTACTTGGCCAAAGAGATATAAAGAGACCATTATGCTATATCCGTTGCTGGGCTCGATTCCGTTCTCCTCGTGCTATGACTCGTCTCCAGTCCCCCCACCAAAAAAAAAAATAGAACCGAAAGAGATAGATGAACGAAAGAACAAGTCAGAGCGTCATAAAATATATATAGGTATCATATACAGTCAGCTGTGAATGCCTTAAATTTTGTTTTATACCAAAGCGCTCGCGTTCCTCCTTGTTCAACCAGCAGCGTAGAGAGCGCTGTTGAGACAGTCCCTGCATTTCCCGCATAGATAGCGTTACCTGTTTTTAATTTCATATTTAGTTCAGACATTTGGCATGTTCCAAATGGTAGAATTGTTTGAAGAAACGGCAACACGCACAGTTCTTCTTTATGGCGTATTTAAACAGTGAGTAACATTTATTGTTAATTAATAATTATTGATTGATCAATAATTGTTGATATTCTGAGTAGATATTTTGAAATGAGTAACAATTTTTGTGAATGTTGTTTAATTTATTTTTATTTTAATAAAATTTCTAATAAATACAAACCATTTGTATTCTTAAATACTTAAGATGTATCTACGAGTCGAGGTTTTTCTATCACGTGTACTGAGTTACACGCGCACTTTTTATTTTTCGTAACTTGCGTAATATGCAAACGGGTATTTTTTAAAACTTCGCTATTCAACTGTTTGCGTATCACCTTTCTTCGTCGTCATATTCGTCGCGTGGTGTGTTCCCGTTGCAGTCTCCCGTGGCCTCCTTGGAACAGCTCGCCAAGCAGTCGAGGATCAACTACACCGTGGTCAAGGACTCCGACACGCACGAGTACTTCAAGAACATGAAGAACGCCGAGGACGTCCTTTACAAGTGAGCACTTCGGTATTTATTTTGAAAAAAAAAAGGAACCAAAATTGCCATGTCAAAGTACATATATACGTCAATTTACACATTCGCAGTAATACCGGGCTTCGTATTATACCTTCAATTGTTAAAGTTATTTGTAAACTGTACTCTGAATATTTTTACAGTTTTCAGGGGGATTAGGCCTCTCCATCCTGCAATTTTCAAATATTATGTTACCACTCGTACTAAAACTTCCGTGCTAATATTTTTGGTTAGGCATGGCATAGGACTTTGCTTTGACCTAATCCTATGCCATGTCATAGGACATGCCTCTGCCATGAAGCCATCATTTGCGAACTGGTGTGATTATCATGACATTTGTGAAAAAATAAGTTATTTCCTCGCGGTGCTTAAAAACGAGAGCCTGTTAGTAAATTCGTGGTTTAAACAAGGCATAGAAGGTCTGAAAGATATGATTTATAACTTGACATTCCCAAAAAAGTGGGATAAATATATAAAAAATTATAACTATAGCAAAAATATGGAATAAACTATGATGGCGGGCACTAATAACATTTAACAGCACACATCAATAAGCATTATAAAACAAAATAAATTTCAGTTATTGAATATTCGATTATCTTTTCTGTGGTTCAAAAAATCATGCTTGAATAGAACATCAAATACAATATAAAACTTTGCGCCAATTTTCGTAAACAATACTCATTATTATCTCGAAAAACGTATTTCATACATGCAAAAATAACCATAGCCATGTTATGTATAAATTTACAATATCTTTATTATAGTACTAGCTGACCCGACAGACGTTGTCCTGTCATTCAATTCAAACTGAAATACTATACTAATAATAATTATTTCTATAGTTGTATATTTTGATATTGCATATGTTTGTAAATTTTATTATCTCTATAACATAATGTTTATTGTAATGCTTGTTGATACACAATATTGTTAGTTTTATTTCCTGGCGCGTAAAAAATAACGCTGATGGTTTTCCGACACGGGAACAGGCGACATACAGTTGGCCATGTGAAAAAATGTATTTTCAATATTAATGCCACAAACACTTAACGGCTGCCCTTGCGATTTATTTATTGACATTGCAAATGCAAGCCGCACTGGAAATTGTAACCGTTTAAAGTCGAATGGCATGTCGTTCGGAATCATAGGGATGCGTGGAATCAAAACGTCTTCGCCTTTATACTTCCCTTTTAAAATTGTGGCTTCGATGACGTTGTTCATTAATTCCTTCACCGCAAGCCGGGTGCCATTACAAAGACGTGGCTGGTTTATGTTTCGTAACATTATGATTACCGATCCGATTTTTAGTTGCAGATTATGAGGTGGTAATCCGGGCAATTCCAGGGAATTTAAAAATTCCGTTGGATAGTTGACATCATCTTTGTTAGAAACGGAATCAACCGATTTGTATGTCATCAATTCGCCAGCTATCTTACTTTGAATTTGAAAATTCATTTCTTTGACATCAAGGTTTTTTGCAGCCAATATAACACGTTCACTTAACCAAACATGATTTTTGTAATTTTCAGCCATCTTTGGGAAAACCATCTCGATGAGTTCAGTCTTTGATTCAGTAAAGTGACAAAAATTTGCAGGAAATGTAATGTATCCAGACGATGTGTCAACAGGAATTTTCCCATTACCAATATCGAGCAATTGTTTGGAAAATACTTCACCAGATTCGTCATTTTGCAATACGACTCGCATATTCATAATTAATTTTAGTGTCTTGACGTATTTCCATAAAATGGACGACTTCAAACATGCATTAAGTTCGTCGGCTGACGTTGATCGAGGCATTACTGGCAATGTTTGTCGAAAATCACCTGCCAATAGAATCATCGCTTCACCAAACCGGTTTTGGTTGTTTCGTAAATCTTTCATTTTGCGGTCTAATGCCTCCAAAGAGTTTTTGTGTGCCATCGTGCATTCATCCCAAACGATTAATCTGCTTTGCTGCAACACTTTGGCCATCGCAGAATTCCTCGAAAGGTTGCAAGTTGGAGTTTCATTAACTTGCATGTTCAACGGAAATTTGAGTGCTTAATGAGCTGTTTTACCGCCTTCCAACAACGTTGCTGCGATACCTGATGATGCAAATGAAAGTGCAATACCGTTTTGCGATCGAATCTTTGCCAAAATCAATTATATCAAGAATGTTTTTCCAGTTCCACTGGGCGCATCTAAGACAAACATTCCGCCAGTTCCATTGTTCACTACTTGCATGAATGTATTGTAGGCATATTTTGCTGCTGATTTAGAAGAGTTACGTGTCTTTGAACGGTTTTTCTTAATGTTTCGCAATCGTATTGGGTTTCGCGTCTCAACTCTTTATTAAATGCGTCGTGCATTGGGCGATTCGGCTTTGTCATTCCTAATTGTAATAATCTTTTGTTGGTAAGCATCAAGCACATGTCCTCAATTAAAATTAATGCTTCATTGTGAATTTCTTCGTTCATTTGCAAATCTGCATTCAATGTTCTAAGACGCATCTCATGCAATATATCTTCGGCCATATGATCTTTATATTTGATCCATATATCAATCGGTGTGGATGGGAAGCATGTGCACAAAATTATAGCAAACAATGTTCGTATTTGTTTAGCATTTGACGACATTACAGCATCTTCGAGTGTGTGGTCCCAATGAGCGTCATTCTCTAGCAATCCCAAATGTTGGTAGGCTTCTCTGTATGTGCCGCACAATACACCATTAACTGTTCGCAGATGTTGGAATGATGTGGGGCCACGAATACTGACTAATATTCGTTCGTATTATGTATAATCCTTATAAATATAATCCAAGACTTTGTCTGAAACAATTTTTGCTAAGAAGAACCATTCCTGCAAGGGGTTTTAAAAAAGCTGTGTGAAATAAAAATCATAATTTCTGTACTGAGTACATTGTCAAACCCGTTCTTAATTATTGTAAAACTTCTTAATATTATCTACTACCGTCGTCTAAAATATTTTTTATACGTGCAACCATTATTGCAACAAACGAAAAAACAGGAGTTGAAGGAAAAGACAATTCTTAACTCTCTTAGTAACTACATAATCAAATATGTTCAAAAATTTTGTATGCCTAAATAAAAAGATTTTTTCAATATTTTCATATTTAGTGTTTGCACAATGTGTTCGTTTTTTCAGTTACTTGTGATAAAACAATATTGAATGCAGTGGTACATATATTTATGCAGGTGCGAACTTAATTAGACTTCCGAGAGAAGCTCGGTCTTGCAGGTATTATTTATTTATATTCAGTTCCAGGAGCTTAGCATCTCGTCTAAAGCGACGTAAATAGATACGGCAGGCATAACTGAACAGGAGAGAACAGCGGAAGGGAATCATGGTCTACAGCACGGGACCGTCCCAGCATTTACGATACGCGTGTACTCTTGAGATTAGGCTTCCACCCGGTGTCAAGGAGTTCCCCCCCCCCTCCCAAACCAATCGTCCCCAACCATATTCTCTCGATTCCTGAAGCCTCCTAGGTAAATACTTCCCTCCTCTCACATCTAGTATCTTCCCCTCAAGCCCATTCCACGCCCAAGCAGTCCTCTCCAGTAATACTTGCTTCCTCTTTCCGTTCGTCACCACTCTCCCTGGATCTTCCACTTATGATCCCTCGTCCCTCTATACCACCCTCTATACCAGCTTTCCCCAACCCTACTCCCCCTTAATCACCCCAAACAGTTTCACCAGTCTTTCTACTTTCCTCCTTCTTTTCACTGTTGTCCCACCCTAGCTCCTTCATCACCGAATGTCTTTGCAGCTCTCCGTCACCTCTTCCTCGCGTGAGTTCGGGAAACCACAGAAAACAGACATCAGTGAGGCCGGATCAGGACTTAAGTGCTGTGCCACCTTTACCTCGCCCCGTGCCCATCGTCAAACACGCGCGTTTGTCGCTCCGGAAATTATCTGGCGACCGAGTTCTCGCCTTACAATTCAACCAGCGCAAGTCACGTGCAGACCAATAATCCTGCCGTCAGTACACATGCGAACAGTGGATGTTGAGCTTCGACCACGCAGTAAAATAACTAAAGAAAAAAAAATTAAAAACAAAAACATGTCAGCGAGTCTTTCAGTACTCGCCAGAGATGTGTAACAACTAAACTAGGTAACGAGCAAATTCATGTATTATCATTTTGCAGCTATACTTATAATACGAAACTTGAACACAAAATTTGATTTAGAATTCTTTAAAATAATGCCTAGCGTGATAAATATACGGAAATGTTTATTTCAATTACATTTCTTCAAGCTAATCACACGTAAATTCCGCGTCCACCGCTAGAATTTTCTGCCAGAGCAGCTAGGTCGACTATCGAACCATTCAATTTGCAGACGGAAATTTGAACTATATAATAAAACGGCTCCAATAAAAGCGAAAAAGAATTGAAAAAAAATTAAACCCCGGCTTTAAACCTGATTTTCAACACTGGTTTATATTACATAGTTTCCTTTTGGCTTTGTGAACTTTGTCTCAAACCAACCACCACAGATGGCAGCACCGTGTTTACACATTTTCGTTCCATGCGACTTCCGTTCTATTCACGAAATTACTCCCACCAAATGCCGTATACCAAGAGCCAAGATGTTACACAAGGAAAGAAAACATTTTATCCTAAATATGTTAAAAACCAATTTTTTTAATAACTGGATCTGTATCGCTGTGGATAATCTGCACACACACTTGTCAGTGACTGCAGCGTTGCAAGACGAAAGTCTTAAAAATGTTTCACTTAAGGGGGGTTAAGCCTCGCCATTTTTAATTTGAAATATTTTGATACAGCTTCCAGTAAAGCTTCCGTGCTAATTTTTCTTTTATTGACCTAGCATAGGAATTAACTATCGCTACTTGTTGAAGTCAACACTCATAAACTGGTGTGATCATCATGACGGTTGTAGTCGCTCGCGTCAAGTAATTTCCTCACGGCGCTTACAGACTAGAGCATATTTTTAAATAAGTTGTTGCGACAAGGCATAGAAGGTCTGGGAGATGAGATTTATGCCTTGACATGCCAAAAGTTGGGATAAATTTATTCAAAATTAGAAATATACCAAAAATATGCGAAAAACCAAAATGAAAGCACCTAATCCCCCTTAAAGGTATAGTTGAGGCAAGTACCTGGATTCTCATGTTTTAGGATTGGATTGCCGGTGTGGCCATCCAGATTCCTGTTTCCCGAGGTTGCTCAGAACTCACTCCGACCAACTGCTGGGATGGTTCCTTGCCACAAGTCACTGCCGATTGGTTCCCCAACAGCCCTGTTATGTGTCATAGCGTGTCATCTTTTCTAATGAAATCGTTGTCGGGAAGTTAATGATCGGTCCCTCACACCATGTGTGTATATTTATTTATTTATATATATATATATATATATATATATATATATATATATATATATATATATTGTTTTCATTTTCACGACATTTTTGCCATCCAAGGGCCGAAACTGAAATTTTAACTCGATACCTCCCTTGATTTGTTAATTGTAAATTAACAGATGTAAAAAGTCACGTAAGTGTTCGTATTTATTATCTCTGATACTTCGTAACAAAATCTGCAAAACAACAAATGCAATCGTGTTAAAAAATTTGGTTTTAATCCGTGAATAATAATGATGACGAGAAAAGGAAAAATTCAACATGGCGTGTATGACCGAGACATAAGATGGCCGCCTAGCTGGATGCACAGAGCTTCAGAAGCGAGGGGTCGCTAAGAGTAGTATATATTGGGGGCTCCTGCGTCTGGCTTCTGGCTGTGGAGCCGGGAGCCGGTCCGCCATCTTGGATTGTGATGTCACGGCGGCCATCTCGAATGGTTGTGACCTTGACCTTGACCCCGACGGCCATTTTGGATCCGCCATCTTGGATCCGCCATCTTGGTTGACATCATTGTGTTCTAGAAAATTCCGTCGATGTGTTATCCGCCATTTTGAATGATGACGTCACTGTTGCAATTATCGTTATGGTCACCATCTTTAACTTTTTTATTTATTATCCGATTTTAATGAAATTTTTTTTAAAATTTATAAAAAAATTCACTTAATAAAATTTTAATAAAATATTTATAAAAAATATACTTTTACGACACGGAGTTCGGAGTCCTCGGTTCGAACCCGTCGAGTGCAAAAAAAATAAAAATGGTAACCGATCCTTCCCCCGTGGTGGCTGCTGGCAGACTGACTCCCACCACTTTTTTTCAAAGCATATATAACATCATCTAGTAGACGTCATGACCGCCATCTTGTCTTCGATGCTGGAAGCCATCATCATTGTATCGTCGGCTAGAGTGCACCAACGCCATGTTAGTTTAATTTGTATCCGCTAGAGTGCAGTAATAATTTGTTATTGCTGTGACACCCGCCATCTTGTCATTTGGCCGCCATCTTGAAAATCAGTAATTATTTAGCTAGAAATTCGGGAAAAGTTCCAAAATGCATTAAATAAATCACTCATTAATTTACATATTGATTCGATCGATTCCCGTCCTCGGTTCGATACCCGATCGTTGCAATAATGTTTAATTTTATGTAAAAAATAATATTTCAATAAACCATGTTCATCATTCGTAAAGAGACTCTAAATCCTCTACGACCACCATCCTATCAGACATCAAGACCACCATATTGGAATGCGTAATTTTAATGCTAGAGATTCGGGAAAAAGTTCAAAATTTATTAACTAAATTTGTAATATATATACTGATTGATTAGATCGACTTAGGTCCTAGGTTCGATCCCTGGTCGATACAAAACAACTTCAATATTTTAAAAAAGTACCACTAAAGTGGCAGGTTTGAGAAAATAAAAAACACCACAAGTTCCTTTAAAAAAACTTTTATTACATACATACTACACTACTACAAGTACAAAAAAATACACAGACAAATTACTAAAGTCTTGTGGATTCCTTGATTCAAACAGTTTTCCTATTATACGGACTAAGTCCTTTACATGTTCGTAAATGTCTATTCAGTTTATCTGGTCGACATATTGGTATACCACAATATTCACACAAAGACGAATTATCGACTTCATTAAAAAGACAGTGATATATTTCGTGTCGTTGTGCACTTTGAATATTTGCCAATGTTTTGTTACAAAATATACAGCTTGATTCCGATGAATGTACAGCCAGTCTATCACAATTCCTGAGGTGTCGTTTTAATCTTCCATATTGTACAAACTTGCTTAAACACCTGTTGCACTGATATGTAATGCGTTCACAGTTATTACTACAATTGTGTATTACATAATCACATAATTTCAAGTTTTTGATATTCTCGCAGTACGTGCAGCCGGGTGATGGAACACCGTTGGATTCACCTTCCTTCATCAATGACACTGGAACTGTTGACAACCATTGTAACACTGCTGACATGTTAACTTCTTAATCCGTTGAGGTCTGCTCTGCAGAAGATGTTGCACGCGTCGAAATCTCCTGCTGTGCTGAGAGAACAGGTGTAGCTGTAGACATCGTTGACATCGAGCTCTGCACTGTTGATGGTAGACCTTCAATCCAGGTTGGTGTTGATACTGGTAATGATGCCATCGAGTTCTCAAGAATAGCTAGATACCGGTCTATTAATCAAGTCTAACTATCCGTTCATCACCGCAGTCAGAGACGGACTGAAGTTCATATCACCAGGGTCTCACTTATATAGTCTCATCAGCTGGTACAACACACGAGTCAAAACAATAACCATGTTCATTATACTTGCAATTAGCTTTCTCGGAGCATTTTATATAATGACGATGTAAGCTGTCGAGACGTGAAATTAGTGTATTGCACTTATTGCACTGAAATTGTATTCGTTTCAGTATATTATTCGGACAACTGCTTCTTTCATGTCTGCGTGCATTCGTAGGTTTTGTAAAATATGCGTCACAATATTTGCATTGATGCGCTGTACGCTCTTCATTAAATGAAGTCTGGAATGCAGATGGTGGAACTTCAGCTGATGATGGAACAGCACGTATCATTGTCTCCTCTGCAGCAGGTATCGGGATCTCCACCGCCGCCGTGGTCTCCTCTGCAGCCGGTATCGGGATCTCCGACTCCATCATCGTTGCTGCCATCGAGGTCCCCGCTGCTGTCGGTAAACATTCTATTCCGGTCGACATAACTAAATCTCACGAAACTTAATGGAGAGAGCACGTCCGTACTGCACCGCGACCAGAGGTGAACTGCGGGTCCAGTCGTCTGAACCTCGCTTATATACCCGTGGTCTACTGGTATACTACATGAGTCAAAATATTGTCTGTATTTAAAAAAAATTTTTCCTATTAGGTATCTAAAAAAATTGTAGAAATAAAAAACACACAAGTTCAAGTTTTACACATTTATTTACAAAATTTACACAAATACATATTAGGTTAAGGAATCAAGCATTTTCACAAGCAAAGTCTTTAATGCCGCACGAACTGACCCGTCGACTCCGGTTCCAACCGGTTCGTGGACTCCGGTTCCAACTGGTTCGCAGGCCACAGGAGCAGGATCACAGTTTTCCAGCTGGTCATCTTCTGCGACGTTGACAACTCCGACAAGACATGGTCGATGACGTCTGTGACCACGTCTACGCCTGGGCTTTGGCTCAGTGCTAGTTGGGACAGATTCACTGCCTGAACTGCGACGACGAGACGCACGCCGTTTGGCAGTCTGCGTAGAAGCATCACAGGTCGCAACAGGTTGCAACACGTCCATGTTTGGTGTTGCACATGCAGACGAGGCGACTACCTCAGCGATGCTGGCAGGAAGGATTGTGTGTGGTCTCATGTGATAGACGGCACAGTTTCCAGGTTCGCAACAATCTACCAGCTGCTGAGTCGGTTCGTAGGACACAGGAAAGTGCGCAAACCGCCAATGCTGAGCGCCTCCATCACAGGTTTCTGTATATGTACGTAGATACCCGGAATCCCAATAGCTGTACTCGACACTGCTGAAGCTAGGTCTTTCGCTCACGTATACGTTAACAGGATGAAACGTAAACATCTTCTTGCAGGTCGAACGTCAACTGAAGGCAACTACGGATGTACACCATTTATATATGCAGGCTCCTACTAACACTATGTGTGCCATTTCTGCATTAACTGCGAGTTTGTACAGGCACAGACACGATCAAACTTGTCACGTGACTGCACGTCGTATATTGCACTAAGCTTGCGCAGGGAAGGACAGCCGTAGTCGGTCTGTAGGTCTACAATTACAACTGACGCATCACACAACTTGCTCAGCCATTTCTTCTGTTCAGGTCCGACAACGTAGATTATTTCGTTTTGAACTAGTAAATCTTCAAAAGTGTTTTTCACTTGGTGGTACGGAATTTTTCCTTCGTCCCACTCTAGTCCGTGATAATATTTACATAGCCATTCATTCGACCGTTTACTTTTTTCGTCTAGTAGTTTCCACGGATACGGAGGTCGGAAGCTGCGGGTTCGTGTCTTGTCTCCGGAGGTGACGCTAATTTCCTTGAGCACGAATCCATTTTGACTCTGGAAACCTTGCAGGTTGCAGTACATCTTGTCGCTAGCAATGCTCGGTCGTAACTAAATTATTTTCGAAAACGAAACGGTATTAATGTCAGAATTTTCACAAGTTTGTCTCTACAATTGTACGATGCAAGCCGATCGTGAAGTATCAGACAAAAAGCATAGGTGTTTGGTGGAATATTTCCGCTAGTCGTTATCTCGATCCTACAGTCGATGATGTTTGAATTTATTCGATTAACCTGTTTGGAAACGTCAAACACCATAAACGGAGCCTTGTTCTTGAAACTGTCGGGACTTAGTATCGGTGACTGTCTCCGCCCGTAGTAAGCTTGCTGAAACTTGGCATACATTTGATATGCTAGAAGAAATCTTCCACTTTCAAAATCCATGTTCATGTCAACGTACGGATAACTTTCGCTGTTTAAAAATATTTTTACATTGCGTATTTGACAGTTATCGAATACGGAGCGACTCACTCCTGCATTGAATTGTCTTCCGGTCTGAAGACCGACGATGTATCTTGGTTTTTCCGTAGCGAAGCTGGACTTTACTATCCAATTGATACGCTGACTATGAGGCAAGCCAGGATAAGTTTCCAGGCTCCAGGATCGGAATGGCACATCGAAGTTCTTGCCATTTTCTATGTTCTTCAACATCTTGACTCGTTCAACGGTGCTCACTTGGATGTGGGGCAGCATCCACTCAATAGACTGTAGTGTTAGCGAGACATCTTGAGGGTTTTCTGCAGCGACGACAATTGCATTAATGTGCGTGTTGGCTAGAAGCAGTACGAGCTCTTGTTTCGAATTAATGATTATATGCTTGTAGTCCTCAGCGAATCCAAGAAGCATGGACAGAGGAACACAAACTTCGAACTTCCCTTCGGCATAAACCGGAAGCTTATATTCATCCTCGAGAGCCCAACCGGCCATCTTTGCAGCAGACAGTTCATTTGGCGTGAGCGAAAGGTAATTTTTCATAGCAGATGTTATGCCTACATCTCTCGTCTGGTCTACCTCGACGCCATTGAGTACATATGTAATGCGCTCGATTAGGTGAAGAATACCATTGCAGGATATTGATGTCGTTGTCGGGTGCGTACCATCCGCTTTTGTAAGCGTGCCTCTTATACGTAGAAATGACTGCGAAAGTTAAGTACAAATATCTTGGTGTTGTACTGCAATGCGTACTTCCGATGGTAGTGCGTACGGTCCGAGCAGGAAAGGCTGGTACTCGTGCAATTCCAATACTGAGAAGATACTTTATGCTGTCAGGTGTTAATGCACCGATGTCTGGTAGAGAACTGTTCTTATTCACTACAATACGATTTCTTTTATAACTGTTCGGTGTTACGAACTTTATGCCCATCGCTTCAAGTGCAGACGTAATGTAATTTCCTCGTCTTGAAAATTCACCAATCGTTCTCGCTGGTCAACGATTCTGACGACGACTTCGTGTGCGCACTTCACGACGACTGGAACGTAAATGATACTTTGCGGTACTTCTACCAGTTTATATTCTGGCGGGACCATCGGCGAAAACTCGTGCAGCATGTTGCTTAGTCTTCCGTTGAGGTACGTTCCACTTGCCAAATTACAGATTATTCTTATGACATTCACAGGTAAAATGTTTACTGCGCGCGTAGATTCGTACGTTCTTCCTGTATCATACACCTTTGATTCGAATCCGAGCATCGTACCTATGGTCCCAGGTTTCGTAAAGTCGACATTTTCACTGCATGTTAGAATACTTTTTTGAGTGTTTGGATTTCCACGCAGTTGAAAGTCTACATCCTGTGGTAACATATCCCTGATGTAATTTGCAATGTCGTCAATTTCGTAAGAGCCAACAGGTAACTGTATTTCATGAGCGGACCCATCGCTTTTCAGGAAGCAAATCTTGCAGTTTTCCTCGTCGATATTAGGTATGGCATTATACGTTTGAAAATCTACGAGTCCGATACACCATTCTCCGTCTAAATCCAGAGGCGGGAAATGAACCGCCCGCAGCTCAGATGCGTGACCTGTCAGGGTAAGTGTTATCGACATGACTAATAAATTATCATCACTGCACAACCTTTAAGTAGCAATTGTTATTTGTCAGCTAATTTTTGTTTGTTAAAAAGCGAAGACACAAGTGTCCGCAGTTTGTTTGATTAGGCCTCTGTTCCGTTTCGTAATTGTAAAACAACGTAGTGGACCAGCCCAGGTACTGTCGCAGTTCAGGCGGAGGCCGTAAATTTCCAAAACTATCGTAGTACTCGGCAATATTTCCAGACTTTACATAGGCCACCCAGTGCGTGCCTTGACCCGCCGACGTGTCTAAATTAATTATTGCGCGCTCACGTGTCTTTGGCTTGCTGGGCAAAGTGTCTCGCATAAACACGCCGCGGAAATTTGGTATTTTCAGTTTGCGTGCGTACTTTATTAAATCTATATTGGTGAGCGGACGTTTCGGCAAAGAACTTAGGATTTTTTCATTCGTTTCTTCCTCATGCCTCGTCCTGTCTTGTGAGGTTGCAAGTAGAGTCCTGCGTCGTTTTTTTTACCGATGGCAATGGCTTCCATGTTGGCATTGTGTCGCTGTGCTTCTTTTAACTGCTTGCGCTCATTCTTCGAAGTGTTGACTGCCCGCACTATACCGCTCGTTGCACCGATGAGGCCGCCGAGAGCACCCAATGCAGGCAAAAGCAAAGGAAGAAATCCTCCTATAATCTTCTTGTCGAGAGTCTGTAATTTTTGCTTGGCTTTTTGCACGCCTGCACCAGTCTTGCGTTTGGTCTTGCGTGAGTTAGTCTTTGACTTGATGGAGCTGGCTCGACGAGCACCCAGTCCTAATTTCGTCTTTGCCTGCATGATTTTAGATACGCCCCACGCTGCGATTTTCTCTCCTAGTCCCGCGTTAGGGCCGGTTTCACCAACAGGGATAATGCTATTTTATCGAGATAAAGTTCAAAAATATCTCGATGTTCTAGTTGTTGTGTTTCATCACACACTTTATCTCGATTTTCTGATATTATCGAGATAGAATACTTAAACCTCGGAATTTGGTGGATAAAGTGAGAATATCTGGATAAAGATGTAAAAATAAACAAACACATCACAGCATGCATTATATTTTTGGAGGAAATATGGCTCGGGCGATGTATAATTTAATTCTTGAGGACAGTGATGATGAAGAACATTTTCGCGAACGTCGGCCACGATGGATTCAGGAAAGAAGCGATTATTTTGAATTGTATGACGAGGATGATTTCAAGATTCACTTTCGTCTTTCTAAACAATCGGCTATGTTTGTACTTGAACATATTGAAAACCAACTAGAGTTCCCTTCTGACAGGTAGGTTTATTTGATTCTAAACATCCATTTAAATTTTCTAATTAAATCTAGATTACTAACAGTATTTATTTTTACTTTTAGGAACATGTCAGTTTCACCCATGAATCAACTTCTTGCAACACTTCGTTTTTATGCAACGGGATGTAACCAGCTGTCTGTTGGGGACTACGTTGGTTGTAGTAAACCCACAGCACACAGAATAATCCACAGGGTTAGTTGCGCAATCGCTGCTCTTCGGCCTCAATTCATAAGATTTCCTGAGACCAGAGAAGAAATTCATTCGGCCCAAATGAAATTTTATCAGATTGCAAAATTTCCCAGGGCTATTGGTGCAATGGATTGCACCCATGTCAGAATACAGTCACCAGGTTTGTTAAGAATATCATTGAGCATAGGTTCAAAGTGAATGATATGTCAAGGCATATTGTTAATACAGAAAATATTTTTTTTCAGGAGGAGAAAATGCAGAGTTGTACAGAAATAGAAAAGGGTACTTTTCTATCAATATTCAAGCCATTTGTGACCCAAATGTGGAATTCAAAGATATTGTTGCCAGATGGCCTGGATCCACACACGATAGTACAGTCTTTAATAACAGTAATAGAAGAGCATTCTTTGAAAGAGGAGCATATGGAGATTCGGTATTGCTTGTGGATTCAGGCTATGGTTGTAACAAATATCTAATGTCTCCATTGAACAATCCCACAAGTCGTCAGGAACATCTTTACAACGAATCGCAAATACGATCTAGGAATCCAGTAGAACGAATGTTTGGATGCTGGAAACGGCGCTTTCCAGTCTTAGCTTTAGGACTGAAAGTCAGCCTAGAGAATGCTTTCCCAATCATTGTGGCAACTGCAGTGCTGCATAATATTTTGATACGAGCCGGCGAAGAAATTCCACCAGATGATCCTAACATTATTTGTGAAAAACCGTGGACTGAACTGCTGGAGGAAGGTTACATTAGGGATCAAGAAGGAAATGTGGAGAGAAGGGCCAGATATGATGTAGTGAGACGGTCATTAATTGAGAACTATTTCAGAAGGTAAGAACAAATAATATTAAATTTATCCGATTGCATATACAAACTCCTATCATATTTAATAATTTTTGTTGTCTCAGTTTGTTGTAGATGGCCTCGAGAAAAAATCATCAACAAATTCGTGAAGATGTTGCAGCAAGGATCAAGGGACAAAAACTGTAAAATGGTTTTATGTATAATTGTTATTAGTCAAATAATTAGTAATGCTACAAATATCAAATATATATATAGATAATGATTTTCAATACAACTAGGTTTCATTACAAATATACGAAATCAGATGCTTTGAAATGCTCATTGTAAATAGAGTTACAAAGAAAAATTGTATACAAATTACATAAAACATAAAATTATAAACCATCCAATTCTTTCTTTAGTTTTTTAATCTGTAGAGTCATAAATTCAGTCTGTAGCTTTTCATGATTCAGCCTTTCTTGTTCTTGTTGCAATCTCACTTGACGCAGTTCTTTCATAGCTTCATTTTCTTCTGTTGCATATTTCTTACATAATTCAATTAGTTCAATTTTAGCTTTATGGAGGGCACTTCTTTCATTGTTCTTGCTGGACTGCAATTTTGGCCGCCGTCTCTGAGTCCAGGAAGACTTCCCCGCGATGTTTGGCAACTGACACTCAAGGACTGATTTTGCAACATTGTTACTATTATCGGGAATATGGTCTCTTGAAGTACTTTCACAGTTGCCTTGCTCAGTGCTTACCATAACCGTTTCTTTGACACAAGGGAATATCACTGGTGAAACTGATGATGTTGAACTGGCATTATTTTGTGGTACAAGAGCAGGACATATGGGGCCTCTGAGCATTGAGGGAGTGTAGTGGGACCAGTCTCCATTAAGAAGTGTCTGCTGAAAAAAAAAAAAGAAGACACTGTTATGTGAAAAATGTAAACATTCATCGTACTGTTAAGTTTCTTTGTTACGTTAATGTTATTAACATTTTAAACTGCTTTGTAATGTCTGCTACTTTACACTAGTTTGAGTCTCCAGGGTAGCAATGTCCACCATCGAACCTATTTCCAGCTCTACGACTGCATTTTCTTCTGTGTTGTTTGATTCACCTGGAACAATACTATTCTGGTTAGTTCACATGTGATGTTATAAGCACAACAACTTAACGGTTTAACAAAATAATACATATAGGTCTAACATTTCCAATGTTCGACCAAATATGAGACTTCTTTTATGTAAGAATGAAACTGATCAAAATTATTTTAATCAATCATCTACATCATTTACTACACAGAAAAATGTACTGAAGGAGAAGGCTATGAAAAACCATTACTTTGTAGGAATACTGTACTTACTTATGCATTGTAATGTATTGACCATTACTGCATCTGAGTCTGAGTCAAAGATATTATTGTGTCCTTTAACTACAGGTTTTATTAAAGTATATACGCGGCCCAAAATAGGGTCATTTGTACACTTTGTGGGGGGTCCTCCACCTGAAAAAAACAATGTATTCAATTTAATTAAATTAATTGTCAATGTACATTGCCATTTGTAAAAATATATTAAACCACTTCCTTTCACTTTGTATAGTAAGTCACAAAATAAAATGTTACATTTTGTAATACAAGTTGAAAATATTTTTATACAAAACATACCTGTCCCAGTTACCATCTGAACTTTTTCGTCTGCATACTGTTTCCGTGTCGTCTTCTTCAGATTTTCCCAAACAGATTTCAGGTTATCTGCAGACCTGTGATGGACTCCTGACACACAGTTGAAACTACTTGCAATAATTTGCCACTGTTTCAATTTGTTCTGTTGTGTTACTGCATCCGTGCGCTTATTTTCAATTATGTTAAAATGTTCTGTCACCAAATCTAACAAAACAATTTTTTCTTCTGGTGATAAATTCTTATTTCGTGGTTTTTTGGCGGAACAAGTGTTTTCTTTAGCTTCCATTATCTTTATTATCGCTACACGACTTGAATAACAACAAACCTACTCGCGATATTTGTTTACTTTTCTTCCGAACATCGAGATTTCAAAAAGAAAATCGGGATTTTATAATGAATATCGAGATATTATTATCTCGATTATCTGGGAAGAGGATAAGTCGTGGTGAAACGGACACAAGATCATCGCGATTAAAATTCAAGTTTAACTTTTTATCTCGATAAAAATATCTCGATTTTCCATTAAGTTTATCTCTGTTGGTGAAACCGGCCCTTAGACGATTTGCTTATATCTTCGGCTTCCTGTGCCAATATCTCGTCGGCCCGGTGTCTGGATTCCAGGTCCTTGCTTAATGAATATGCGATATCGTGCTGCTTGCACTTTTCGTCGAGTGAATTAATGCCCACGTCACCGCGAGCTAACCTTTTCGCTAGTTTAGTGCCGGGGCCGCAGATTCTGTAGCCGGGAATGTGTAGCTCGAATGGTAGGTTGTTTATCAGCGAGTTCACGAGTCCCGCGCCGATGTGTTGTTTGTTCTTACCTCTTCGAGTCATTACGCACAACTGACCAGAAAGTATAAATGTGTTTGATTTTATACAATTACTTTAGCACAATGCAGGTCGTCAAGCAAGACGTGTGTTTGCCCGTACGCATTACGCAAGACGATGTATTTAGTGCGCGTGAATCACGACATGGCTTACTGTTGCCTTCTGCCGTACGTTGCATAATGGCGGGTCCGTCAAACTGCGGCAAAACGTGTGTTTTACTGAGTTTACTGGAGGAACCAAACGGTCTTCGGTTCGAGAACGTTTACTTGTATTCCAAATCGCTGCAACAGCCAAAGTACCAGCGACTAGCTACAGTTCTACGCTCGGTGGATGGTCTGGAGTATTTTCCGTTTAGCGATAATACCGATATTGTACCTCCAAGCGAAGCAAAAGCCAATTCCGTGTTTGTTTTCGACGATTAAATGTAAGAGAAACAAGGCATAATACAAGAGTACTTTTCCATGGGCAGACACGCCAAGGTAGACTGCGTTTACCTGTGTCAGACGTACAGTAGAATACCAAAACATCTTCTACGAGACAACGCGAATGTCATAGTACTTTTTCGCATGGACGAACTTAATTTACGCCACGCTTATGACGATCACGTAAACACCGACATGACGTTCCGGGAATTCAAAGACATGTGCTCCTTGTGTTGGAAAGAAGAACACGGATTCCTAGTTATAGTCAAAGATTGGCCGCTATATAAGGGCAGGTACAGACGAGGTTTCGATAATTTTATTGCCAAACATGAGTCATAGCATTTCTAAATTTGGACGCAGCAGTCGAGACTTACGTACTGCTCTCAAGTCTCATGACGACGTTATCCGCAAATACATTTCGCTACTGGCTCAAAAGGTGAAAAGTGTGAAAAACGAATTACTAGAGTATCTCGTTGCCATCGACCAGCGTGTGGAAGCCTCGGATTCTCGCATTCGCGACATGATCGAAGTATCGAATGCACAAAGACGTGACGATTTGAGAACTTTTCAAAGTAGTCTGAAAGCATCACTATCTCACTTGTCAACAAATTCAGATTTAGCCAAACACAAGAAAGAAGTTTCTGCGAACGAATAACAAAAGTATATAAGGAGGTCTTGCAATAAGTTTTCAGCCAGTACAATGTCGGACCTGGCCAGTGACCTTCATCGAGCTATACGGTCTGTTCGTGAAAAATATTTACTTGCTAGACGAACCAGACTTGCACGTGAGATGGAAAATGAGGAGATATTTAAACTAATCATTAGTCGCCTCGACGAACTTAAAAACAAGGAAGAACCAGCCATCATTGTGAAGACAGAAGTTGAAGATGAAATGCCAACTGTAAAGAAGAGAAAGTATGAACCAGATCGAGAAGAAGAGGACTTAACAAGTACAGAGTCCATGCACAAGAAAAAAATACCGAAAAAGGGACATCAAGTTAATGCAATGGTCCGACCATACCTGATATCGTTTACGAGCCGGAATAATGACACGACCTACGGAGTGTACAGATAACATAATAAGTGGTTCCTCGGTGCTAAAGAAATAGACTTTCTACCAGGAAATATCGTGCGCGTAGAAGCGTTCAAAACACGCGGGACTCCTGGTCTGTACGAATTGCTGTTTCGCAGGGAGCCTAAAGGATATTCTCACATAGTCTTACAAGAGTACAAAAAACTGCTAGAGCTAACCAATGCACATTTTCGCGATAACGATCCAGATAGTGGTGTATATAAAGACGTAGATCATGAAAAAATCGACATTCTCGCTAATCTCTTCAGTGAACTAACAATACATGGCGAAGGTTTAAAAAGCTAGAAAGTGGTCAGATATTTGACTACGCATATTGGGACGACCCTAATGAATTAGTTGATCGCCTTAGAATTCTACATGCTTCGCTTAGTGTAGGAAACTATTCGCACATCAACGAAATAGTCTCCATACTTGAAGAACTGAGGGAAGCCGGCTACATACAATGAGTCGAACCGGAATCGCTCGCGAACTTCATGCTCCTGCTAGATGGAAATACCTTCGTCGCAAAGTCATAGTTCGTGGAATTGACGATTTATTCCAGGCGGACCTTGTTGAGATGATACCGTATTCCCGATTGAATAAAGGTTTCAAGTACATGTTGACAGTCATCGATGTTTATAGCAAGTTCGCTTGGGCTAGACCTGTCAAATCAAAGACTGCAACTGACGTAGCCAAGGCCATAAACAATATTTTACGTGATGGACGTGTACCGTCGCACCTGCAAACGGACCTCGGGAAATAATTCTACAATGCGACCTTCAAGGCTTTGATGAAGAAGTATGGCATCAAACACTACTCTACATTTAGTAACGTCAAAGCCTCCGTTGTCGAAAGGTTTAACAGAACTTTGCGTTCCAAGATGTGGCGACAGTTCACGGCTAACAGAAATTACAAGTGGCTTGACATCTTGCCGAAACTAATAAGCGAGTATAATTCCACGGTGCATTCTACCACGAAAATGAAGCCAAAGGACATAACAGACAATCGCCTGCTTCAAACAGTGTTTTCCAACACGAAGAAGAAAGATCCACGAAAGCGTAAAACTAACGTCGGTGACATTGTGCGAATCTCCAAGCAGAAAGGTATCTTCGAGAAAGGTTTCACTGCAAACTGGAGTCCCGAACTTTTCCGTGTGACACATGTTCGTGAATCAGAGCCTAGGACCTACTACCTCGAAGATTTGGACCACAAACCTATCCATGGCGGCCTCTATGCCGAAGAGATTCAGCCTACGTTGTATCCCGATACGTAATTTGTGGAGATGATTATAAAACGAAGAAAAGGACGGTCCTACGTCAAGTGGTGGGGCTTTCCACCTCGCTTTAATTCGTGGGTGGCTGATGCGGAAATCGAGAAATCCACAAGACTTTAGTAATTTGTCTGTGTATTTTTTTGTATTTGTAGTAGTGTAGTATGTATGTAATAAAAGTTTTTTTAAAGGAACTTGTGGTGTTTTTTATTTTCTCAAACCTGCCACTTTAGTGGTACTTTTTTAAAATATTAAAGTTGTTTTGTATCGACCAGGGATCGAACCTAGGACCTAAGTCGATCTAATCAATCAGTATATATATTACAAATTTAGTTAATGAATTTTGAACTTTTTCCCGAATCTCTAGCATTAAAATTACGCATTCCAATATGGTGGTCTTGATGTCTGATAGGATGGTGGTCGTAGAGGATTTAGAGTCTCTTTACGAATGATGAACATGGTTTATTGAAATTTTATTTTTACATAAAATTAAACATTATTGCAACGATCGGGTATCCAACCGAGGACGGGAATCGATCGAATCAATATGTAAATTAATGAGTGATTTATTTAATGAATTTTGGAACTTTTCCCGAATTTCTAGCTAAATAATTACGGATTTTCAAGATGGCGGCCAAATGACAAGATGGCGGGTGTCACAGCAATAATAAATGATTACTGCACTCTAGCGGATACGAATTAAACTAACATGGCGTTGGTGCATTCTAGCCGACGATACAATGATGATGGCTTCCAGCATCGAAGACAAGATGGTGGTCATGACGTCATACTAGATGATGTTATATATGCTTTGAAAAAAAGTGGTGGGAGTCAGTCTGCCAGCAGCCACCACGGGGGAAGGATCGGTCGCCATTTTTATTTTTTTTGCACTCGACGGGTTCGAACCGAGGACTCTGAACTCCGTGTCGTAAAAGTATATTTTTTATAAATATTTTATTAAAATTTTATTAAGTGAATTTTTTTTATAAATTTTAAAAAAAATTCATTAAAATCGGATAATAAATAAAAAAGTTAAAGATGGCGACCATAACGATAATTGCAACGGTGACGTCATCATTCAAAATGGCGGATAACACATCGCCGGAATTTTCTAGAACACAATGACGTCATCCAAGATGGCGGATCCAAGATGGCGGATCCAAAATGGCCGTCGGGGTCAAGGTCAAAGGTCAAGGTCACACCAACCAAGATGGCCGCCGTGACATCACAATCCAAGATGGCGGACCGGCTCCCGGCTCCACAGCCAGAAGCCAGGCGCAGGAGCCCCCAATATATACTACTGCTAAGGGCGACACTAACTCGCGCATCACACGCCTTTTCGCCTCTACGGGCCGGGCACCGAACTGGCGTGAAGTCTTCTCGTCGGTAACGCGCCTCTATGGGACTTTCTAAGCCGTGACATTATCATTTTATGTTGGAATGTTAACGATAAAGCTCTTTACACGTCCTTATATATCATTTACGATGCTGCATGTGGAAATTTTCATATATAAAACGTCTGTGAAAACAACCCTTTTAGTCTTTTCTGCTGTCCAAAAAATACTCGTCATATTTGAAACCATGGAACGAAACTTTATACAAACGTGAAATGCTTCTTAAATATTATGTTCGTAACGAGACACTTATTAAATCTTGAGCAGTTTGTAAATGGCGTGTTAACACCTGGAGCTCTGCACACCGTTAGGCAACCCAGCCAGACGTTCAGCTTGGACCAAAATGATAATTAAAAAAAATTGGTTGTCTGTAAAGTTGGTTTACGGACGATAGTTTAACGTGAAAACGTCATAATAAAACATTGATTAAATGATTGCATACTTGTATGAATAAAATTGAATAATTTTTATTGAATTATCACTATTTTGTATGGATACAAAGAAGGAGTGAAATGAAATCTTCAATTTAATTGATAAATTTACTTTTATTTGCACTCATTGATTCAAATATGTTTATTACTTTAACGAAGAGATTATTTTAACTATAAATTTTATACATGTTTGCTATTTAACTTCTTCCAATCTGTGTTATTCTGTTAAGGATAGGACGATGATAGGAAAAGTAGGAAACGAATGGGAGTGTTTCAAGTTTAATGTGCCTCGAAAAAGTCAAATCGATGGTTGTTCCAATCGAGTGGAAGAGAGATAGATGCGGCG
This sequence comes from Bacillus rossius redtenbacheri, assembly GCF_032445375.1. Taxonomy (NCBI): domain Eukaryota; kingdom Metazoa; phylum Arthropoda; class Insecta; order Phasmatodea; family Bacillidae; genus Bacillus; species Bacillus rossius. The sequence goes on along the minus strand of NC_086330.1, from coordinate 330,230,214 downwards.
CAAGCGTACAATGAGGGTAACGGGAATTGTGTAACGGGACAATGCGCGTAACGGGACAATGAACATAACGGGACACTTTCGTGCGTGCAGCCGGCGTTCATCGATTTATTAGACGTTGTCACGTCAAAAAAGGGAAGGGGGTGATTGAATTTAAGTTTGGCTTGTTGTGTTCATGGTGACCAACGCGCACGACGTTGCCCGCAGCGTGTGGAAGGACATAACGCTGAACAGCACGAGCGACCAGTCCAAGTACCGCGTGTGGGACTACCCCATCAAGGAGCAGTACGGACACATCCTGCAGGCCATCACGCAGGCGGGCCCCGTCGAGAACGCCTCCGTGGGCTTCCAGAAGGTACGTGACTCGCGCCGCAGCTCCAAGCTCATTACACTCAGTTCTCGGACTGCTCGTCGGAGAATGTTAACACTAATAAACAATAATAAGTAGAGACCTGCAAAATTCGCGGATTCATTCGGTGATAGGCTAGAATTCAAACATATGTACCTCTTAAATAATTTTGCTATTGACTTACTGTTCATCTGGACGAATCTCAACCAGTTATAAAACCCTCAACCAAAGAAGGATCGAATCACAGACAAACCAGCTGAGACGACTTACAAGTCGGCATCCAATGAACTTGCGTTATTTGCCCGAGTGTACAGGGGTATGTGCAGTCTATCCTGAAGGCCATCGAAACCGCTAATTTTGCAGGTCTCTAATAATAAGTATGTTCTTGCTGTATACTTGATCGGTTTTTTAATTTTTTTATTTTTTTTTATTTATGTTCAAAATCAGTGAACTCTGTGTCCGTGAATTTACGAAGATCCCTGGAAAAAAAAAATATATATATATATTTTTAACTAGCGTTCTTGGTAAATTCGATGGTGAAAGGAAGCAAGGCGAAGGAAGTGCTTCACAATCGTTGGGTTTGTCCGATTGTCGCTGTGTTGTCCAATGTTTTATTTCTTTATCTACTGTTCTTGTCGCCCCTGTCTCGTCGTTTTAGCCCACGGTGTCCGTCTGTGCTGTAATGATTTTCGGACGTATTCCTTACGTAGGCTGATGTTAGCTGTTGTCTGTGTGTTTGCATGTTCATATTTTCTGTCCGTTATTGTTTTTTTTTTTAAATTGGGATACAGTATCATGTCTAAAGTAACATCTATAATCACGATGCTATAACGTTTCACCACACAGCTGGTCAATAAATCCTTGGGCGAAAAATGCATGCCAATGCTCGCTCAGAGCACGTCTGGAGGGGTGGAGTCCCCACCCCGCTGAAGGGTGGATGCAGTGAGCGGCGCGATAGCTCCGGCACTAGCCTGGACAGCTAGGAGAGGTTGGATACACTTCGACCAGACCACAGGCTCCTTGGGTGGCTGAGGAGGGGTCGTTACCACAACGCCGAAATACCATAACGCCGAATGTCAAAATTGACCACAACGCCAACAGCTAGAAAACTGCTGTGTACCACAACGCCGAAATAACAACTGAATGAAATTGTGTGTGCTTCTTAAATGTACTTTAACACCGAAATACAACAATCAAACCTAACCTAACCTAACCTAACCTAACCTAGTCTAGTCTAACCTAATCTAACCTAACTTAGTCTAACCTAAACTAGTCTAACCTAACCTTTGTGGCAGTCCTGCTATGACATTTTTCGGCGTTAGTGTATTTCGGCGTTGTGGTAATTCGGCGTTGTGGTACACAGCAGTTTTCTAGCTGTCGGCTTGTGGTCAATTTGGCATTTCGGCGTTGTGGTGCGTCCCCGCTGAAGGAGTCCCAGAGATGTGGCAGAGACTTGGTTAAGCACCTTGTGTCGCTCTTAGGATGGGGATTCATAAAATCAAGCAGAGTTTAGCCGATAAGTGAAGGGAGGTTTGGCATTATACTGAGATGGGTTGCCCCAGCCTCTCGTTGTTAGCTCCTCCTCCAAGTTGCAATGAAATGACGTGTTCGTTTTTCCCTGCGGCTCTAGGGAGCTCGTGCTGGTGCATTCAGCCCTACACGGGGGCTCTTCAGCTCCTGGAGATATTTCAGATTACTTTGCGCTGAAGTGAGGAGATCGGTGTTTTCGTTGGACAGGTGATAGCGGAGGAGGACGGCAAGTTCGCCTTCATCCACGACGCGGCGCAGATCCGCTACGAGGTGTCGCGCAACTGCAACCTGACCGAGGTGGGCGAGATGTTCGCCGAGCAGCCCTACGCCATCGCCGTGCAGCAGGGCAGCCACCTGCAGCTGGAGATAAGCAGGAGGTGCCAACCCCGCGGGCATTCCGCACGATCGCGTCCGCAGATGTACTTGGAAGTGCGAATCTCACACTGGAAACTGAGACCTGGGCCCTTTAACTATTAACGAAAAAAAAAAAATAACTTGGCGGGACGTTAGATTTTCAATGATAATTTAACTACTTGACGAATTATTGCTTTGTAGAAGACGGTTAAATGCGGTGCAAAAAACGCTTAATACTTTTTTTTTTCACGCCTCAAAAAATGTGGCTACCAATGGTTTGTTTGCCTAGTAATAACCGATGCACTACTTCTCACAATCAATGTTGCTATGTTAGTAATATCTAATGAAAGCTACTATCCAGCGGATGGACCCAAAAGTCTTAAAAATCTAGGTCTCAGTCTCGGCAATAAGAGATTCTCTTCCCCCCCCCCCCCCCCAGCATTGTCGCGTCCGTATGATGCGTCGAAGCTGATGCAGATGCAGAAGACATGCCGTTTGAATGGTTCACTTCCCCTCTATGACGTCAGGTGCTGATTGCACTGGCGCATCTGTCTGATCAAAGCTGGCCCAACTTGAACTTTCGAGGTCAGACAGCATCATCTGCAGCTGACGTCATGAACAATATTCGCCAATAAGAAGCATGACGAGTACAAACAAAGTGTAAGATAATGCGAAAATAAGTATTCCAAACAAACATTTTAATTTGAGCTTTACAAAATTTCCTCATGGGCACTATTTTGTTGCATTTGTTTTCCGTTAAACGGAAAACGAGCTCAACGCTTGCTCGTGCAACTTCGTGGTCAAAAAATAACAAAAAATAATAATTTTACAATATTAAGGAACATTTTAAATGTCACCGACCCAACCTTTCATTCTAGTTTCGATATCCTAATCGTGCGAAAAGCAACTGTTATGAGTAGACTTTTAGTAAATATTATTTAACTTTCAAGCTTGATGTTCAACGGAGATGATTAAAGAAACGATAAAGACAACTTGTATTTTTATACAAAAAACTGTTCAAATATTAAGGTCTACATGATTCAGTTTATTAAATGTAATTGTAAGGGGAGCGTCATCGACATTTGAAAACTGTTATTATTTATTAAACCATTATTTTTTATTACAACGAAACGTAACAAACATCCGAAGATGCAAGAAAGCGGGATATTCGAGCGTCTGACTTCATGCACAGTCATATTTTAGATTTCTACACGAATACAAGTATACAATAAAAACATCCCTTTGAGCACAGCATACAGGAGGAGGTATATTTCGAGGTACTATTTCTTTTGAAATTTTTTGGAAACGTTCGGAACGTTTCTGGAAACTGCTGTAACATTCTGGAAACTTCCGGAACAATGTGAAAACTTAATGTACAGAGTATACTATATATTCTCCAATATTTCAAAATGAACATCAATTATTTTCTAAAACTCAATGGAACGAAAATGTTCGAATGTAGTAGTAGTAGTAGTAGTAGTAGTAGTAGTAGTAGTAGTAGTAGTAGTAGTAGTAGTAGTAGTAGAAGTAAGTTTTGAATTAATTTTATTTCAATCCTTCTTTTTTTATTTCTTTTCAGTAATATTCTCATCACAAACTGTTTCAGTAAAAATTGTTAGATAAAGTTTAGGATTTTAACAAGAACTTGTAACTATTTGACCGTAATTACTAAAGGAGTTCATAATTTTTATCCTTCAACCCTTGTTATTTATACCCTTGCAGCAATGACTGGTCGAATCAAAATGGTTTTTTGACAAATATGTTTAGATAATATTTATATCTATGCCATCCAGTGTATACCAGCAATGACAATTCTTTATAATTTTATATATAAAATTATTATTTCATATTAATATTACAATTAAAGCTCAAGATTGTTATTACAAAAATTAGTAATAAGCTAGAGCAGTTACAAAACTATTAAAATTATTATTTTTTCAATTTAACTGTTGATGTTTTTATTTTATCGTTCTAAATCATTTAAAGGGCTATTTATTTTAATCTAACACTATTACCTCTTTTGTATTTGTTGTTCTGTCACAAACATTATCAGCAGACATTTACTAATAAGTGTTACGTAACGTCTGTAAAAATCGCGCGAGTGTTTGTAATTTATGTCACTTGCGCTAATTAATTGCATCACACTTGGTAAATTTTTCTTGGAAATTTTTTGTGACGAAACAAGCAAATGCAAGACAGGTGAATTAAGTTTAAAATGTATTGTAAAATGAAAACAAAACGCGAGGCCGGGACTCAAGCAGGGGTGTGTTGTTCCCGGGTGGACCAGGATCCTGGACCTGCAGAAGGACCGCTACTTCGAGACGCTGTCGGGGAAGTACTGGAACTCGTCCGTCAAGGGCACGTGTCCCGACACGGACGACAGCGAGGGCATCACCCTGGAGTCCCTGGGTGAGCTGTCGTCTGCTCCCGGCAGCGAGCAGTTTTTTCACCTTTATAACCTCTTTAATCATCCATGTGTATTTCGCCATTTAAGTGTTTCGTTGTGACGGAAACGGACACAATTTACTTTTTCGCTAGGCACGATTTTGATTGGTTGATTCCGTTCAACATTCAACATATTTTAGTACCCGTCCTATTTTAAAATATATTTCATAGATACTCAAGCCATCCAACTTGTAAAAACAAACATGGCTGCGCTAATAACTTTTTCGGTGACGTCATAACCCTCCTACTCAATTTGACACGCAATATTGGAAGGTGTTTTGGAAGCATAAGATTGACAGCACGCCAGGGCTTAGAGGTGATACCGCGCTACTAGCACCTGCGAACGGCGCACTTACCATCCCGCCTCACTAATACAAATACAGCCCTGAAAATTCGGCTCTGCCATCTTGAATTTTTCCATCTTCTCGCTACAATTTTAATTGTGAACTATTTATCCTAATTTTCGACACGTCATATACCTCCCAGACCTTCTATACCTTTTTTCAACAGCACATGCACTAACTAGTCTGTAGTCCCTGGGCGAAAATGACATTATTTCACGCGGGCGACTACAAATATCATGATAATCACTCCAGTTCAAAAGTACTGACTTCAACAAGCATCTAGAGCTATGTCATTCAAACAAAAAAAAAAAGGATAAATGTTTATTGGAAGCGGTAACATATTATTTTTAATTTGCAAATTGACGAACCCCAATAATTCCCCCTTAAACCAAAAGGTTTGCAGGGCTCCAGATGTTAATGCGCCATTTACAAAGAATTCAATATTTATTAAAAATATGTGATCTCGAATAGCATTTAAGAGCCATTTCACTTGTCTATAAAAGTTATGTTTCATGGGTTTAATTATAACGTTGTAAGAAAACTTAAGATTCGAGGAGTTATTTCTCATTTCGTCTGTGAAGGCTGTCGTAGTTGTGACATTGTCGACGCAACACCCAGGTCGCTGTCCTTCCTTCACTCTCCCCCCCCCCCTTCCGCAAGGCTCCCTCTGACGACAGAGAACCGCCTCTTTGCAATAATTGCATTGTCTCTCGCCTCGCGCGAGCGCCGAGCTGGCAAGTGGTTTTGTTGCCGCGGGTTCAGCAGAGTTCACAGAGTATGGGTTCAGCAAGCTCCAGGGATGGTCGCAACGGGCCGATGTCAAGCGAGGAATTATTGGTTGCGCGAAGAAATGTTTTGTCGCCAAGAGACCGGCAGAAGTAGAGTCTGGGAGGCCTCAAGTCTCGCCTAGTCATATGCCGGGGGGGGGGTTTCGCGACCGAGGTCCTGTGTTCGAGTCTCTGCTGGAGTGGCAGCGCCCAGCGACCCGTCCATGCACAGGACGGAACAGTGTTGGGCGAATAAACGCCATCGCATAGACATCAGGTGCGAGAATATTGAACTCACAGAGCCCAATCCAGTCCTGAATCCCTCCTCCCCTACCAAATCCCAAACTCCTAACTCTATCCCATTCCTTCTCTTCCAGTGGAAAACACTGTTGGTGTCATAACCTGAAGTCAATCCATTACAAATGCAGCCATTACAACTAATAATACTGTTATAATTGATCTCGGAAGCTCGAGCCGTTACAACATGTATTTTTTGGACAGTCGTATAGAGACGTGGAGGAGGTATTGTCTTAAGAACATGGCCCCCAGAAGGGTGGGGCTGGGTGGACCCCTGGGTCCAGGGCCCAGCCCTGTTTATATTTATCTCAGTGTGTGAAATTAAATATACATACTCGCTGTGGTTATTTCAAATTAAAATAAGTTTATAAATAAAGCTTAGTTTGGACTTATAAAACAGTAACCATAATTTTACGCTGTATTTTCAGGTTAAATAACATTCTGAAAAGAGTGTATGTAAGAAATAACCATGCAATTATGTATAATGTAGCACGTGACTGTAAAATTTGGAGGGGGGGGGGTCGTCTCCGATCCTGGGTCCAGGGCCCGTAACGGAATGTGGAGGCCATGCTTCAGAATCACACCGCCTAAAGTTCCGTAGGGAGGAGCTGAACTGTTGCCCCTTGGATGGGCAGCCCTACAGGATTTTTCTGGCAATGGTTTGTTTGTTCAGCGATTGGAAGGGCAGCCCATCCAATTTCTGAAAACATGTTTCTCTAAGTGTTTAAATAATCCTGAAAACTTGCCCCTTGGAAGGGCAGCCCATCATGATTTTTCTGACAGTGGAGGTTTTTGAAATCTTGTCTGAATTGTTGCCCCTTGGATGGGCAGCCCTTCAGAATTTTTCTGACAGTGGTTAGTTTAGGTTAGGTTAGGTTAGGTTAGGTTAGGTTAGGTTAGGTTAGGTTAGGTTAGGTCACTTTACAAACTAACCACTGACAGCAAAATCCTGAAGGGCTGCTGACCTTCCAATGGGCAACAATTCAGTCGCCCCGTCCCGTAGATGCGTGTTGCCGCCCTCAGAGCTCGCGACGTGACTTGCGTGCCTGCAGGCGGGGTGTTCATCGCCACGCTGTTCGGCCTGGCGCTGGCCATGGTCACGCTGGCGGGAGAGATCTTCTACTACAAGCGCAAGAGGACCACCGCCGTGTCGGCGCAGAAGCCGGGCGGCCAGCCATTGCACGACCCGTCCGCCCGCAAGCTCGTCACCTTGGCCAAGGACTTCCGCCCCGTCGGAGTCGGCGGCGACAAGGCCATGCCGCGCGTGTCCTACATCTCCGTGTTCCCGCGGGGCCAGCTCTACTGAGCAGGCGAACTCGCGGAATAAACAAACAAGAAATACGTACGCCCAGGGGCGCAACAACAGGGGGGGGGGGGGAACAAGGGTATTTTGCCCCTCCCCCTCCCTTCTGAAACCTTGAAGTGGGGGCAAACGGGGGCAAAGAAAGTGCTGTGTAATCAATTTTTTAGACAATAAAACTGCTTAAATAGCACCATTTTCCACCTTGAAATACAAAATTTTCACGGGGGGAGGACCCCCAAAACCCCCCACTTAAATAGGGGGGGATCGATGATCCTTTATAAAAAGGTATATTGCCCCCCCCCCCTCCTTTTGGAAATTTAGTTGCTGCGCCCCTGCGTATGCCCACAATAGCCGAATTTCAGTATCCGCAATCCATACGTTGAAAATTAGTGATGGGACGAACCAATTTTTTTTCTTAAAAACCAAATATCAAAATCGATTATCTGAAATCCTTAACACCAAAATTCGATCATCAAAATCGATTTTAAAGTGTCTCAAATATTAAACTTAAAATCGATTTTAAAATACGAATATGGATCTCAAGATCCAAAAATTAAATAAAATTATGTGGAAAAAATATAGTTTTAAAAAAATTATTAGAAAGAGCATTTTTGGAGAAAAATAAGTTTATTGTCCGACAAAAATGTTCCCTGAAGTGCTAGACAAACTTTTCTAAAGTAGGTACTTTAGCTGGTGGCAAATACAAACATTTATTTGTTAGTTTCTGTAGAGGTTTTCCCTTTTCCCTTTTCTCTCGAATATATAATCTTCCTAACACTAAATATGTTATTGTTTTTAGGATATTTGAGACATTGATGATTTGTTTGGCCCATTCTGGCTAAAGCCTAAACACAGGGGTAAGGGATACCTAGTCATCTGATGGTTTTATTTTTGGCGCCATACAGCTGTTCATACAGCACGTGGAACTGTTATAACCGTGTATTGGAATACTATGCGGGTTCTTAACATAGATAACTGTTGCCTTGTGAACCTGTTAGAGAACCGATTTGCTTTCTGTTATTTATCTACTCAGTTTTTTTTTTAGTGTGGAGTGCCGGACGCTGCACGTCAAATAAAGCAATACGTAGTGTTTTGATAACTTGTATAATACGAATGTCATTCTGCACGAAATAAAAAGGGCCAGACTCAGTAAAACATGGACTTTTCTGTTTATTTGTAACACCACATCCAAGCATCATGGGGCGGTGGATATACACCCTCCCCCTCCTCTCCAGAAATCATAAATTTTCTATCATTTCCACTAATTCAAGGATATAATTTGAAAGCAAACAGCAGACAAAGAGGTTCCAACCCCCTTACCTTTCGACGAAACGAATACCCTCCTACAAGCATTTATTATAGAAATATTTACACACACATACTTTTCCCCGTAGGATATCATTCCTGATTGGCTAGAGCTTTTTATTTTAATATGTGGGTGCTATTGGTCCTTGTGGACCGAGATGTCTAGCAGACCATAAACAAATCCTTCTTTCAATGTATGCTCGGCTTGGTTTTATGGAATTTTTTGAGAGAAGTGCCCACATTTTATTCTAACTCAATATATCTTGCCCGTTTGTTTGATGTATGCATTGAGATACATAATGGCTTCGAGAATGCATGTATCGTGGGGTAACTGGAAAACGCTTGTTAAATAACATAAACATGAAAAAATATCTTGTCCACATTAAGACAAAATTGTGTAATTGCCAAACATTTTAATGTCTACAACATCCATAAGTAATATGCTTTGCTCTTCCTGAACTTGATTTGGAAACTCAAGTCATGGTTATAACGAAAAACTAGATTTCAGAAACTGGACATACCAACTTTTACCAATAACACAGACGGTGATAAGCTATTTCTTATGGATATTTTAGACATAAAAAAATTCCTTACAGTACAACCTACAGGTGTAGGTAGATTCCGAAGTACCTTTTTCTTCTAGAAATGTTTTGGAAACTTCAATAACTCTTGGAACATGCTATATGCTAGCTAATATTCAAAAAAAGCTCTATTAAACATTTTCTCATATTCCATGCAGCGAAAATATTTTGAAAATTTTAAATCAATGCATCCAGCATTGAATGCCTTAACGAATTTCATATTATGCCTACTAAGGTAGTTATGCAATTATTTTTGACCTTCAAACATTATTTTTAATCCCTTGCACTAGTACGTGTTTTGTCGCTAAGAGACGAGCGGCAGTGGAGTCCAGCAAGCCACCAGCCTCACGTTCATAAGCGGTGATTTTACTACACATGCCATTATATGAAAAACAAGTAAAATCAACTTTATATGAATTATCTTGAATTCTAGTGAAATTTAATTTATATGTAAGATTGATCAAAATATCAAAATTAAAAAAATATATTACAGAAAAATAAATCTTCTTATGCTACCAGAGAAAATAAAGCCCCACTTAAACTTTAGATACATATCATCATTAATTAATTATCCAGCCACGACCATAAATTATCGCAATTGATAACCTTATTTCTATTTGAACCTTTATCTCAAAAATATTTGCTAAGCTTTCTTAACATGGAACTGTTAAAACTAATGCAAATCGGTGGAATTTCACTGAAAAAGACCTGTTTGAACTTTTCTAAATAGATTAAACAGTTTCTCATTGAGATTCCACTGATTCACAGTAGTTTTAATATGTTGATATTTAGAGTGGGTTGAATTCACGTTGCTGAAAGACCGTTTGGAACACGGACTTACACAACTAGGCCCCGTATATCTAAACACCTGGCGACAGTTAAGTAAATTCTTTATGGGCCATAATTATTGGTCTAAGTTAGTATTCTCTGTAAGTAGGTAGGTTTGGTATGTTCTGGGACACCAATGTGTGATGGAGGATTCAGGGATTCGAGGCGACCATCTTGGATTACATCACTTCCGGCCGCCATTGTGGATTACGTCATTTCCGGCGACAAAAACACCTCAAAGGACCTCATTGCACCAAAATTTCCCTTTTCCGAGGGAAAATTTACCTTTTCGAGAGATAATTTAATTTTTGAAGAAAATATCCCCCTTTTTACCCCTGAAAAATATCCCGAGGTGTAAGATCCTCAGGGGCGGTCGCGAGCTCCTCAACGTGGGTCTATTCTCCTCTTTTGTATAGTGGTAGTTTAACATGTAAATCCCTATACCTGACATTTAGCTTATTTATTAGGGCTCAGATTTAGGGAGTCACGACGGGAATCTTAGATTACATCAATTCCGACGGCCATTGTGAATTACGTCACTTCCGACGGCAAAAACATTTTAAAAAACCTCATTATACACGAAAATTCCCCTTTTCTGAATTATGACGTCACGTCCACCATTTTGTTTTCTATAACCTTCCTCCCTTTTCAATCGTACGCCCCACTCCTGTGCGTTACACTTTTCGTTACCATGACATCTTCGAACGCCCCACTCCTACGCGTTACACTTTTCGTTAACATGACATCATCGAACGCCCCACTACTACGCGTTACACTTTTCGTTAACATGACATCTTCGAACGCCCCACTCCTACGCGTTACCCTTTTCGTTTCCATGACATCATCGAACACCCCACTCCTACGCGTTACACTTTTCGTTACCATGACATCTTCGAACGCCCCACTCCTACGCGTTTCACTTTTCGTTACCATGACATCTTAGAAAGCCCCACTCATACGCGTTACACTTTTCGTTACCACGACGTCATCGAACGCTCCACTCCTACGCGTTACACTTTTCGTTAACAGAGTATCATCGAACGCCCCACTCTTACGCGTTACACTTTTCGTTACCATGAAATCATCGAACACCCCACTCCGCTTCGTTGCACTTTTTGTTATATCCGCCATCTTTAAAAAATTTTTTTAAAAAATAACAAATTATACCGTTTTAGTCTGCTGGAGGCAGCCATCCGGTTTAGTGGAGACTGCCATCTTGATTTCGTCTGATGTATGTTGTCATTGAGTTTTGGTTCCTAAAGTACGCTAATGTATGTAAGGATGTATTTATATTTCCTACCAGTGTTGTTATGAGCCTTATAAACCAAAAAATCCACAAGTGTTGTTAAAATAAATCAAAAAATCCACAGTAATTTTTTTTCAACACCACCGTTTTTTCTTAAAGACATAATCATGCATGATGTTTATATGAATAGTCTGAGATATATGTTATCATATATCAAAAAGAATCGTCTCATTGTTTATTTTTAAGTAATGATAATTTTAAAAACAATAATACGTTAATTAAATTTATTTACTCCATCATACACCGTTCCGGACCAGAAATTTCTTCAGAGTCTTCACTCAAGTAATAATCTGTTATAAACCAATTCAAGTTTGCGTACCCGAGTTAAAAAAGCTGCATAGAAGCAGATATTTTAAATGTTCACGTATATATATATTTTTTCTCAGAGACCATGTTTGCGTATTCGTTTTTAAAAAGCTGCAGAGAAGCAGATATTTTTATTGTTTCCGTATATAGTTTCATTTATTAGAGAGCAATTTAAATACGATTAGCTTGAGTAATGCAAGTGCAATGTTACAGTAATAATCAATTTGTAGGTAAAATCTTATTTATTCAAATAAAGTCGGACTTTTTGCAACAGACAATTCTCAAGAAAACGGAAACTATTTTCAACAAAGTCTCAGCGTCCATTAAATTAAATTGTTTATTACTTCATAGTAGTCACAGGACCAGAAATCTTTGAGAGTCCTAAACCACAAATAATAATTTCTTCTAAAACAAGTCAAATTTTGCGGATTATTATTTCAAAGCTACACGGAAGCAGATATTTTTAATGTTTTCATATATATATATATATATATATATATATATATATATATCCGTTTCCCTAAAATTATTAATAAAAGAAAAAAACACACGCAGGCTTAATCGTGCTCGATAACATTATGCTACAAACAAATATGACGAATCACATTTGTAAAGTATTAAATGTGCCCCCTTTTCACAAGAGAGACCATATCCAACACGTATCATTTTACGTTTCAACTTGATGTCTGATCGCTATATAGTGTACTATATGATGCAGCTACAACATTCACCTCGGCCATTTCTGCCGCTACGAGATGCACTTCTTATCGAATGAAAATAGTTTATTTTTAAAAGTCGTGACAAGAAATTAAGTAAATAAAATATGAAAAAAAAATATTTAAAACTATTTAATAAAACACACACATCTTCTCCCCTCGCTAACACAATACAATTCAGAGGGCGTTACCCACCCCCTTCACAATAGCCCACTCCGCAGTACTTTCCATACCAGCCATCAAATGCTACGTCCACACAACTATTCACATACACAGCTACAAAGTCGATAGTTCGGGATACGTGCCTAATATATCCCCTCCCACCGCAGCAGCAATATCCTCCACCACAGTCAGAGTGGAGGTGTTCATAGGTACATCTGCGATGTCTTCCCTGGACTCTTCGTCTTCGTCAATCGCAAGAGCTTCTTCCTGGCCGCTAGCCTCATGACAGCACGCATAGAACTCCTCCTCAACAATCTTCTCGTCACTGGCAAGGTACATCTTACTAGCTCTGTTGATAACTACGAATGATACGTCCTAAGGGTGCAATGGTTCCACTATCCCCACCCCTCTACCCATTCTATTGCAGCACCGTTAGTGCGTGCCAAGCGCACGCGCCACTGACGCACGGACTTTGACGTCAGCAGACCTACCCCCTCCCCCCTCACACTGACCCTTCCCAGCCCAAATAGCTGTGTCATTTAGACCTGTCGCCACACGTCCCCAGCCACCTAATACCATTTTAAGAACCTTCGACGAGCATCCCGACCTCGTAACTAGTGAAAACTTTCAAACAGTACATGAATAAATAAAAATAATTAGTTACTTAAAACTTGCATTAATTATCATAAAAAATATACAAAAATCACAAACATAAAAAATTATACAATCATGTACAAAAAATAAAATTACAATTTTTTTTACAAAAATTATATATATATTTAATAATTTATTTTCTTCTACAAGTTCAAACAACAGACATTTATTTTGGAGCCTGTTCATTCAGCGAACAGAGTCTGTTGGTTCTCAGTTGCAGCCGATTCACACAACTAAGTGTCCATCCGCTACCTTTTCCGTGGTATTCTTCTTCTTCTTCGCGACAGATTTTTTCAATACCATCATTTACAGACTCTTTTACGTTGCTACCCAGGTAAATAGCACTATTCACCGTCTTGAATGCCCTGCCACAATTCTCGTCTTGATACGATTCAGGTTTACCATGGATATTTTCTAGAAAAGGGAAATTTTCTCTCGAAAAGGTAAATTTTCCCTCGAAAAAGGGAAATTTTGGTGCAAAATGAGGTCCTTTGAGGTTTTTTTGCCGCCGGAAGTGACGTAATCCACAATGGAGGCCGGAAGTGACGTAATCCAAGATGGTAGCCTCGAATCCCTGAATCCCCCATCACACATCGGTGTCCCAGAACATACCAAACCTACCTACTTCTGTATAACATATATAGTGCGGGTAAAAGGTCTTGCGTGCTTTTCAAGCGAGGGTTAGTGTGGCAGAAGGTGAAGTAGGGGAAGAGAATGCTTATCAGTTGATCGCGACCAAGGAGGGGAAAAAAATATCTTTGGGCGGGCATTTTTTTCTCGGGTGCTATACCCGTTTAAAATATGTTTGTTGACCATGAAGTAAGTACCATTTTGAAATTCAGCCGCTGAAGAGCTGCGGTTGGTTGGTTGGTGATTCGTTTTCTCAGTGCTTAAGAGGCCGTGTCACAAATTTGCGCTCCTATCTATATCAATGTTATTTTAAAAGGCAGTTTTTCTCAAAGTCTATAAGAGGTAGGGGCCGGAAATTTTGCTTACTGAAAGTATACAATACATTTAACATAACCGCTTTTTTCAAATTTAGTTATCATATCATATATTATTTCTGTGATGAAAATAATATTATCAATATTTTGATTTGTCCAGATACATTGAAATTTTGCTTATATTTATAATTATTTAGCAAAAACTGAAAACGCCATTGAAATGTATTGCACATTACCTTCCGATCAGTGTCTTCATGATCATGATGGGTTTATAAACCTGGGTGTAATCAAGTCTTTAACAATTACATGACAACATTTATACTTAATAATTTGGAGATATGCCTTTTCTATCCTCAGCCCCTGAGCTTTTACTATCTGGTCTGGCGACGGACCTGACACTCTTCAACCACCCCAGGGGTCTCCGATTGCACATCTTATCATAAAAAAAAAAAAAGCTGTTCGTTCATTTGTTTTTGTGTTCGAGCGAAGGTTTACTTCTCCATAAGTGCCACAGACTTCACACATTTATGCCAAGGGAATATTCCGCTGATGTGACGCTATACGAATGTATTATTCGCGACCATACAACTTTTTTGTTTGTCATCGGGAAAATGACGCCGCAGTTTGATTTTTTGTGGTGATATAAAATAAATTTTCTTGCTAGGGAATGTTCATTTTGAATTGAGCATTTTTAAATGTCAGCGTAGAATATGCTTATCTGCCCATTTTGTTTCTTTCCATAATAATGAGTAAAGTTAACATTGTCATAGACATTTTATTATATTCGTTTGCCGTCCAAGTACAAATGTCACACTATATCGCACATAATTCTATTTTTTACTAATTTGTTAGTTGTCATTTTATTTAAGTTATAAATAACAGTAATAAAAATTATTACTTAATAGTCCAGAATAGAGATTGAGTTATTATTCATTTAATAGGAGTTTAAAATATGGTACTACATACATATTTATATTATCTTGTTGTCTTCTTTGTAACTTTACTGGAAGAATGGCATTTGGTATGTATGTTAACTCACAATGAAAATACTTCAGAAGTACTCAATTAACAGTGAACAACCTAGGGCCTATACTAATTTCATTATGTTCATGAAATATAATTGATATTACTAATAATGAACTGTATGTGTTTTGCGTAGAGATATCGTACGAACTGTATGTGGTACAGACCAACATTAGCTAAGACTCTGTAAATAAGTAATTTCAGTTAATGTGTAGAGAATATTAAAAGTTAGAAATAATGATATATATATAAAACAATGCAGAGTAATCAGCATAAAAATAGAAGTTGTTTTTACGTAGCGCCTACTGGAATGTATATTTTGTGTTGAATTATGTGGTATGATTAGTATTCTCTTATTGTAAGATGTGTTTTGTTAAAATCTTATAAAACATCACTTACTGTTGAAGGATTTTCATTTTTTTTGTGATGATCTTACTTAAACAAGTTTTAATTATATTACACATGTATATTTTAAAAGCATTTTAATGTATACTTATAGAATTGTAATAGGCTTTATACGGACTCTCACGATGCATGTGAGCATCTATAATTAATAGAGACCGGAAAAATTCGCGGATTCATTCGGCGATAGGCTAGAAGTCAAATACATATACCTTTTAGATGATTTTGCTATTGGCTTACTGTTCATCTGGACGAATCTCAACCAATTATAAAACACCAACCAAAGAAGGATCGAATCACAGACAAACAAGCTGAGACGACTAACAAGTCAGCAGCAAATGAACTGCCGTTATTTGCCCGAGTGTACAGGGGAATGTGCAGTCTATCCTGAAGGCCGTCGAAACCGCGAATTTTTCCGGTCCCTAATCTACATCAATATTATAGCCGTTTCACAAGATCAAATATTTATTGAATTCAATCTGTTGCATTCATTGTACATGATTTTCGATATGTACATTGAATTCAATACAAATTGAAGATGTTACTCAACTAAGCTTATTCTTATTAACTTATAAGTATTTTGTTTGTTCAGTACATAAAAGTAAAAGATTCGTTATTATTTAAATAATGAGCATCTTTAAGCAATAACGTTTTCAAAATATTTACATAAACATAATGGAATATATTTTTTAAATACTTTATATCTACGATCACATCAACGGCAGTATTATGTAATCAATGAGGTAATGAAATATCCTGAAAGGATATTTTCTTCTCTGTAAAGTAAATTTGTAATGCAGCCCTCTTAATGTTAGTCTTGTGAGTTATTTCGTCTTCTAATATGCTACAGCAATGTATAAAATTAAGTTTTGTTAGTGTTTTAGTCTTGTGTAATGTGATAAATTCAATATTTTTTTTGTATGTTCGTATTCATAAAGGTAGGCTACATATCGTATTAAGATAAATAGTAATATTTGTAAATTTAAATTATTTGAAACAACGTCGATAAGAGGTTCACCTACCTCTGTTAAACTGTATGATGGTGCATTGTAAAAAATTAGGTAGTCTGACTTAAGTGAGATTGTATTTAGATTGTGTGTGATGCATATGCAATATCTAAGCATATGCATTTATGTTATTATCCTTTTAAAACGTTACATGATGAATTTCGTATACTTTTTAATGTCAACTAACATTATTTTTCACGGACTATTACATCCAGATAAAGAATAATTACCACATGTTTGAAGATTAATTGTATTCCGATACGTTTAAAGTATTAAAATTTTTAGTTTTAGTTTTAGATACGACTCATACTACATTTGTTAAAGTGAGGTTTCTTGATTCTAAATCCCTGCATCTGCAATTTCCTAGTGAGCCGCCGGTCAGATTGTCATCCTCTCAGATTGTCGAGGAACCAGATACATTTTTCGTCGAGTAAACTCGAGCTGTCAACCTTCCCACTAATCCTGTGATAAGGGTATAGTAGCTTTATCACGCGCTGCGGCTACAGTTCCTTCGGTTGAAAAAGCCACTAAATCTCACTGTTAAAAGAGAGAACTTCTAGAGCAGAATATTGGAAATAAACATTTACTGACACGGCCTCTTAAGGCGCGAAAGCCGCTGAAATTCATCGTCAGATCAGCGAAAAGTATGGAGAAAATAATTATGGCCGATGTAATTGTTTGGAAATGGGTTAGAGCTTTTATAGATGGCCGCACGAATGTTCATGGTGAGGAACAAAGTGGGTGACCTTACTGAAGATTTGTTGCAGAAAGTTGACGAAAAAGTGAAAGGGAAAAAGTGAACATAAGTTTTAAGGTTTCGTCGTTATCTGGCGTTCTCGGCCGGTCTGTTTCGAGCCACGCGTTCCATCGGGCTGTGGAGCCCCGCTCAAGACTTTTGACCCGCACTATATGGAACTTCAAGAATAAACAAAGAGCGTGTATGTACTTTATGTATGAGCACAAGACGTTATAATTATTTGGCATTATTCAAGGAAGTATAACGAATATTTCAAAATTAATATATAGCGCAGAGTTCGTCATATTAAAGAGAACCAACAATGTACCAAATATTATCGACGCTTTGTTTGTTCTAACACCACTTTCCACCTCAAATTTACGAAGAATGCGAGTCACAAATTTTCCAGGGATCTTCGTAAATTTACCGTTATCAACTTAAATTTACGAGAACAAAGTTTATTTACTTTGAACAAAAATCCTCAAAAATAATCTTGACATACTAGGAAAGCATTCAATAACTAGTTAAGATGCATGCAAAAAAAACACTTATTTATTTTACGTTTATGCTTGCTTACCCTAAAAGCAGAAATCGAAAAATATGGCGTAGTTTTTACGAAGATCCCGTTATCTAAAATTTCGAAGAACTCTGTTTATTTGAGATTAATTCTTCGTAATTACCTGTAATAGGTATCTAAAAGTGTCAAAATTATAAGTAAGTCTGAATAATAAAACAAATGTACAATCTATGTTCGTTGGTTTCAATATTAACAATATTAACTGCTGTAAATGCAGCAATTAGTTCAGTGTTAATAATTTATATATGAGCATATGTTTGTCAATTTGTTTGTCACATGAACTAATTGCCATACGTGCCACTTCGTTTAACTTGCTTTTGCACACAACTAGCCAAAACGCTCACGCAAGGATAACATTTTCCGTTTTTTTTCAAAAAAGATTCTTTGGAAGAAGAAAATTTACCATGAAATAATTTGTAATAATACAAAACATATATTTAAACTTTGTAAAACCAATTTCTATGGTTATTTTTGCATATATGAAATTCGTTTTCTGACATAACATCAGGATTTTTCTAATAGTAGTGTTTTTGAAAGGTTGTCTGAATTGTTGCCCATTGGATGGGCAGCCCATCAGGATTTTTCTGACAGTGGTGTTTTTGAAAGGTTGTCTGAATTGTTGCCCGTTGGATAGGCAGCCCTTCAGGAATTTTCTGACAGTGGTTAGTTTAGGTTAGGTTAGGTTAGGTTAGGTTAGGTTAGGTTAGGTCACTTTAGGTCACTTTACAAACTAACCACTGTCAGAAAAATCCTGAAGGGCTGCCCATCCAAGGGGCAACAATTCAGACAAGCTTTCAAAATCACCACTGTCAGAAAAATCCTGATGGGCTGCCCATCCAAGGGGCAAGTTTTCAGGATTATTTAAACTCTTAAAGGAGCGTGTTTTCAGAAATTGGATGGGCTGCCCTTCCAGTCTCTGTACAAATAAACCACTGTCAGAAAAATCCTGAAGGGCTTCCCTTTCCAATGGGCAACAATTCAGTCGCCCCGGAGGTACTGGGACAACAAAAAAAAAATCCCGTGTAATAATCCTAACCCAGTATTATTGCGAACACAATTTAGTAGAGATACAGTTGTTTCCATTTAAATTTACAAATATCTGTAATTTTATATAAATATTATTGTTCCATTCACTATATATATATATATATATATATATATATATATATATACACACACACACACACATATATATACAGTGCGCGCATATTAACTCCATTTTCGCATTTAGTCGCGAACTAAAATTCCAACTTGAACGTACCTGGAGAAATATAATTCCAATAAATTTATTAAAAATATTTGTAAACTGTGAGGTTAGCCGGGACGTCGGACGCAGGCCATTTCAACAATGACTCGGGAACGTAGCAAATAGAGATTGAACTTAAATATATATTAGTAAATGTAACCCACGGGGCAATTATAGAACACTAGATATCCTTGCACTTGAAACAATTGTCAACGTATTTATGGCGTAAATCAAACACGGTTACCACCGCAGCCAAGTTCTCGGCTTCTGTTGGTCGCACGGAGCAACGTTAACGGAAGAGCTGGGCATTGCCGAGCTGATCCGTGCGGGTCCGTCTCCGTCTGCGTGCGGCATCCGAGGCCCCCAGAGATTGCTTCGGAAGGTCCGAGCGCAAAGTCTCGCCGTGGGTGGGAGCCCACGGAACAAACGGGACCTGTTATCGGCGAGTGAGTCACGTCTCCCCGAGCTTGCCGCCGTGAGGGGGGGGGGGGGGGGGAGGGAAGGAGGGAAACAAAAGGCCCGGAGACAAGTGCGCCTACAGTTACGCCGCGCCACGCAGTCGGATGCCGCTTCGCACACGGGGTGAGTACTTTTTTGGAGAGTGAGAGACTCCTTTCCCGTTCCTTTCTCCTTCCGAATGTATCTTCCACCCCTCGGGTGATACTCGCCATTCCTGGAGCCACGATCTTCCCGATGATTCATCTGGCAGCAAAGTACACTTGAGCACATTCGCATATGATTTGATACAAAATTTCGGACATACGCCATTGCAGTTTTGCACGTTCACAGTCATCTATCGAGTAGGAGCAAAATCACACGGTGTGCAGCGATAAAAACCGAAATGACAGCGAAATTACGTAAGCCAATACACCGCCAAACGCCACCGAAATGGAAGTAAATGGTCCGCGTTGGCGATGATGATAACCCTGTAAGATGGTCAGAAATGATTGCCTTGGGTTACGTGATTACGCAATAACTCTGAGCCAAACGACTTATTTTTCAGTGTCCTCTTTCAGTCCGTCTGTGCCTGAGTACGAGAACAGATCTCAGTTCCCGAACCGTTTTTTTTTGTCTTGGAAAGCCTACTGTGGCCGTCTGTGCTGTCGTCGTTGTGTTGTCAGAATACCTGTTCGAATCATCGCTGGGTTCGCATTGGAGTCACTGTTTTGTCCATATTATCTGTTTATTACCACCATTGGGCTTCTTTGTTGTCCAAAGCTATCGATGCTGTGATTTTTTTTTAAAATTCCTTCCACGGAATGATATGTGCTGTCTTTACATTAATATTTGACATTGGACGATTTTGGCTTGTTTCCTGGTATATTCATATTCCTGTGTCTGTTTTGTGGGTTCTCTGTATGACGTACGCAGTTCCAACTAGCAATGGCATATGTCCAAAATAATTATTCAAATCAATCTTTCCCATTGCAAGACTCATTCAAACAGCGTAACAGTAAGAGAGGCTATATAAATACATTGGTCAAAATAATTAGGGGATCAGGCAAAAATTCGGTGATCATAAATCAGTTTAAATGATTAATATTATATTCTTTACATATACAAATGTGCTGAAAGAACAGAAGGATATTCTTGTTAATGATACGAGGCGGGATATGGCATCAGTAGGACAGCAGACAAAACAGACACAAACACTACAGCAACAGTCATCTATTATGGTGAATGGTCACCCCGATCGGCCAATGCTGCTGCACACTCGTGTGACATGGACTCAGTGAGATGATAAAAAGTTTTTGGGGGATACGTGCCACTCTGCCATAAGGGAATTTTCCATCTCTACACGAGTTGTGGCAGGTGCTAGTCTTCAGTTGCAACGCGTCGTCCTAAAGCATCCCAGATGCGCTCAGTTGTATTTAAGTCAGGCAAGCGAGTTGGCCCGGCAGGCGCTTGCTACCCTCCTCGTTCATCAAGTTGTTTAATCTAGCTCTGCATGGACAAGCATAATCATCCATTAAACGGAAAACCTCACCAATGGCACCAACATAAGACACAGCTTAAGTTCACAAGATCTCGACGCTATATATAATGGAGCTGTCAGATTGCCATTGCCGATGATGTGAAAGTCCATAAGTCCACCAACACTGATTCTTGCCCACGCCTTCAGTCCACCGCTACCATGTGGAACATTTTCTTCCACTAAAGCTAGGTTGTTATGTGTTCCACGTTTCCTCCAGATGATAGCACGTTGATTATCAGGTTTCACGATGAATCGCGACTCATCGGAGAACAGAATGGATCTCCGTTCGGCGTGGTCCCCGTTCAAATTGTTCCTCCGCCCAGTTTCTGCAGACTCTTAGGGTGCTCTCTTGTTAATAGGACACGCACCATAGGCCTACGTGCATAGAGACCACCTGGATGAAGACGATTATGGACACATTGAGATCACACCTTGCGTCCTGTTGCTGTTGGGAAGGCACATTGCAGTTATCATTGCATTTTGCCTCCTGTTCCGACAGGTTGTCAATAAGAGATAGCTGTCCCCCCTTCATTGTTTTTGCTCGTGGCCGACCTACACCTTGCCTTCTGTGAACACGTCATGTTGTTTGGAAATGAGTTCAGTAGTTTGGAAATCACACTTTATGACTCTTTGTGTCGTCCCAGCTCCCATCATTCCTGTGACTCTTCAAGCTATCTATTCCACTAGATAAAATAGTTGTGGCATTGACTTCCCCAAATGAACACCATTGCGACCCACATACAACTCGAATAGACATCACACACACATACAAACACTCTCTTTCACTACAAGTGCAAAGGTTACGTCATGTTTTCAGGAATGTAACTTTCATTAGACTCATAATACTGCTGAAAACACACCCTGTCTCATCCCCAAATGTTTTGTCTTCTCCCTTAATTATGTCGTATCCCATAATTATTTTGACCAGCCTAACAACTTCGACAGAAAATATGGCAATGAGCTGAATAAAACATTGCCACCACTAATAGGAAATGAAAAAAAAAACTAACATCATCAGGAAGCGAGAGGAGATAACCCACACAAGATCTAACTCCGATTGGCCTACAACAGCCAACGATATGAGGCCATTCATGGCTGACAAATACAGAAGTTAATGGAAGGAGAGCCTTTCTCTGAATGGCTGGCACTATAACCAATAGGAATTAACCTCTCGTGTTTGGCTGCCTGAAGAATACGGGCGAGTGTAGTTTGCTCGTCGGGGACTCAAACCAGCCACTTGACAACTCGTTACACGCCCCTGCCGTCACCTTACTCTAGCCCGGTGTTACTCGGTTCTTCAAGGTTATTAACTCGTTACCCACCGAGCGAGTATTCTTTCGCAGACTCGGGACTTGCACCCGGAACCCTCGATACTGGTGACGTCAATACCAACGGCTCATTAGTGGTTCATAGTGGCAGGGCTTACACGCATAATGAAGTTGCCCTTCGGTCGGCGCGGCGGGCGGGCAGAGCTTCGCTGGTTCACTCGTGACTATTGGTCTCGCTCGTCGCTGCAACTACTGGGGTTCATAATCCCTACAAGGGGCAGCGGTCTTTATAGCCCAGAATATTGTTTCTTCCACTCGTCCAAGCTATGCAGAAGGCATACGCGCCGGCTGCCACGCAGCTGTGAAATGAATGAGAACATTCTTATTCAACCTCACTTAGCTTTGCGGGTTCCATAACCCACAGGCGAACCGAGGGGCCCCTCACACTGGGAAGTGCTGCGGGTTGCGTCCTTCCAGGGATGCGACGAAACTCTCTTTGTACGTCGTGGAGAAGAAACTGAACTGGTGGGTGGAAAACACCCGTTACACTATATTTAAATAAGTTTCGAAAATGGTTGTTTTTTTGACTCACATATTATACCAGTCGTTGTGGATATGTGAGTGAGGTACATGTGGCAGGTGGCAGGATCCAGCACGGCCATAAGCATCTGGACCAGATTCGTACTAAGATGTACGATATAGTCTGTCTCACGCTTAGATTGCAGTAAAGAGCAAACCGTGCCCATTGTTTTGAGATTGATACTACCTGATTCGTCATCGTTAAAATTCTTTTATTTTAAATATTCAATAATTATAAAAAGTTTTAGTATTTTTTAGTTAAACTATTGGTTGAGATTATTTTAAGACCATAAAATAAAGCCCTTTGACAGTATTATTACAGTTGTATACATTCTGAAATAAATTCTGAACTCCAATTTTTAATTCACTGGAGAAAGTCTTTGCAGCAGTTGTGCACTATTTATACAAGGTATTTCAATAAGTACATATATGATATGGCCAAATATTATATAAAAAGATAAAATTACAAAACGGTTGAAACCAATATGACGTCTTTCAATTAGAAAAATCGTTCTTAGAAGTAAAAATTGACTAAAAAAAAATGTAATTCCAAACACCTCGTACCAAATTTTCCTTAAAAAAGATATAATTTGTAATTACATTTAAAAAACACGTGAGCGAGTATTTCAGTACTCGCCAGATGTGTAACATCTAACCTCGGTAACGAGCAAATGTTCTCGTGTTATCATGTTGCAAAAAATATACTTATAATTCAAAACTCTGATCGAAATTTCACGTAGAATTATTTTAAATAAACCGGAGCGTAATAAAAAAATACGCAAATTGTGTTTACAACTAAATTTCTGGAATTGAATCTCGCGTAGTTTCCTCACACGCCGCTAGAATTCGCTGTTGGAGCAGCTTCGTAGACCATTGAATCATTTTATTTGCAGGGGAAATTTTCAAACTATTAAATGAAACGACTCCGATAAAAGCAAAAAAGATTTGAAAAATAATAAAAGTGGCTTATTTTCGACAAGGAATTTTATTAAAATACTGTCCATCTTGTTAAAAATTATTAATAGTTAATATTATAAAGTTATTATTTGGCTTTGTGAAGATTAAGGCCTTAGATGGCAGCACAGAGGTAACCGATTTCTGTTACATGCGACTTTAGTTTCATTCACGAAATTACTCATACCAAAAAGGGAGTGTGTACTTAGATTCTTAGGTACACACTTTTGAAGTTATACTTCTATAGCATTACTAAAATATTAACCTGAAACTTTCAAAAACGCATATTATAACACTAAACATAAGTTTGTATAATTGTTTTCGCCTAATTCGACTGAAATCATTCCGTAAATACTTCCTACAAACAAACCTTAACTTTATTAAGCCGTTTAAACATTTTGAATTTAACAGAAAAAACATTTCAACACGAAGTTCTTTATTTTTATCCATGACGTCGAATTTATGTAGGCTGAATTGTGTCTCTACAATACGACGAAAGCCGCGCTATCTCTACATTTCAACTGCAGGTTGTGATCCAAGATTTTTTTTTAAAATATAACAAATTATTAAAGGATAGTTGGTTTATTATTATTTTCAAGCCTATGCGCGGTGTACATGAAAGTGGGCCCTCCTTTTTTTTCGAGATTTCTGAGACTTGCTCAGATGGCAGCACCGTGATGGTCACACATTCCCGTTACGTGCGACTTCCGTGCGGGGGCTGAGATGCTGTTGTTGAGTGGCGCACGCGACCGCCGAGTGGCGGCCGAGCTCAGAACAAGGACGGAGCGCTCCTCAGCGGGCGGGAGTTCTCCAAGGCCGGCGCGAAGTCCGCGCGCGGAGATAAGGCACCGGCTCGCTTATCGGCGGCCCCTTCCTTTCCCCCTTTCCCCGGGTCCAGCGGCGCTGTGCCGCTAGTCGGCTCCGCGGGCGGCCAGTGCGCCGGTTCACGTCCAGACATGTCCGCGTGGCGGCCCCCAGGCCATGAGCTATAGGTGAGTCCCCGGCGCTGTGACCCCAATTACCATAGGCGTGCCCAGACATTTCCATTAGGGGGGGGCCCTGCTAAATTTTTAAATCAGAAGCTGAATTTAGAATGTTAAATAGCCTAAATACATTCACTCATTGCGTGTTTATATTTTTGTGCAGTATCGACGAGATATGAATGTTTACTAGTTAATATTTATATCCGTATAATTTTAGCAATCTTGAAAATATGTTTTTTTCCCATAGACAATGTTTAAAGGGTACTTACACATTTTTCCCTCTCGAATTTTCCAATAGCTTGGTCCAGATCTACCTTGAAATTAACTTCTTTTTAGTGAATGCAAACACAGCAATTCAGACAACGGAACTTTAACAAACCTCTTAATTTTTTTTTTTGCTTGGCCATTTTAAGGGACCTCGTGTTTTAAATAAACTAAGGCGGCTGTATTTCCAGAACGATAAAATGTTTAGAAATATTGATAATTACCACACTGCAACACTGAAAAACAGTTTGAGTGTCACAGTGCCAGGAATATACGAATATTAACGAACGCATTTGAGAAAATGCCGATCTGAGTGATTACATTAGGGGGGGCCATGGCCCACCTGGCCCCCCTGTAGGCACGCCTATGCCAATTACACGTCTTTTTTTTCCCTTACAATTATAAATTTTCAACTATTTATCTCGATTTTTTTTTTTTTGGCATGTCAAGGCACAAATCATATACCTCCCGGACCTTGTTGCAACCACATATGTTACTAACAGGCTGTAGTGTCTGTAAGCGCCGCGAGGACTACAACTGTCGTGATAATCACGCCGGTTCGTTAGTGTTGACTTCGACGGAAGCCAAAGCTGTGTACTATGCCATTCGAAATTTTTTTAAAAAATTCAGTACGGAAGCTTTATTGCAAGCGGTAACAATTATATTTGAAAACTGTAAGATGGTGAGGCTTAAAGCCCCCTTCTTAAGGTGGGGTCAAAACTAGAACAGCCTCCAAGTGGATACTTCACTACACTAACTGAAGGAAGGGGATTTAGGGTGACGATATCCCCCGCCCTTCAGATACACTAATTAAATTAGAGCAAGGCAACATAGCGACAGCTAATTATTTCTTCAACTGGCCAAGACTTAAAATCGTACACTTTCGTGTCCCGTAATCGTATCCAGTGATTCGAACAAAGCGACGATGTCACACGGTAGCAGCCATGTTGATTTATTAAATTTTTTTGTCATTACTATTAGTTAAGGGCTTTTGCTGTAAATTCAACACTATACCTCTGTTGGATTTGCTGTTATGTTAAAAATATTTTTTTAACTGATTTTTACTAATTGTGACATAATTGTTTTAAATAGTTTTGAGAGTGATAAGATTGTAAAAAAAAATATTCGGGAATTTTTTACACTTATTATAAAACACTTAGGAACTATCTGTTGAAAATATTTGTGACAGAACAACAAAGGCCTTAGTTATGGTAGTTTATTTATTGTCTGCTGGCCTATTTATTGTTTACTGTCCGTTTCTCAAGCCTTCCTCGACGCAGGATGACGTCAACCACACCCCTGACCCTCAAGGTCGCGGGCTATCGGCGTGTCCCGCAATGCGCGCAGAAGACCGTCTAGTCGGGGTGTATGTGTGCTTCTGGCGCGGTATAGCCTCTAGGCGCAAGGCTCTGAACTGGCGCGCAGTCTTCTCGACGTCCATAGGACAACTGTGGAATTTGAGCGGTGACCGTAACATTATATGGCATAGAAATTAAGGTAAAGATGTAACGCAAGTCCCTTAAGTGCTTACAAGAATCTGTACCGGTTGTTTTACGCCTACAAATTATTCTGTAAACACGCCTTTTAGCCATTTTGACTCTTCTAAACATACAGTTTAAAAACTTAATCCGAAATCAAAAGTACTTTTCGGCCCTCTGCAAATTCTTAAATGCTTTTGGTTAATAGAACCCACTCGGATATCTTGAGTAGTTTTGAAAATCGTGTTGTTTTTCCTGAAGCTCTGCGCGCCGTGTGTGTGCCCGGGTAGGAGAAGCTCTTAAGATATTCTTCGGTCAACAATGTTCACTCACTTAGAAAGTTATTCTAATTTAAGGTGACCACCTGGCTGGGCCGATAAGATTCATTGAAAGCGTCTAATCACGTACATCATTTAAGAACCATTGCACTTGTCTATTCAAGTTTCATTTCATGGCTTCGTGCTTCGTCTTTAACATGTTTTTTTTTTGACACACAGAAAAATATTTTTATCTACTTTTACAAAATATTATTTTGGAAACGAGTGGCCAAGAAATAGTTTGTAATACTACAAGAAAGATATTGTAACTTTGTACAACGCATGGCTATGGTTATACGGTTTTCGAGATGATACTGAGTATTTATTACGAAAATTGCAGCACAATTTTACATTTTAATTGATGTTTCATTCAAGCAAATGTTTTTTTCAAACCAAGGAAAATATAATTGAATATTAAATAATTACACTTTATTCTGTTTTATTATGATAATTTATGAGTGCAGTTAATACTAGAAAGCTATTTGGGGAACGGTTTAACTATTGGAGGCTACTGGGACAACGCAAAGCATAAACATGTCCGTGCAAAAAACTGAACCTAGTGTAACCTGCGAACACTATTTTGCAGTGATACAGTTTTTTTTGCCACGTGAATTTACAAATTTCTGCAATTTTAGATGAATATTTATGTTCCTTTTACAGACCTTTTTCCTGGATCACTTTACGGTATTAACAAAAAAACAAAAATTAATTGTATTTTTTGATACTTATTCGGTAATTTTTCTATTGTTAAAAACAATTTATGCTTGAATGGAAAATTAATTAAAAAAAAAAAAATTATCCTGCAGTTTTCGCAATGAATACTCAGTATACCCATACCTAGAGGGACGGAAATTTCGCGCATTCATTTAATCACAAGTTAGAATGCAAACCTTCACACTCTCGCACAGTGTTCATGATTTGATCGCAGTTATTTGGACACGCTTCTATACGACCGTGAGCCAACGGTGTCCAATTAGAAGAGAAATATGCGAATCAGGTAGTGCCAATTAACATGGATGACATTTTTTCTCGCCAAGAAATCAACCAATGGGAAAGTAAACACGGGTTAAACACATCTACGACTTTGAATTGTACCCTGAGACCAGACGAATGCGGGTCTCTACCCATACCCGAGGATGGTCGTGCAGCAGTGATGCCAACTTGGGGGTTTTCCCCCCAAATTTAGGGGGAAACAAGATGTCCAGGTTTTTTTTTAGGGGGTACATTTATTTAGGGGGATTTTTTAGGGGGTACTTTATTCAAGAATTTTTTTCTCTACAAACACACTTTTTGCTCAATTATCATCGGTTGCCTTGAAAATATGTTTAAACTAATGCCGTACTTCGTGTCTTGTACTAAGCAAGACGCAGGTGGCGCTGGTGGCTGAATGTACCAATAACAACTTACTGCTCAAGTCAAGAGAACATTTTTTTTTTACTCTCACCGCGCTTTTGCTATTCGCTGTTCGACGTTTTCACGTTGACAAGTTAAGGTTGTGTCTTGTGTCCGTTTATCTATTGGCGAGTTCTATCGAGGTGCAAAGTAAGTCGTTTAAGTTTTTCTGTGGTACAAAAAAATAACAAAAAAGATTAATAATAATCAATTATTCGTGTTCGAATCTTTTTCAGAATGACAAAAGAAAAGAACAAAAAATATCAACAAAAATATACAAAATGTTGGGAGACCGATCCCGAGCTTCAAGGTTAGTAAACATGTATTCCTTTTATCAAAATTTAATTCGTAAATATGTGAAATCGTAGACATTGAGTGTTGTTTTTCAAAATTATTATTCTCTACTTGGGCAAAAAATAAAAAAATGTAAACACGTATAATCTATATTAAAAGTAAAAAATGGAATTGAAGAGGAAATAATTTAAGTTTTTAGGTTATAAATTTGTTTCCATTATTATACAATAATATGCACTGGTCGTGGATTTTTCGTGCTGAGTTGGAAAAGTTATACTATGCTTGTAAATATTTTTCTCATCCTTATCGCATTGTGAAAGCGAATTTCTATACTACCCTACTGTCACGTTGAACGCAATCAATTTTCCAACTCAGTGCAGCATGACACTCGATGCTCTTAAAAACTTTACTTAATTGTGGTGATGTTACTATCAGATTGAAAATAATTATTGTGCTTGCCAGTGTGTTTTAATTTGTATTGAAAGTACTATGATCTATCATTGGTATTTGTATTACAGGTTGGTTAGAGCCTGATTCGACTGATGCGTGTTCCGCAACCTGCAAGTATTGCCACGTGTCATTAAAAGCGCACAAAAAGGATCTCTTGAATCACGCAAATACCGAGAAGCATAAAAAAGGCTGTTGCATCAACCAAATCTGCGAAGACCTGCAAACCTTTGACGTCAGTATTTAAGCCTGTTATGACAGAAAAACGAAAATTGCCGAGTTGAAAATCGCTGCATTTATTGCAGAGCACAGTTCATTACAAAACGGTAAATCATATGGTCGAAATACTGCCGCAGATAGACCCTTCATCTCAGGCGATTTCAAACCTCAAACTTCATCGCAAAAAAATAATGTTCGATGCTTATTAAAAATGTGCTCGGCCCTTGCATGCTACAAGAACTGATAGAGGAAATTGGCGATAGTCCGTACTCTATTATAATCGACGAGAGTACGGATCTGTCTACACAAAAAGTACTCTGCATCATGTTGCGATTTTTTTCTGTCAAAAAAAGGTCAGTTGTTACGTCTTTCTACCGATTAATTAAAATAATCGATGTTGATGCAAAAAGTGTGCACGGTGCCATTAAAGTGCAAATTGAAGAAGACGGTTTGAGCGTCCAAAATATGGTCGGGATTGGCGTCGATGGAGCGAGCGTCATGGTTGGGAAACATCATTCCGTATCCACTTTGTTTAGAGAAGAAATAGAGGACGTAATCGTCGTAAAGTGTGTTTGTCACTCACTTCATTTGTGCGCGGAAAAAGCAACGGAGACATTGCCCCGTCAATTGAAATTTTTAGTGCGAGAAGCACACAATTGGTTTTCTTACAGCCCTAAGCGAATAGAGAAATATCGGACGCTGTACGAAACAATAAATGGCAATGGAATACCAAAAAAAAATCCAAGGTCTTAGTGGAACTCGTTGGCTCGCACGATCTGAGGCTATTAACACTATTCTCGATCAGTGGACAGAATTACAGTTGCTATTTTCGATCGCGAAATCAGAAGACAAATGTTATGTATATGGTTGAACAGTTGTATGATATTATGAAACGATTGACCTTCAAGGCTTTCTTAGTTTTTTTGAAGTATGAACTGAAAAGTATCACTCAGTTGAATTAAATGTTCCAAAGCGATAATGTCGAACCAACTAAATTACTCGAAGACCTCTTTTTGGTATTCAAAAGTTTACTTCAAAAACTCGTCGTGCCATCACGTCTTCAAAAATTGGCAGATAGCGAATTAGCAGACTTCGATTTTCAGTCGCATTTAATGCATACTTCAGCTATGTATTTTGGATACGAGTTTCAGTCAATCGCAGAAAATATTGACGCAAGAGACTTACTCGATGTTAAAGAGAGGTGTAAGAAATTCTTGTGTATCTTGGCTCAAGAAATTCAGAAAAGATTGCCAGATAATTTATCGGTTTTGAAAATGATGGCCAATCTTCATCCCAAAATCGCATTATCACAAGTTAAGCCAACTTTGACCAACGTTTTGACAAAATTCCATCGAGATCATTTGTACAGTGACAAGAATTATGTAGAGTCCGAATGGAATCAATTGCCAAACAAATCGTGGCCAAATTTGAATAATTCAGTGGAATTTTATTCAGACGTTTTCAAAGATTGTGATTCTGGTGGACACAAACGTTTTGAAAATATCGCCAAATTTTCGATGGCTCTTCTCACACTTCCAATGTCAAACGCAAGTGTTGAACGTGCTTTTTCAACTTATAACGTAATTAAAAATAAATTTCGGAATAGATTATCTCTCGAATTGCTGCAAAGCATAATGATGGTGAGATTCACTTTGCAAAGAGACGGCGGCTCATGTGCCAAATTTGTTCCTTCTGACCGTATGATCAAATCATTTAACGTCAATATGTACGATTTCAAAAATATCAGCAACAGCAAAACGCAGCGCGATATCCAGGCCGATGCCTTCGACGAAATATTAGAAGCTTATCCCAATGACATTTAATAATATTGTGTTAGAAGGAAAAAAAGGAGACATTGAAGCATTTCATTTTTTATTTTAATTGTCTCGTTTAATTTGATTAACATATATCAATCATTGATTAACATATATAAATGTGTAAAATGTACTCACATAAATACAACAGCTATTTTTTACTACTTCAACGTATTTTTAATTCATATTTGAAATTACCTCTCAAACCAAGTGTACAACAAAAACTTTTGTGGTTTTTGATCGACATTTAGGGGTATTTGAAGTTGGTCCTAGGGGGAAAATTTTGTAGGAGTTGGCATGACTGTCGTGCAGCCGGAGATGGTCGCGCCGGTGATGTTGCAGGTGGAGGCGCGTGAGGGCGCGCTCTGTGTGGCGGGAGATGGCGGCTAAGGGCCTGCGCGGACTGGCGGAGCTACGCGCCCTGCTGGGACTGGCGGACGCGCTGTGCACCCTCGCGGCCTTCCTGGCGGCCGCCCTGCTGGCGCCCCTGCTCGCGCTGCTCAGCTGCGGTACCGCTGCGGTACCCGGGGTCTCGCCCGAGACACCCCGCGTACCGGGGTCTCGCGCCGTGCTCGCCGTGTTCGCTGCGCCGGGTGGCCAGACAGGATAGTCTAGTTCGCGATGTGATCATTTCCACGGCTCTCGCGCCGTGCGGACGTAAAAAAAAAAGGAACGTCTCCATGAATTCAATATTTAAAAATAATAATGATGTCCGCAGGCTTCCACGGCCATTGTCCTGAAGTAGCTTGGCTTATGGGTCGTGGCCGCGTCCTCGGCGAATAATTCACCGACGTTTCGGTTGACATTGCAGTCGCCATCTTCGGTAGGTAACTGCTCCCTGATGATGGCGACTGCAACGTCGACCGAAACGTCGGTGAAATTGTTCGCCAAGGACGCGGCTAAAACCCAGAAGCCAAGCTACTTAATAATAATAATAATAATAATAATTTGAAGACTTTCGTCATTTAAACGAGGCAGTTTGCTTGTGAGGACGAAACCAATATTTATGTATTATTTATGGATGAAAAAACTCAACCCAGTTTGATAGCACTCCCTTGGATTCAAATCCCAGGCATTGTTCTGCCTTCTATATTCTTCCACAGATTTATTCCATAAACATGGATTTTCTCTTTGTAATATTTCAATTAACTTTTCCGTTCACTTGGCGATACTGAGAGATATTAAAATTCATTAAAAGCAAACGCAGAAGTAGCTGAGAACCAAACACCCGGTGACGTCGCCAACAAACCGGACACAGCGAACACAGCTTTGTGTGGCCGGTGACACCTGAGACATGGCGAGCATAGCGAACATGGCGAGCATAGCAAACATGGCGAGCATAGCGCCCTGTGTGGCCGTAGCTTAAGGGCGCGGTTATACGGAACGCACAACTGTAGGGTGTCCATAAAAGTATGTCCCAGTTTTAGTCGTTTAACATTTTAATTTGGGCTATTTACAGAAAATTGAAAGTAAACCAACCTAGTTTTTCTTACAAATGTTCAATATGTGCACTTTTAGTTTTACGGCACACAATGTACACCATAGTCATTTTGCTGGCTAGCATGTGGCAACTGTAACCGGTATGGACTCATGTGTAAACGTGTTCTTAAAACCTTCCACACGGTCGTCTTTGGCAACTGACGTTCAAGATTTGCTTTCCGAAAAAAATTCCTTACGACTACGCAGGTAAGATGTTCTGACACGGTCAGCATCCTGCACAGACACTTTTGGTTGTCCCGTGCTTTTTGCTTTACAAACACATCCGGTCGTTTCGAATTGCTAATACCATCGGCGGATGTTTTTGCCTCATGGGGGACCACAATTAAACTTTAAACGATACTCACGTCGAACTTAAATTACAGATTCACTCTTAGCAAATTGCAGAACACAAAACGCTTTACGTTCAGGAGGCGCCATTTTACGTGGGTGGCGCTGCAAGCGAGAAAACAATAAAGCAGCACTCGCGCGTGCGCTTATCTGAAACAGTTTGAGTTACTCTTTAATTGTGACCTTGAACCAAAACTCTATATTGCTTACAGTTGATACTATTAAAATTTATAACTGGGACATTCTTTTATTGACATGCTGTACTTCAGGGGAACAGGTTTAATTATTTTTTTTAAAAACGCGAAAGTGTGCGATTACACGGCTCTTTGTATAAAGTGTATTCAACTCCAAAACCGATTGTCTACTCTCATCGATTGGATGGATGTTGGATGCTATTTATTTGTGCAAGTGTACTTCTGTTAGAGAATTACCGTCAGCATCAAATTTTAAATAATACAATATCCACCTGTTCATCTTTTTTTTTTTTTGTTACAGTCGGTCAAATATTACACGAACTTGTGCTGAAAACATTCTCCATCTTACGTTTTTCGCAAAAGGGTTGTTTTTACTCTCAACACTCAACAGCCAATCAGAGGCATATGTAGAAGAGATGTCGTTCTGAACTTCTTTGCCTCGAAGGAAACATGTTCAGACTGTGTGTAACCGCACGCAGAAGTTGAACGTGTTACCCTGAAGTAGTTCTTGGTCCCGCAGGGCCGCACCTTAATATCGAATGAATGTGCTCCGAGATGTTTGTGTTGAAACCTGGGAGTGGATGTCTGTGATATGACGTTGAAGACAACTTGGCTAGCAACTGGATAGCAAAACATATGGTAGCGATATAAAGGCTAATATGCTGTAATTTCATTTAATAGCATGAGAAAAATTCACTAGAAAAATCGTAATGATGCCATAATATAGATAGTTTTGCTGAACAAACATAATTCCAACACATCTGCAATAAATTGTTTTGCTTTGCAGTTAGGAAAAGGAGAGTGGAAGGATGTTCTTATTTTCACTTCAAGTTTTAATATGGCACTTCTCACCTCCATGATATTAAATATGGAGGAATTATGTAGCTGTTTAACACATTTGTTACCAAAATTATGACAACGAAAATACCTTTCTTATCTCTTAGAAAACCTTAATTTAAAATTATACGGAATTATGGGGGGAAATAAAACTCCAGAGCTTCAGATTTTATGAAAAGAAGTTAATCGTTTGACACCAGAAAATATAGTATATAATTTAAGGATTTAAGAATAAAATATTTCTGTCGTCACAACTCTTGCTTGTTGCTAGGTTATTTTTCACACAATCTCCTGTATTGTTAGTATGGAGTGTCCGGTATTTATTAGTCTCTAGTGTGTTTGTTGTACGTTCGAGGGAAGCCTAAGATGCATAATAACTTCTCGGCATGCGAGAATATTTACATTGGTTAGAATATTACCATTAGTTGGTTGCCCAACTAGTTCCGAAGTTTACCGAAGTTCGACGCTAGCTTGGGAAAGACGTTGAGGTCGTCTTTCATGGACGTTAGTGATGCAGAAATCAGATAATATTCATGCTACATTAAATATAATTTAAAATAGTGTGGATGATTGGTTAGGTTAGCATTAATACAAATACGGTGAAATCTTGTGAACAGTTAGATAGGTTAGGTTAGCTACATTGCAAATACTATAAAATAATAAGGGGAATTTATTAGGTTAATTGAGCTAAATTTTAAATTGTCAATTTCTATCCATGTTATTTTTAATGTAACTAACATAACCTAACCTAACCAGCCATCCACTATACAAAAGTATATTTAATGTAGTTAATGTAACCTATCTCACGATATCACATATTTGTAGTATTGACACCTAACCTAACCACTCGTTTAATGATAAACTGTTAACATTTTGGATATTTTACTTTCAGAGAAGTGGCTTTCATTCATAATTGCCAATGTTTTTACCAATCAACATTAAACATTCAACCAAAAACTCACATACGCTATAAAAGGTATTTAGAGTTCGACTCCTCGACGTTTTAGTTTTAGGTGAACAGAGAGAAAGAAAAACGTATCAGATTCCGATTTTAAGGTTCCTATCATTATTGTAGCAAGCTGTTTGCAATCATGGTTAAGGATGCATACATTTTGTCCGAGTTATACGTAAATATATATTCGGGCGTGCCGAAAAGTGTATGTGCTTTGGAGGCGTCACTTCGAGGGGCCTGAAGGGTGGTTTACACGCAACTAATTGTTGTAGGGTTTTATCGCATTGGATAGAGCATATCAGGTAAGACGGAACGTCTGGACGGCAAAACGTACAC
Source organism: Bacillus rossius redtenbacheri (assembly GCF_032445375.1). NCBI lineage: Eukaryota > Metazoa > Arthropoda > Insecta > Phasmatodea > Bacillidae > Bacillus > Bacillus rossius. The sequence continues at coordinate 330,194,905 of NC_086330.1, read as the reverse complement.
ACGTCTTACCGCAACGGACCGAAAATCACAGACAAGTCGAAACACTGAACAATGTGGAATGTCGTTACCAACTCTAATTATCAATACGCGCTGCAATCCATCCGTAGATAATTTCGCCAGTCATCGGGTTCATCCCAATGTATTTTTTTTTGACAGCTTTAAGTACGAATATTGGCTTCGTTTGAATAGCCATTCTCTTGACCATCGTATACTTCTCCCCCCCCCCCCTCACTGACTCATTCTGAGCTAATGCAGAAGAACGATGCAATAGTCAACTACAACGGAGCTTTCCCCATTACAGATATCCTCAAACTGGTCCGAGGAGTTTGGAAGTAACTTGCATGACGGAGGTGAAGTTGGAACGTGAAAAATGAACGTACGACTTAAAACGTTGCGCGGGAACCATCTTAGCACGCTACACCAGAGACAGTCTCAGGAGGCGAGTTCGCCTGATGTCCGCGACGTGTCGTGAGGTCTGAGAGGACCGTCGTGGAACACAGAAGGCCCGGAGAGGGGAGACAAAAATAGTTTTCGAGCCCCCTCACCAAATGGATGACTGATTGATGACGAAGATATGATAGCATTTGAGCGCAAATAATATTTTACCAGAAATTATAATTAATAGTTTAACACAATAGCAAACGTTATTTAAACGTCGAGGTCATTTCTCACACCACGTGTCTAGATGTTACTACTATAACTTTTCTCACATTGCTGTTACGATATTAATATAGAGCTGTCTCGTATTCCCCGTAAAGTGTGTTTGATAAACCTCATCATTAATTGTGCAAACTATAAATGTGTATTCAGATCAGCGAACCCCGAAGATAAAAATTGTTCTTTGAAACTCAAAAGTATTTATAATTTACGAGTCTCGTTTTTATTTCGATCTTGCACTATAGACTACTTACGTTAGTTGCAACCCTCTTTCTTTCCGCCTTTAGAGCTAATGTTGGTGTTAGCAAAAATCCCTTTCTACCAAATATTTTTCGTACTATTCATTAGAAGTAAATAAACTTCAAAGCATGTAATATTTCTCTTATCAAGAGAGCTATATGTATTTTTTCAATTTTGCAAAAAGCATCCCATTTCCACCCTCTTGGTCTGATTTATCCCGACAAAGAAATGGACCGAGACTTTTATCTCTATATTGTATGTATCAGTCTGGAAGTAACTTGTACTAAATTACGGTAATATTTAAACTTTAAAACCATTAAACATACATAGCGCTGGTGCAACCCAAAAAATGAAGAGAATTTGGGGTACCCACACATTGGTTATAAACTTTATTATAATATTCGTGCTTATTATTAAAATAACCTACAAAGACTCTTATAAAAAGCAATAGCTAGACAAGTTTTATTTCCAGAAAAACAAAAATGCCTCAGGTTTTTTTAGGCGGTTGCATAAAATTTCTTCGTTGACAATTTCCGCCAGTTTGGCGTTAAGAGTCCTGCTGAAATAGAAAGGAACATGTGCACTGATTTGAATGGTTGGTTTGTTACTTGGCTGTGAGGTTGTAAATCAAGAAACACACGTAAAACAAAGCTCTTATAAAAATGGATAAATGTTATGTAGAAAACAGGAAAATAAATTATTATCCTCCCAGAGGAAGAATCCTGCACCGGACGGAAACTTAGTGGTTTTGGAAAGAATGATTAATACATCCCCTCTTGCTATAGAGCATCCCACTCTTAGATTGCAGTATGGAAGTAAATGGGCGCATTCTCTCTCTCTCTAACACACGCCGATTGCCGTTAGCACTGTCCTTGTTTCTTCGTGCGTTGTTGCCAAATATCAAACAAAATTTAAAATTTTAATTTTTGGACCAAGCTTTTTTTCATATTGTATAGAATCAAAATACGCATCAGGCAATGCTTATTTTGAATACTTAACAATATTTTAAGTGTCCGAAAAAATTAAAAAACATAACTTATTCGCTGCGAACTGTTTTGAAGTATTCCGATATGTTTCACATCAAAAAAAAAAAACCTACATGTGTATTTCATTCAGATTTTTTTTATTAGTAAATTAATGCCTTAGGACGCCACCGAACAAATGTTAAGACAAAAACTGTACAGGTTTCACCTAAATAATTTTTTTAATATATTGAAATGCATTTTCTCACAAACTGACACATCAAAAAGTTGACCCGCGGAAAAAAAAATTTCTATTAAAGATAGATGGGGGACGAAAGCGAGAAAAATGTTCACAATGAATTGAATTAGTTTATAAAAGCAGCGCCATCTCAATTGCTTCTACCGTTTCCGTGGAAATAGCTGTTAAAGATGTGTCTTATCAGTACAAGAGCGCGCGCTGCCGTCGTAAGAGGAAACAGGGCCGTGTGTTTAGATAAGTGGGGTTCTGTCCTACAAGCAATTTCAAATACATGGCTTCCTTAGTCAACAAAAAATATTATAATCGATTCTTGAACATAATATTTAAAATGTATGAAATAAATACGAAGGAATTTAATAGCGATCATGGTACAAAATTTTGAATTATTTTTCTATCCTTCTCACCAAGCATATTATCAAACATTGTTTTAGACAAAGTTTTGGAAAATAATTATGATATTATTACAAACAATTTAAACAGATTTGATAAGGTGTCTACTAAGGCAGTTACGTTTTTTGTCCGGTGAAAATTTTTTTCGAACCCATGCAGTTATGGCTGGTCGTATCAAAAATGTATTTAGAAAACATTTTTCGGCATTAGGTAATCCGAGTTATCATACGTTAAAACGGATTCGATATTATTCATATTATGGGAGTTGTTGCGATTTTTCTGTTTTTCAAAAAATCTTCCCTATTCGAACCAATTGTTCGGATTTTTCCCATAACTTACTCGACCGAGAATTTCCATTACCGTATTTTATTTATCATTTTGGACATGACTTGTCCAAAAATACGGCATTTATCGGGCCCATGAAAATGTGATATATATATATATATATATAATTATATAGGTATATATATGGGATTTTTAGAACAGAAAAGAAAACTATAAGAAAATTTCGTCTACAATAGGTAGTTTTTATTTGAAATTTACATAAAAGTGGCATTATTACAAATTTATATGTGTAATAGTATAAAATATTATAAATTACGATATGATTTCTTAAAATGCTTCTTGTTCTATCCAAATTACAAAGACACGCATCTCCTGAAATTCGTAATGTGTTAGAGATTTGGCAACAGCGCGCGCCATAAGCCGTGTACTGCAATCTAAGAGTGGGACGGGCTATAGACGATGCTCTACCATTGAAGATAAATTTCTTCTTGGCTTCCGAGTTGAAGCCACGTCTTTGTGAATGAAGATGTGCCCGAGGTTATTGCAGCCTTACCAATGGCGATTGACAGTTGTTACTCGCCGTTGATAAAGGCCTCTGCAAGGCACGCACGCTGTTATTAATGTTCACATTGAATGGTTACAGATTATCCAGGGATCTTCGTACACTTGCAGTTTATCCTCGAAAAGTCACGGTACTGAGAGAACGCATTTTGAACATGAATCAACAATAATAATCTTATTATATTAACAAAAAATTCAGAACCTTGAATATACAAAAAAAAAAATTCCTTCCACGCTTGTGTTCACCCTGTTTACAACAAAAGACTCAACTCGAAGTCAGAATCAGGAGTAGTTTCTACGAAGATCCAGTTACCTGACATTACGAAGAACGCTTCGGTTATTCGATGTTAGTCCTTCGTTGAAAGATCCTTAAAATTGCTGCAATTTCTGACAGTGCAGAAAGGTCGGGCACACGAACATTCGCAAGGACGTCGCCTCAACTCAGAAGCCAAGAAGCAGTTTGAGACTCACCAAAGGGATCTTGATATCTAGCGTCGCTGAACATATTACGGTTTCTCAAGCTATAATCACAGTGATCCGTCTCACCTGTCCGTCCGACATTCAGCCAGTCAGATTACCCCGAAAATTCCATTCTCCATCCATCCGATAAAGCTTTAACTTTCGACGGACGAACGGATGGAATCATAACCTCAAAAAAGTCTGAAAGGCATTGTCTTTATTTTAAAATTTTTAATTTTAGTTGGTTTTATTTGCTAATCTGCTTTCGAGGTATGTTTTTTTTATTTGCCTATGAACACGTTTTAAGTTAATATCAGAAATTAAAAAAAAATGTGATAAACAAAAGTAATTGATAATGCACGGTAACTAGAAAATATATTAAAATAAATGTTTATAATTGCTTAGCGTTCACTATCGTCAAATCAGGGGCGCAACAACTAAATTTCCAAAGGGGGGGGGGGCAATATACCTTTTAATAAAGAATCATTGATCCCCCCCCCCCTATTGAAGCGGGGGGGGGGGGGGGGGTCCGGGGGTCCTCCTCCGGGAAAATTTGTATTTCAAGGTGGAAAATGGTGCTATTTAAGCATTTTTATTATCTAAAAATTGATTACACAGCACTTTCTCTGCCCCCGTTGGCCCCTACTTCATGGTTTCAGAGGGGGGGGGGGGGGGCAAAATATCCTTGCCCCCCTCCCCCTTGTTGTTGCGCCCCTGGTCAGACTGGTAAACCTTTAAAAGTGAAATGTCCTCAAAAACATAAGCCTTGAAAGCAGGAACACACGGACGCGAGAGCCTGAGGTATGGTCTGCTCCGCCCGGCGCATGCGCAGTGGTGGAATCGGGCCGGAGCGCGTGCGCGCGCAGGCTGCAGGCGCGCCGCCCGGAGCTGCGCGTGGTGCGAGACACGACGGTGCGCTCCGCCATGGACACGCACAGGAACCAGGGAGTGGTCACCGCCTTGCTGGAGCTGGAGGGTCGCTGCGACCTGGCGCGCGTCCGGGCCTGCCTGCAGGTCAGCCGGTCGCCTACACGGCAGTCATGGCCGAACTCACATGGTCTAGATGTCATTTTTGAAACTAATCGGAGAGGCAGACACATTAGGATTAATATTAAATGATTAACAATTTTATATTATTGTGTTATTCGGTAGAGTTAGAAAAAACTAAAATATTTAGCATCTGAAGAAGAAACAAATTTAAAAAAATTAAATTGAAATTTGATGCTTGTTACAAAAAATTAATAAAAAAACTTTGAATACCTTCTCACAGATGTCTGCTAAAAACTTATTCTTCATATTCAAATACGTCTAATAAACGTCAGTGTACCTGATATTTTTCTTTCTTGAAATATTACTTAAGTGGGCGGGCCCTAGAACATTTGTCGGGGCCTGGAAACAGGTTGAAACCAAGATGGCGTCTTTCAGTTAGTTTTCTGTAAGACCCGTTCTACAATGACGCGGAAACGGAGATGGATCTCCCGGAACAAGAGTTTCTACAACAGCACGCAGACGGAGACGGACCCGTACAGATAAGCTCGGCAATGCCCAGCTCTTCCGTTGGTCCGACTGAAATGCTGCCCCTTGGAAGGGCAGCCCTTCAGGATTTTTCTGGCAATGGTTTGTTTCTACAGCGACTGGAAGGGCAGCCCATCCACTTTCTGAAAACATGTTTCTTCAAGTGTTTAAATAATCCTGAAAACTTGCCCCTTGGAAGGGCAGCCCATTAGGATTTTTCTGACAGTAGTGTTTTTGAAAGGTTGTCTGAATTGGGTTGTCATGGGCAGCCCTTCAGGATTTTCTGACAGTGGTTAGTTTGTAAAGCGACTGGAAGGGCAGCCCTTTAGGATTTTTCTGACAGTGGTTAGTTTGTAAAGTGACCTAACCTAACCTAACCTAACCTAACCTAACCTAAACTAACCTAAACTAACCACTGTCAGAAAAATCCTGAAGGGCTGCCCATCCAAGGGGCAACAATTCAAACAACCTTTCAAAAACACCACTGTCAGAAAAATCCTGATGGGCTGCCCTTCCAAGGAGCAATAATTCAGGATTATAAAATCACGAAAAAATACACATTTTAAGATAGTGGAAGGGCTGCCCTTCCAGTCGCTTTACAAACTAACCACTGGCAGAAAAATCCTGAAGGGCTGCCCTTCCAAGGGGCAACAATTCAGCTCCCCCCTTCCGTTTACGTTGCTCCGCGCGATCTTTAGAAGCCTAGTATTTAGCTGCGGTGGTAGCCATGTTTGTTTACGTTCTAAATACGCTAAAAAAAATTGTTTCAAGTACAAGAATATCTAGTGTTCTATTATTACTTGGTAGTATCACTCTGCCCGTGCTATGTTCTCTAAACGTGATAAATCATCATTCCGTAAGCTTGAAATGCAACATCGCTGGCCGCCATTTGCTACGTGGCAGACGCGACAGCGAAATGTTCCGGGGTATATCGTCTCCGTCCCTGTGCCGACGTGTGGTGAAGGGGACGACCTGTCGGCCGCAGGACGAGATCCTGGACCAGAAGAACGCCGCCGGCGAGCTGCGCTTCCCCCACCTCAGGATGGCCCTGGGCACGAGGACCACGATGCTGCTGGCCAAGCACTACGTCTGGCGGCCGGTGGCGCGCTTCTCCCTGGACGACCACCTTCTGCTGGGCAGCAACTTGTTCCGCGGCCGGCCCGTGTCCGAGCTCAACATACAGGTCGGCGCGCCATGCACACTTTAAACATTACCGTCAATCTCAGACAGGGTTCCCTAGCACGATGCGGAGTCGACGTGGTGAGCGACGACACAGCTCCGGTACTAGCCTGGACAGCTAGCAGAGGTCAAGGTGGTATATGACGTTTTTTTTTTGTTTTTTCACGACGATTTTTACAAACAGCTACAGCACACCCAGTCCCGGGCATTTTACCACACAGAAAACTAGTATTGAACCTGCATTAATGTTATAAAATATTCGTTCAAACGCCGAACACTGCACAAGTTGACGTTTATCAGGCTAGGAAATAAAACTCTAAACACACACGCGAGGTACACATAAAGTAGCTGAATTCGTCGTGCACATGAAGCTGAAACTAGAATAACGCGTGTCATGAGATCGCCTCTATGACAGTGTGTCCAGTTTTGTCGGGACGGAAAAATAAATTTGTGAAAGCGCGCGCGTCTTGACTGGGGACGGGACGGGAGCAAGGTTGAGGCGATGGACTGCACGTGACGTCACTTCGCTGCCTGCGCAGAAAGATGCGCGCCTGCCTGAGGCAACCTCCCCTTCTACTAACCTTGAGCAGAGGTTGGATAGGCCTCCACCGGACCACGGGTTCACTGGGTGTTTTGAGGGGTCCCAGCGTGATGTGAGAGATCGGGGAAAGGCGCCAGCAGTGCTGACAAAGTCTTAGTGCTCAAGACACAGCCAACTGTCTGGTCAGCTGAGTGAGGTTACGGGGCTGAGGCGGTGGCCATGCTGGGTTGGTCGTCCCAGCTGATGCTGGTCGTTGCCGAAGCCCTAACACTTCTCCCGATAAAACAAAAGTGAGCGATATCTAGAGACCTGCAAAATTCGCGGATTCATTCGGTGATAGGCTAGAATTCAAACACATATATTTACCTCTTAGATGATTTTGCTATTGGCTTACTGTTCATCTGGACGAATCTCAACCAGTCATAAATAGGGGCAGGTATTTTTCGCGAAAAGATCTGAACGCCTATTAGAATGCAACAAGGTATACCCGCAACTGTGGTTTCTTCCGTGTGATTGGCGTCCGTCTGCGAGAGAAGTCGTTGCCTTATTTGATCGAGCCATTCAGGACGTTTTTGCTTCCGTACTGAATTATTGTGATTTGTGTTGTAACAATCGACAGGTAACTGAAAGAAAATCACCCAATAACGGAACACAGACAATGCTACAGTGTTTTAACTTTCAGCTAGTCTCGACATCTTTTCGCGAAATCTGCATGCCCCTAGTTATAAACCCTCAACCAAAGAAGGATCGAATCACAGACAAACCAGCTGAGACGACTTACAAGTCAGCAGCCAATGAACCTACGTTATTTGCCCGAGTGTACAGGGGTATGTGCAGTCTATCCCGAAGGCCATCGAAACCGCGAATTTTGCAGGTCTCTAGCGATCCCTAACAGTTCTGTCTTAAATAAGCTCTGAAATGTATATAAAACCAACTGGAATGCTACTCCCACTCTACTACCCTATTAGAGCGCATATGTGGGAGGTGAATGTGAGAATGCCGGCCGTAAGGTCGGAATAATCTGTTCATCTCAGCCAATGAAATGTTGCGATGTATCCGACATCTGTTGGCAGCGATAGTAACTACAATAACCGCCAAATGATTATCCCGTGACATCTGACCAGCAATTCTGTGATCCCCGTTTATACTGCTCGCCATCAAAACATTATTCCAGCATCCCTCCGCCATCCGCCTAGACAGCAGTACTCATTTACTCGCATCCCATACGACACGGGTTCGAGTCTTACTTGGCAGTCATGATTCGTGTTTTCAATGTTTCACTAAAAAAACCACTTCAGTGATTCCTTCCTATAGGCCATGGCCGCTTCCTTCGTTAGTTTCCTTGAACTGTGTTTTAAAGTTTATCCTTCTCTAATGACTTCGCTGTGGGGGTGCTTTCGTAACTTAGGAACACTAACTTAGAAAGCACAAGAAAGAATTTTCTAAGCCATGACTGTTCTAAATGCGTGTTTCTAAATTATGACGATTCTAAGTTATGCAGTATGGCGTTGTGTGTTTCTAAGTCCCGTGTTTATAAGTTATAATACATATAATGTGTGTGTTTTAAGTTGTTATAAGTCTAAGTAATGAATTTATAAGTTACTACGTTTCTAAGTTGTGTGTTTTGGCGTTAAATGATTTTAAGTTATGTGTTAATAAGTTATACGCGTTGTAACTTATGACAGTTCTGTTATGTTGATTTTTTTTTCTCGAGAATTCTAAGTTATGGCTGTTCAAATTATATCGTGGGAAAACAATCTCTAATGTACTCACTCCACTAAATTTAAGAAATAACCAGATATGTGTGAATCGTGTTAACAACCATATGGACACAAGAACAATATAGTATAGTGTATTGCTGGCTCTCCACGCGGTAGTAAGAGCGTGTCAATTAAACGGAACAGAAGGGTAAGTGTGGGAAGCGATAACGTATCAGGGGAGCGCGGCCACACGGAATCCACACATAACTTAGAAACACACAACTTAGAACAGTCATAACTTAGAAATCTCGAAAAAAAACCACACAATATAGAACTGCATAACTTAGAACTATCATAACTTCGAAACACACAACTTAAAAACGGTATAACTTAGAAACACACAACACCGAACCACACAACTTCAAAACATCGTAACTTAGAATATCATAACTTAAAAACACACAATCTATAACTGTCATAAATTAGAAACACATTACTTGGAAACACACAATGCCAAACCACATAACTTAAAAACATGCAACGTAGAACAGGTATAACTTAGAGAAATTAATATAGTGTGTTTCTAAGTTCTATGTGGTCTAATTTATGACAGCAACCCGGCCACACAGACTAAAAAATATCCTCGTGCTCTCACTTCGAGTGCTTTAATTTTTCAAAATATATTTACCTTGTAGATACAAGTATCAGCATCATTACGATTAATGGTGTTTTGTAAAACAGTTGATGTGTAACAAACAGGCCATGCTGAGACGGCACCATTTAGCTCAGTTGGGCTCCACATACTATTTGGCTCTGCTGGTGGGTTACCAGAAATGCGTTTTCATTTGTACTACGGAGCCCAGCTCGCAAGACGTTTGACCCACAATATACCTATATATTATTGTCACCAACTCTTAACCCTTCTCCTTAATTGAAAACATCCATATGCTCAGCTAGCCAAGAATATTATCCATGCCTAGGCAGTAAGTAGTACATAAGAGAGTTTGTGTCGAGATACTCCAGATGCGCACAAACCCAAATGAGTACCGCGAGGTCCTAGCTCCCGACTCCAGCATGATTGTAACTTCCTGCCCCGCTCAACTCTTCCTCCAGACCATCCTTCTCGGCCGGTATCAAACCTGCTTGCTAAATGCCTACAATAATTTAGCCCCGCATGAATGAGCCCAGGGGTTTTCCCTGTGTCTACGCAGGTGTTACCTGGGCCCAACCTATCTCTAGTTCTAGTCTAGATTTAAGATAGGGGATTTAGTAATGCTATAAATTACTGCCATGGCTAGCCAATCCCCACAAAAAATTCATGATGCATGCTACCCTTTCTGAATGCCTGAAACCCTGCATGATTAGGCACATTACACACATACAATAATATGATTTCATAAAACAATTTCTCAGAGATCTTTAGAAGTTTTGCTTCCAAAAAACTTTAGTTAGTCTTCTTGAAAAACTAAAAACAAAAAAAAATTATTCTCAACTAAAAAATATGTTAATGTTTGGCTAGATGATTTAACTGATGAAGAGATCGCTCTAGTTTTAAGTAAATTTTATATATTGTTGTAAATTTGTACTTGTACTTTAAATACTAATTACTATACTATTATTGAATTATATTTTCATTTATTCATGAAACAATGTTATACTTTATACGTTTTTTTATATACGTTTTACTTTCGTGGGTGCTAAATTTCCTGGTTAATTAAGTGAATATTGTTAACGAAGCGTAAAAAAGGGGAAATAAAATATTATTATTATTACATAGGCTTCGACCTTAGACGCACTTGATGTCTTCCCTAGCCCAGGCCCCTCCCCCCAAAAAATACACAAAGTTTTAGTAAGGCTAGGAAACAAATGTGTATAAATATACAACTCACGTAGTTTGGGTTCCCTGCAAGAATTTCCGAAGATTTCCGAAGTTTTGCGTTTTGGTATTGACGCCACTTCAGCCGCTAAATCAGAAGGTTACCAATGAAAACAAGCATTGTTGTGACTGACCTAACCTAACCTAACCCCTTCGATATTTTTTTTAATATTTCAATTTTTCGAGAGAAATCCGAAGTTGCACGAACGATGGTAGGAAACCTGAAACTACGTGAGTTGCAGGCTTCCCCTAAACGCCTGGGTGTCCTCCGACACTGCGCAGGAGTACGTGAGCGAGGTGGTGTCCAAGTACCTGCCGCCGGAGCTGCCGCCCTGGCAGGTGGTGCTGCTACCGCGCGCCGGCCAGGACGAGCGCTACTACCTGGTGGTGCGGCTGCACCACCTCCTGCTGTCGGAGGGCGGCCTGGGGCTGGGGCAGCTCCTGAGGCCGGTGTGGCCCTCGCGGCTCGACGAAGACGACGAGAACCCTTCTCCGGGGGAGGAGGAGTTCCCGAGCCCCTTCGCGGACCTCGCGCCGCCGCTCGTCGCCTGCCGGACCCTGGCCCGCGCCACCGGGGACTGGCTCGCCGCGGCGTGGGCGGGCTTCGCGCGGGACCACGACCCCGTCGAGAACGTGGACCTGCTGAAGAAGCGGCCCCGGCTGTTGGGTTTCGCGGCCGCCCTCGTCGCCGCCTGCGTGGCCTGCGTCCGGGACCGCCGCGGCCTCGCAGCGGTGGCCGCAGAGTTCCGGAGCCGGCGGTGCACGCCGGGGTTCCTGTGTCGGGCTGCCTTCAACTCGTGCCGCCCTTCCAGTGTGGTCCGCGGCGCGGCCCGCCTCGCGTGGCTCGCCCTGGGACTGCCCGTGGTGGCAGTCCGGCTGCTGAGGGCGCTCGCTCGGCACTGCGCTCTCACCCTTGAGGCCGCTTCAGAGGCCTGGAGCTACTGCAAGGTGGGTCTGCCATGTCCTGGGCTTACAATAGCTACTGTGGCTCAGTGGTCAGGGGTCAACTTGAAGTAAATACCAGTAGACATGAGATACCGGTAGTAGGATGGGAGTAATTAGTTTTATGTACTGAGGTCGATAAACCATCATTAGTTTTAAACCTACTAAAAGGAGGATTCTTGATGTATATATATATATATTGATTATGACGTCCCTCGGCTTATGGTCTCTAATTTCCTGTCTGCGAAATGGCCTGCTTTGCCCATGTAGCTCTCGTCGGTGAGAAAGAGAGTTCAGGCCAACGTGGCCGGGACCGGAAAATACGGGACCTGGTTGGAACGTTGCGTGGGTAGGGGAAAAACGGTAGGTATTACCAAGTATAATGCGAAGATGTCAGTTTTCACGAGCCTCTTTTTATTCCGTAAAGAGATCCTGCCGCAGCCTGGCCGGCACGTCGCAGAACGAGCGTCCTCCCCGCCGCGACACTCCTGACGTCCACTGACGTATCAGGGCGCATGCGGGTGCGTCCCTGCTCGTCGCACTTCACAGTCGGTGCACTGGGGGGAAACATATCTCCCTTAGGTCCACGTCGGTGGACAGGTACAGCCTCTGCATCTGGGAGGGTACGACGACTGTCGTCATATGCCCCCCTCACCCGAGGCCATCCTGGCCCCGACGTCGGCCTAGACCGGCAGCCGCGGTCGCATCCGGCTACGTGCCTGGTCGTCGCAGTCCGTTACGTCAGTTTGCATGGGTCGGGCGAACCGAGGCAGGAGCTGCATCTCACTGCAGCGCAGCCCCCCGGCGGCCGTCTGTTGTACATCTTGGGGTTTGTACTGACCCCACCACTTGTAGTCCCAGAGGTAGTGAGGGGCAGTCGTCTCACGCGTGGACCGGTGCAATGCCGGCCTGCTCCCCGCGTGAGTGGTCGTCATCGGCTCCTCAGAAGGCAAGTCCAAGACCACCTGCTGGACCCTGTCGATGTCACCCTCCCCACTGAGGAGCCGGACCGTCACCCCGTCTGTCACGTCCTCGTTGACGTCCGTCCTAGTCACCCGCCGTTCCCAGGGGTGGACACGTCTCCGTCCACACCCCTGGTCAGGCCCCGGCAACGTCACCACAGGGTCGCTCAGGTCGATCAGATCGCCCTGGATAGTGTCGTCGTTCGTCACGTCCTCAATGAGTGGTCTGTCGTTGACGTTGGCGTTGTCGTCGTCGGGCGGAAGTACTCAGTCCACAAAGCGCTCCAGCTCTACCATGCTCGCGCCACGTGGGCCCCTTCCGCCCATCCTTTCGGGCGTCCTTTGCCCGCCCCCTCTCGCCGGTCGGGAGCTGTCATCCCCTCTCTGACGCCCCCTCGCAGGAGGCAGAGTCGGTGCTCTTGTGTTGTCACATTCGTGCATCGTGTCCAGTGGACCATCGTCCCCGTCAACGCCCCCGCGTACCACCCGCCGTGCCCAGGGGTGGGCGTGTCCCTGTCGACGTCCTTGGTCAAGCTCCTGTGGCATCACCACGGGGTCACCGAGGTCGACCAGTATTCCTACGGCGACGTCGTCATTGGCTCTGTCCTCGACTAGAGGCCTGATGTCGTCGTGGTCGTCATTGTCGTGCGTCCCGTCTGCCAATCGGATGTCGTCTCTATGTACCTTTGTCGTACGTGGTGGTCCCCAGTCTGTCAATTACCTCCTGCGGGCCTGACCACTTAGGGGCCAGGCTGGCGCAGAAACCCCTCTCGCCAGACGACAGGTGGTGACACCTGACAAAAACCTGTTGGCCAGGCTCCAGTTGTCCTGGGGGCTGGGGCGTCTGCGGCTTGCATCGGGCCAGGTAATCAGCCTGGCGTCGTCGGGCGTCTTCGCGCAGATCGTCCCTGTTCAGGTCGTGCGTGTCGGTAAGTGTGCGCGCCTCCCCGGGCAGGGCGAGGTTTCGGCCCTGCACCAGTTCAGCGGGGGAATGGCCCGTGACAGCGTTTGTCCGACGGCGTAGGCAAAACAGCAGCATCGGCAGGTGCAGGTCCCACTTGGTGTGGTCCTCGTCCAACCGGATGCGCAGCTGAGTTTTGATGTCCTGATTCCGCCTTTCGGTCGGATTCGTGCGCAGGTGGTAGGTGGGCGTCGTGTGATGCTCCACCCCCCAACCCGCACAGGACATTCGCCAGTTTCTCCCCGTAAACTGCACCCCGTTGTCCGTCAGGAGGACCGCGGGGTACCCGTATCGTGGGAAGAACTCACGCTCGAGGAAGGCAATCACGGTGCCGGCATTCACGTTTGGCACTGCGAACGCCTCCGCCCAGCGGGTGAAGACGTCCGTGACCACAACAATGAAACGCCGGCCACGGGATGTGCGAGGATACGGCCCCATGATATCCACCGCCACAGTGTGGAAGGGATCTCGGGGCCGTCGCGGGACCTGTTGCTCCTTGCCATCGGGTCGTCTGGACTTCCGCAATGCAGGCAGGCCCGCACATAGCGTATCACTTCTGCCGTGTCGCCAGGCCAGTGGAACGTCCGTCTGACCTCACGCAGCGTCTGCTCCGCACCCGGGTGTCCCGCCAGGGGGTGGTCATGCAGGTAGCCTAAGACCCAGCGCCTAGCCTCGAGCAGCATGTGGGTCTGCCACCTGCTCGTCCTGTGAGCCCCCCTGGTCTGGAGCATCCCGTTCAGACTCCGGCAGCCCGGTACCACCCCTTCCCCGCACTCCGTCAGTCGAGTCTGGGTGTCGGGGTCCCGGATACTGCGCAGCGTGGACCCACGTGAGCAGTTCAGTCATAGTGTTTGGTTGCACGTCAGGTGCAGGGGCAGTGCAGCTGGACAGCATGTACAAAGCACACGGTCGCGGCACCGAGTCCTCGACCCCGTGCTCGCGCTCAGGGAGGAGCACTTCCTCCCAGCCCTGGTCATCGCGGAACTCATTCTCAGGATCCAGATTCTGGGACAACTCGTTGGCCAGCTGATTTTCACGTCCAGGAACATGTTCAACCGTGAACGAGTATTCCTGGATCAGTATGGCCCACCGAGTGAACTTAGACTTCCGGCCCTGAGCGGAGTCTAGCCAGCGGAGGCATTGGCTGTCAGTTCTCAGCGTGAATGAGCGCCCCTCGACGTGTTGACGGTAGCGCTGCAGGGCCCAGACCACTGAAAGACACTCCTGCTCATTCACGTGATACCTCCGTTCAGCCTGCCCAAACTTGGCGCTGGTGTACTCGATCACCCATCTCACGCCGTGGTCATCCACCTGGTACAGCACCGCAACCATCCCCTTCTGACTCGCATCCGTCTGGATGAAGATGGGGCGGCTGGGCACCAGGCGCGAGAGCGTGTGACAGTTCCTGAATCGGTGCTTAACCTGCCGCAAGGCATCGTCCGCGGCGGGGGTCCACCGGAACTTAGTCTTGGGCGACAGTAGGTCCATCATCGGTGCCGTTATCGTGGCGAAGTCGGGGACAAAGGACCGCTGCCAGTTGAGCAACCCCAGCAGCTTCTGGAGCTTCTTCCAGGTTCTCGGTGCCCCCTTCCCCTCGATCAGCTCCAACTGCTCGGGTCGGGGGCGGCACTCCTCTGCCGTCACTATGTGCCCCAGGAACTCGATCTCAGTGGCCCCAATGTGACATTTCTTTGGGGCACACGTCAGTCCGTGTCTGGCCATACATTCTAGCACCAGTGCCAGATGGTGCGCGTGTTCCTCCCACGTCCTGGACCAGATTATAACGTCGTCCAGATAGGCACTGGCGAATTCACCAATGTACCCATCAAGAACATGTACCATCAGGGCCTGTAACATAGCAGGGGCATCCATGAGACCAAAAGGCATGGCGCAGAACAGATATCGTCGGCCGTCTGGAGCTGTGAATGCCGTCTTTGGGCGGTCCTCCGGGCATACTGGCACCTGCCAGTAGCCCGATTTCAGGTCAAGAGTCGTGAAGATGGTCGCATCCCCCAGTCCGGCTAGAGCGCCCGTGATGTTGATCTATGGGGGCGGGGCGGGAATAGTCAGTTTGTTTACTGCCTTGAAGTTTACGCAAAAGCGTAAACTTCCGTCCTTTTTGGTTGCCAGCACCACCCGCGAGTTGTACGGGGAGGTGCTGGGCTCAACCACTCCTTCACGTAACATCTCGTCAATTTGAGTCTGTATGGCCTCCCGCTCTCGGATGCCAAATCCGTACACCTTCTCAAAAGGAGGACGGTGTGGTACCATCGGTATCCGGTGCTCTGTCACATTCGTCCGTCGTAGCCGGTCCGCGGCCGCAAATACCTGTGCTTGGGAGGCGAGGACACTGTTGATGGCGTCGACGTGCTCCTCGGGGACAACGTGCTGAAGATCCTCCAGGCGGATGACTGACTGGGGGGAGGGGGGGAACCTGGTGTATGCCGTACACCATCCAGCGCCCCCGGGTGCCGAAGTGCATCCGCCCAGCTCGTACTTCCACGGTTGCGTCGACCTTGTACAGCCATGGGACTCCCAGGATCAGCCCCTTGCGGAGCTCGGGGACCACCCAGGCCTCGATGTAGCTAACGTGACCAACGATGCTCAATGTTACCTGAGTGATGCCCCCTGCTGCGGCGATGGCGTCCCTGGTGGCCAGCTGCACCAGCTCCCTCCACTGGGTCACCGCCTCCGCCCTCACCAGGTGGGCCGCGATGTAGGATCGGCTGGCGGCGGTGTCCACCAGGGCCAGCATCTCCCGTCCATTAGCATGAACGGGAACTCGCAGCAGCTCCTGCTCCTCGGGGCCGACCTGCCCCAGCTGCACAGTCGTCTGTTCCCCACCGCCCCCGGCCTCCTGGCCGTCCGGGCAAGGGGAACTCGCGGCGAGGTCTTCGGCTCGTCCCGGAGCTGACGCATTTTTGTTCCGGTTTCACACCTCGTCGACGGCAGGTCGACGAGGCGGCCGGTTCCGGCCCCGGGAAAACCTCCGTCGGGGCCGCTGTGGCCGTGATGACACACCGTTGTCCCCGCAGTCGCTCCGGCACGGGATCAGCTGGTGGGATGCCTGTGTCAATTCTCAGGTCGCCCACCTCACCGACGGCAGGTCGACGAGGCGGCTGGTCCGGCCCCGGGAAAACCTCCGTCGGGGCCTCTGGTCGTGATGACACTCCGCTGTCCCCGCGGTCGCTCCAGCACAGGGACAGCTGGCGGGGAGCAATTCAGTTTCCCTCTTCTCCCGACGACGGGTATGATGTCGGTGTTGTTGGTGCGGGTGGTGGTTGACGAGTCCTTCGGGTTACTGGGTCTGCCAGTGGTTGGCGGGTCGGGGAGCGGCACCCAGTTGTCCCTCCGCCCCTGTCCCCGTGTTTCCCGCCTGCGATGTGTTGCCTTCGCGCGCCTCCTCCCACGCAGCTCTGGTGTGGCACAGGCGATGCCAATGGTATGCCTCCAGGCAAAACCAGCATCGCGGTGGGCGCTCGTCCTTCTCCGGCGTTCCTGTCCGCGCGTGACGTCCCCCTCCTGCTGCAAATGTCTCTGGACATCCCCTGGCGCCACTTCGGTTCATCGTCTTCCGAGATCCCGCGCCGTCGGCGCAGCTCACCATGGCCATGTCATTGTCCGTGACTTCTGTGACGGTCACCCCCCGCGGTCCTGAGAGGGCCCGGGAAACTCTCGCGCCCCTAAGTGCCGTCCTCCACTGCGACATGTCGCGCTCAATCACGCGAGCAAGGGCCACGAACTCCTCTGTGTCACGTCCGGTGGCTGTCCTCATGAAGGGGCGGAACTCTGGTAACAACTGTTCGACGATGGTTGGTAACGCCGCACTCACGTCCCCACTTGTCCCCAATCTGTGGAACATGCACAGCTTTTCGTAGATGAACTGTTCCGCGCTCTCTTCTTCATCCTGGTTCCGGCAATATAAAGTCCGCAGACACATCGCACGCGCCTGATCGTTATCGAACCTAGTCTCGACTTGACGTACAAAATGTCCCCACTTGGTATCAAAACTCCCGGCCATTGACCACCAGTTTCTCGCCTCGCCGTGGAGCAATTCCACCACTCGCGACGCCCACTCTGCCGATTTCTATGGCCCGGAGCTTCTTAAGTCAGATTTCAGGTTTACCTCACCAATATGGAAATGATAGGTCGAAATTTTTTTTATGTCATGCGAATAAATGTAAGCCAATAAAAGGACACAAAAATGTATAAAAATGTTTACATAAATAAGTTAAGATAATCTAACATAAATATATGCTCAAACTGTAATTCAAATTTTCCTGGATTTGCATAGTAGTTTACAGTATCATTAGCGACTATAGTGTACACTCAGATTCAAATATCCTTTCCTTCTGTTGTCACTGATCTTCATTAATAGTCGCGCTGAGCTGATGTAGTGCGAGTGAAACGTCTTACGAGCTGTCAACAGCACGGAGGAAGGAATGTGAGCGGTTAAGCGGGATGGAAAGGGAAGGTAAGAAGAAGGGGATACGTATAAGTAGGGAATGACATAAAGAGCTCTAAAATCTCCTTGGGTGCAGCATTTTTCTTATACCCATTCAAAATATCCTGAACATGTAGTAGAGCGATTATGATGATTGATGTTTTTGGAACAGTTGATGTGTAACCGAGCAGTAGTGGGTCGAGCATATTTAGTTTTTTAGAGTTCTGCTTACTATTTGGCTTTGTCGGTCCGTTTCGCGCCAAACGGGAATCCTACAACTCACGTAGTTTCGGTTCCCTGCAAGAATTTCCGAAGATTTCCGAAGTTTTGCGTTTTGGTATTAACGCCACTTCAGCCGCCAAATCGGAAGTATCCAATGAAAACAAGCATGTTGTGGCTGACCTGACCTAACCTAACCCTTCGACTTTTTTCTAATTTCAGTTTTTGGAGAGAAATCCGAAGTTGCGCGAACGTGGTAGGGAACCGAAACTAACGTGAGTTGTAGGCTTCCCGAGCCAAACACACGTTTCCATCGAGCAGCCGAGCTCGCAAGAAGTTAGCAGAGCTTGAAGTCCGTCTGTGTGAACTTCGACGGCAGAAAGCTGCAGCGCACCTGCTCCTTGCTGCAGCTGGTGTACACGGCGCCGAGGATCCTGCTGGAGGACCTGTTCCTCGCGCAGAAGGGCGCGCGGCACCACCTGCAGACGGTGTCGCTGTGCGGCAGGAAGGTGGTGGCCTGGTCGCCGCCCGTGTCGCTCGACCTCGTCCGGAGGCTGGCGGCCGTCGCGGACGCCACGCCCAGCGAGGTCAGCATCGCTACCGTCTCTCCATTCACGAGATGCTGCAATCAAAACCCGAGATATACACAAAATATTTAACTTTATTCAAGTGAGACTTGTTTAAAACCATTAGGATTGGTCTATGTGATGTCTCATAGACCTCATGTAAGCCTTTTGGACATACGCCATTGCTAAACACACGTATGTATGTCTGTAGAAGAAAACTAAAAAAAAAAAAAAAAAATGTTTTTTGTCTCGTTTCAACTGTTGTGCTGAATTTTTTTGGGGTTCAATTCATCATTTGTGGGTTTTTTTTCTTTCGTTTTTTCGTTCTCTTAGTCCAATTTTCTTTGTTTTTCTTTGTTTGTTGACCATATTCCTGCTATGGAATATTATGTGGTGTAGGTATACATCCACAGCAATTTTTTTGCTTAATTTGTGATTTTTGTCTTTTTGTTTTTTTGTAGTTTTCTTCTACAGACATACATGTGTTTAGCAATGGCGTATGTCCAAAAAGCTTACATCAAGTCATGCACTCCCATTGCACAAATCTTTCAAAGATAATAGTCTCATAGACCGTAATGTCAACTTTAAAAGTCAACTTTCCTAGTGAGAGTTTTTTTTTTTCATTGTGCATAGAGGATTTTTTTTTTTTAAATACTTTGAAGTAGATTCGTTTGGGCCCATTTAAATAATTATTTCATCTCATCGGCGTTGGCCCTTTAGGAATGAATAAGGAATTTACACATCCAAATGTGTTCTGAAATTATCGTTTTTATCTACTACATCTACTATGAAAATACCAGGCGAGTTAAAACACGTTTATACACTTCCCGGCTATTTCACAGGTGCTCTTTTATTTTCTCAAATGCTGACGTTCTCTGAGCTGTGGTTCACTTCTGTTTCACCATATTTTAATAAGCATACTTGTACTTCTACAGAGACTGAAATTTTGTTCTGGAAATGTATTCATCCCTCAAGTCTCCTTCCCAGCAGTTTTATAAGAACTTACAACTGTCCCGCCCACGAAATATGAACAACATTCCGTGTTACCATCACCCTTATTGTGGGTTCACAAATGTGTTCACAAGTGTCCATAATGAGTCGACGTAGAACAAGTGCGGTTATAACCGCGTTTACTTCGGAGGAATCTGATAAACACCACCAATCACATTCCTTTGTTATAGGTGCTTATACTTTTTTTTAATGCAGAGAGTGATATAACTATGAATACTGTTGACATCCTAAGCAGGGCCGGATTTAGAGGTCTGGAGGCCTCGGGGCAACAGAGGAGCGGAGGCCCCTGGCCCCAAATTATTTTCCAAATAAAATGAACAATTTTTTTTTTTAGTCGAGTTTTCCAATAAATAATTTATTGTGAAATCAAGTAGATTCTTTTAGTATTTAAAAACATACATAAATATAATCGGAGACAAGAATTATATGAAATTAAATTTTAGTGTTAATGAACGGAACCTTCCGAGCTTTTTTCGCCGAAAAATCGTTGATGATTTCGCTGAAATCCAATTCCCGGAGTAAATCGCTTTCAATGCTCAGGAGAGAAAGCTTCGATAAACGGTTTTGTACCATCGTGGTTCAGAGCCTATTTTTTATAATTTTCATTTTTGAAAATGAGCGCTTTCCAGTGCAATTTGAAACCATCAAAACGAAATATATTCTCAATGCAATTTCAAGGTTTGGAAATGTACCTCTGAAATTTTGATCTGCGAGAATTTGGTAGTAAAATAGTTCCGGAGATTGGTATTTTCCATAGTCCTTTTTGTATGAGTCCGTTAGTGGGGGCCCTCCGTTTGTGGAGGCCCCGGGGCTTTCAACCCCGTTTCCCTCCCCTAAATCCGGCCCTGATCCTGAGTCATGGTCCAGCCAATAACTTATATCATGGTTATATCTTGCCAAAATGTCTATGCAAGACTCAATAAGGTAGGCAGTAAACATGTCAGTTGAAAGTGACAACTGGAAGTTAATCACACTTTTCTAATTAGAAAGTAGTGCTTCACTTCCGTTCAGTTCACATCCGAGAATAAGGAATGCTGTCAGTTACCTTGGTATTCACATCAGCTTCGATGGTAAGTGGCTTGCCACCAATTGCGTCTAAGATTTTATTTACCCTACTAGCTAAAGTAATCCTAAATTGTATCAAAATAATATAGTTTTGATATCAAGGGACACAAGGTATCAGACAAAGTCCAACCTCAAGTTTCTATTTTTTTTAACATGGTACAGCGTAAAGGTCTTACTGTGCTTATCACCATGAACATCAAATTCTCTCAAATAAAGAAACAGGATCCATAGGTGCATCCCCCACCTCAATCACAATACCATCAAGGTCAGGTATATGAAGTTAAAATA
Source organism: Bacillus rossius redtenbacheri (assembly GCF_032445375.1). Lineage (NCBI taxonomy): Eukaryota > Metazoa > Arthropoda > Insecta > Phasmatodea > Bacillidae > Bacillus > Bacillus rossius. Next base: position 330,173,823 of record NC_086330.1, on the reverse strand, counting down.
CATACATTTCTGTATTTACAACCACGGTCATGTCAATTTTTTTTTAAGCTGTAATTTGTGTTCCCGTCTGTTTAGAATCCTAATATTCAGGCTTTGAAACATCCGCTAAAGACTCTTGGAAAGCATTCACGGGACTTGCAGTTCACCTTTATCTTCATTTTTCCGCCATATGGTGTTATGGTTGACACCGAGATCTCATAGTTACCCCATGCACGCCAGTCCACAGCCTTGCGCTCAGAGGTGACACTGCGCTAGGAGCGTAGAACAAGGAGGGAGATACATGTATGTGCGACTCTTGTGGCGGAAACTGAGACCATGTTTTGCGCAAAATGTGACGCTATCTGTTGAGTGGGCCCATAACTACTAGCAAAAAAGAAACTCGTCCGGCGGTTTTGGTTTTACAATGATGATAAAAATACATGACTGTACAAAAAAATTACACAAAATAATGTTTTGGAATTTAAAAAAATTGGTTGTCTGTAAAGTCGGTTTAAGGACGATAGTTTAACGTGACGTCATAACAAAACATTGATGAAATGATTACATACTTTTATGAATAAAATTGAATCATTTTTATTTTAATAATAAAAGAATAAATACTCGAAATTACACTAGTAATCAGATTTTTAAAATGCAAGGATAATTAACCTTTATTGCCGAAATTGTTGTTGTAATAAGCAATGAAACCCACATTAACTTTTTCACTTCACTTTACAAACAGTCGACCAAACAGTTCACGTGTAGATGTAAAGTTGTGTGCTGCCGCTGTCTTTCTTCTCCTCGGACGCATATGGCCAACCGAGTGGAAGAGAGATAGATGCGGCGCAAGCGTTCAATGAGCGTAACGGAACAATGTGCTAGACGGGACACTTCTTCGTGCGTGCAGGTGGCGTTGATCGATTTATTAGACGTTGTCACGTCAAAAAAGTATTGTTTTTATAAATGAGTAGTATGCCACACCACCTGTTCGCCTGCTGATGGCTGGCGCCAGGGCCGGTGCAAGGTAAATTGGCGCCCTAGACGAAAAACCTTAATTGCCCCCCCCCCCCCACCCCCCCGGCCGGACACCCCAAAAAATTTTTTTCCTTGCCTCAAAATACATCACGTAAGCCTAAGATTTTGTCAACAATCAAATGTAAGCAGGCTTGTGTTTTTTTTTTACTTTTTTACTTATTACAAATCATGAACAGGTCACCGTGGACTTTTAAATAATTACTTATATCTATATAAACATTCCAAACTGTTACAAAAATCCATTTTCATCTAGTTTCAGTAATCGTTAAACATATTATATGAGCTGTTATGTGTCGTGCTGCGCCACCCTAGGCGGTTGCCTAGTTCGCCTGTACGGACGCGTCTGCCGATGGCCGGCGCGACAGTGCAGCGAGGGTATACGCTGCGCAGGTGCTGCTGGCGGCAACAGCGGGCGCGCTGCGCGAGTACTTCCGCCAGCTGGGGCTGGCCGCGCCCGACAGCGTGCAGTGCGCGGCGCGCTCCGTGCCGCGCCTGACGGGCGCCGCGACGCGCGGCCTGGTGTGCCTGCCGCTGCCCACCGGGGCCCGCGGCTGCTCGCTGCTGGCGGCAGTGCGAGGCGCGACGCGCGAGGCCCGGCGGCGCCAGGCGGCCCTCCACCTCTTGTCCTCGTGGCTGCCCGAGGGCGGGCTGCTGCCGCGCCTGCTGCCCGCCGCGCTCGTCCGCCTGCTCATGAACCACGTGACGCGCCGCTACGCCGTCACGCTGGCCGAGGTGGGCCCGCAGACGCAGTGCGTCTCCGCCTGGGGCCACGCCGTGCGCCAGCTCGTGTACTGGCGCCCGCCGCAAGGGAACATATGTGAGTGTGCTCTGCACAGTCATCTTCGGGGACGCGGCAGTAGGCCGACAATCACTAGACTGAAAGACACCACTGTACCGGACGTGCACAAGACCGGTCAGGTACAAAACCAAAAGGCACTATACCGAAAGGCACTAGACCGAAAGACACCAAACCTAATGGCACTGGACCGGACGTGCACAAGACCGGTCTGGTACAAAACCAAAAGGCACTAGACCGAAAGCCGTTTAGCCGAAAGACAGAAAGACAGTAGACCGCACAAGCACAATACCGAAAGTCAGTAGGCACAAAGGCGCTAGACTAAAAGGCACTAGACCGAAAGACACCAAACCTAATGGCACTGGACCGGACGTGCACAAGACCGGTCAGGTACAAAACCAAAAGGCACTAGACCGAAAGGCACTAGACCGAAAGACACCAAACCTAATCGCACTGGACCGGACGTGCACAAGACCGGTCAGGTACAAAACCAAAAGGCACTAGACCGAAAGGCACTAGACCGAAAGACACCAAACCTAATGGCACTGGACCGGACGTGCACAAGACCGGTCAGGTACAAAACCAAAAGGCACTAGACCGAAAGGCATTAGACCGAAAGACACTAAACCTAATGGCACTGGACCGGACGTGCAGAAGACCGGTCTGGTACAAAACCAAAAGGCACTAGACCGAAAGCCGTTTAGCCGAAAGACAGAAAGACAGTAGACCGCACTAGCACAATACCGAAAGTCAGTAGGCACAAAGGCGCTAGACTAAAAGGCACTAGACCGAAATACACCAGACCAAAAGGCACTGGATTGGACGTGCACAAGACCGAACAGGGGTACAAAACCAAAATGCACTAGACCGAAAGCCGTTTAGCCGAAAGACAGAAAGACTAAACCAGACCGGACAAGCACAAGACCAAACAGGCACTTGACCAAATGATAAGTACTAGATCTAAAGGCACTAAACCGAAAACGTGAGAATTTATATCTCTGGGAACATGCCTTAACTATGGCGACAGGCAGTTTCCCGAAAGGCACTAGACCGAAAGTCGTTTCTCCGACATTCCTGTCTAGTGCCTGCGGCCCGAAATATCTTTTGGATCATTTCCTCAAACGTTGCGCCAGCACGTACTGGGACTACACGATCTTCGCTCGCGTAAACCGCAGAAATGTTAGGTGCGTTTCTATTGGTGGTATGGGACGATATTAGGTCGTTACAATCGTTTGCAACACGGTGAGCAAATATTTTATTCGGTCGCTTCCTCATACCTGTTGATTTCTAATACTGACTGAAAACATATAATGGTATTAAAAAGTTATTACAAAACGTAGTAGTTTGAAATATGAATATGTTTTGTAAAAAATACGCCTCTATTTAACAGGAAAAGTAATTTTGTTGAAGGAAAAAAGCTTTATTATTCTTTAAAAAAAACTATGATTTCAAACCCTTAAAATACAGGTATTTCTCGTGAGAATTAGTTGTATCTTAAGAAAAAAACAGCATTTTTCATTAGCTATTTTAAATCATCTGAAATTTTGTAAATAATTCTCAATTCTGTATGCCATATAAACTCCGTAAAAAAATTCCAGACATGTCTGCCCTACGCTGTATCGATCCGAGATCTTTTTTTTTTTTTTTTTTTTTTAAACTTCCATGGTAATTCTGAAAGGAGTTCCCGATCGTAAAATGACGATTATAAAGGGGGGCTTACGGGTTATTTTCCCCACGGGCACCGAGAGCTAAGATTTAGACATAAAATAATAGATCGAATTGTACAGATAACTTTCATGTGATACCCCACTTAAGCTGGTTAACTCACTGAAATTTTTTACTCCTCACCCTTTTTTTTACCCCAATATATCAACAACCACTCACCTTATTTAGTTCATATATGAACTTGAAAAATTCTATTGTCCATGTCTACTTACCAAATTTTTATGAATATCCGATCAACGGTTCGACAGTTACAACTGACTTTATTTGGAGTTAAAAAAAAATGGTTGTCTGTAAAGTCGGTTTACGGACGATAGTTTAACGTGAAAACGTCATAACAAACATTGATGAAATGACTGCTTAGTTTTATGAATACAATTGAATCATTTTTATTGAATTATCACTATTTTGTATGGATACAAAGAAGGAGTGAAATGAAATCTACAATTTAATTGATAAATTTACTTTTATTTGCACTCATTAATTCAAATATGTTTATTACTTTAACGAACAGATTATTTTAACTATAACTTTTATACATGTTTGCTATTTAACTTCTTCCAATCTGTGTTATTCTGTTAAGGATAGGACGATGATAGGAAAAGTAGGAAACGAATGGGAGTGTTTCAAGTTTAATGTGCCTCGAAAAAGTCAAATCGATGGTTGTTCCAATCGAGTGGAAGAGAGATAGATGCGGCGCAAGCGTACAATGAGCGTAACGGGACAAAGCGTAACGGGCAATGTGCGTACTGGGATAATGAGTCATCCTTTTTCGTGCGTGCAGCCTGCGTTCATCGATTTATTAGACGTTGTCACGTCAAAAATATATTATCAACATAAGGGTATTCGCAAAACGCTAGACGTTACAGTTATGAACAAACTCGCACAGTGAGGTGCGCGCACTCGCAGCATTAATCGGTGAATGTCACCGCAGAGCACACGTGGGTGTGCGGAATGCATTACCGCCGGAAGTTTCGTGTCTGAGCTTCTGCTGTTAGGGCTGTTAAACATTTAAAAAAATGAATTATCATCTCCTCGATTTATTCCACTTCGTTACAAATCACCTCGTATATTTTTCTCATGTCTCACTGGTGTATACTCTGGCTAGCTGACAATACTTTTCAAAAGTATATTTTCTCATACTTCACGTGTTACACCTTGACAAACCAACTCTTCACCACTCACATTTAGTTGATAATGGTTTCTCAGACCATACAGTGTATGTTCATCAAAAAGTACTTTTGACAGACTCTACAGATGGGTTTGATTTCCTTAATTATAATCTTATAGTTACGAATTTGGTTGCCGTAAGGTTAAAACAATATTCCCACTTTTGATGTGGGTGTCTTGGTAGTTAATTGTTGGTGTCATAAGATCAGGAACATAGCCCAGCATATACTTTTTCCAATAGTCATGTGTTGAATCTACACAGGTCGATTACTATAGCACATCTGTAATAAATTTAAAGGACAGTTTTATGCTTTTTTCGGTTCAAATTTAACATAGCAGTTAACTACTCTGCCAAATTACCAAAAGTATCAGTGCACATTTTTTGCCAATTTCCATCTGAAACATCAACTCACTGACAAACTTTACAGCAATTAAGCTAGCAGTCATCCACAATGTTAGCCTTCAGATTTCGTACCAGTTTAGATTTGTGTAATGTTGATAAAATCTTGCTGATTTAGAAACAAACAAATTAAGTGGACATTTTTTCTCCTTTCACTGCCATGCCTTTCACTGCCATGCCTTTCTGTCATCTAAAATGTGGTGATGAACATTTGAAGTCAGTGTTCTCTTCTGAAGTTCCTTGCATCTCTATCTCAAAAGCACGAATAGCTACTTTCATACAGAAGCCGCAGTGATCTTGCACAGAAATATTTCATGGTCATGCTTACGTGTCGCGCTTACCTCCGACAAACCCAATATAATTTAGGATTACGTGGTATTTTATTATTTTGGATACAGGATAATAAAACTTACAGATACGGGAATATTAGTAAACCCTTCTGCGCATTTGATTCGTTTATGATAAAGCTTCACTCAAAAACTTGGCAAGTAGGCAAAACTGATAATATTCCACTCATAAATTCGGCTTGACTGGTAATTAATGCGCATAGTCTTTAACCCCATTTATTTGTGCTTAATAAAACTTTGAAGGTCTGGCTATTCAGTTAAGTGATCAGTATGTCTGAAGCGCAGAAGGATGGGTTTTGTTTCCAGTCCGGGAGATATTTCGATTGTGAAATATTTTCATGATAGGTATAAAAGTAAAAAGTAATTGCAAACAATGATATAAATACCTTAACTTGGTTTACCCTGATCACCCATGGCCGTCTCCTTTTGATGATGATGAGGTTTCAGAACCTGAATGAAAATCCTATACAAGAGAAGAGCCAAACTGTAACCATGAACCAAGCTTGATGTATGAAATAAAAAAAAATGAGAAAGTAAATGGTTGTCGGAAAACAATGATGATTAATATAAGAGAAAAAACCTTACTCAGTTGTAAATACTATATAACAAATGTTCCTGCAAATTATGCAAATTTTATGTAATAGGGTTACAAATGTTCTATACTGAAAGTCCCAGAACTCAACGTCAATCTGAGAATAGTTTATTCACCAATTCATTGCGGTTCTGAGTCAATAAACCTAAATTTAAAACAAAAATTGTCGTTGTTGAGTTAAGGAATTTTTTTAAATCGTTAAGAAATTCCTACCTTGCACCAAATATTATTAGATACTGTGACTACAATTTATTTTATGCAATCACGAATAACCCTACTATTGAAAACAATGGCAAATAATATCAAACAAGCTATACCATTGGGGGAAACAAATTCTCTGCATGTCTCAAGTGGCAAAAATTTCTAATCGAAACTTTGACTATTCGCACTGTAAAATATATATACTCTATGAACTAAGCAAGTTATTTGTTAAAATAACTTTTCAAATAACTAGTTAAGTTAGCATTGTATTTTTTTACAGTATGAATAGTCAAAGTTCCTCAATTAAACTTTTTTGAACCATAAGTCGTGTCAAAATGTTTTCCCCAAAATGTATACATAGTCACTGTATCTAATTATTTGGTGCAGGTTAGGGATTTAAAACCTTTCGAAAAATGCCTGTACCTCAAAACCAACGACTAATTAACTGGCCCATAAGCTGTTCCAAATGTTCTGGTGACCTCATCTGGTCATTTTTCTCGGTGTAAGTGAAGAGATGTCTCCAATAACGATTTTTTGAAGAAGATGACCGTAGTGTCGTGTTCGCAGGCATGGCGCTGACGTTGATGCAGTACGGACACTCGGTCCACCTGGGCGTGATGACAGACGCACTGCTGTCGCCCCAGCACGCCTTCATCGCCAGTGGCTTCCAGCAGCAGATAGCCGAGCTGGCGAGCGCCTCTGGGGTGCAGAGAGACCGCGCCCCCAGCAGCTAGCCATCCCTGACATCCCTGCCCTATCTCGCACTGCTAGTTCGCTTTATCTTCGCATCCTCACCTGCTGTAACACCCTATACTCTACTGCTATCTCGCTTTATCTTATACTCACAGATAGACCACTCTTATCCCCAGCTGCCAGCATGCTTTATCTTGTCCTGCTTTTTTTTCTTAGCGTACACCTGCTAGTACACCCTATCCACAGCTGCTAGCTCACTTTATCCTCTTATTCTCAACTCCTATCACACTATTCTAAACTGCTAGCTCGCTTTATCTTATCTTTTTTGCTAGCCCATCCTGTCCCCTTCTGCAATTATGATAATCTAATATCCTCACCAATCCCCAGCTTATAGCTCACGTATTATAAACCTAACCTGCTAATCCACTCTTTCCTCAGCCGTTAGCTCACTTTATTCTCTTATTCTCACCACTTATACACTCTTTCTCCAGCTCTTATCCTCACCTGCTATCCCATTCTGTCCTCAGCTGCTAGCTCGCTTTATCTTCTTATTTCCACCCGTTAGATCATCCTTTACATAGCTGCTAGCCTACTATTTACACTGACATTTAGGCTGCCTTAACTCCAAATGTTCGCCCAACACATTCCTTGATGCTAGCCCAGTTTAAAAAATCTGATAGTTGTTGAGCAGGTAGTTCGTCCTACCATCAGTTGATAGCCCAACCTATTCCAGTTTCCCAATGCCAGGTGTCTGTGAGTCACGCGCGAGAAGTTTCCCTGCTGATGAACGCACGACAGAACCCTGCGATAAATATTAATGACTGGATAAACTCAAATAAGAGCCCGAGCGTTAACCACATATGTTCAGTACTGTAGATATGTATATATCAAGAAGACTGAGTGAAGCATGCAACCCAATAAATTTGAAGAAGCTGAAGGAGAAAAATGTACACAATTTTATGTCATGAATAGTTGTCACCATTACTTTAGTTAACTTTACACACAAAATATTGTAATCATATTTAGGAGATTTTAAAAAATCACTTTCATTTAAGTGTAATTAAAATTAATATTTTGGTTCTTAGATAACATTTTCTCCTGTCATACTTTTCCTTAGTACATTCTTGTAAATCTTTGGTATTATGTTTTACTAACTTTTTTTTCAAGTTGTGGAGTGCCGGTTTATTAGGTTGAAAATGAAACAATAAGCTCTGCCTTTTAGGTTAATGTCATTATCCGTGTCATGTTTCATAGCCGATACGAAAACCACTCGTTGTTAGAATAAATATTAAGTGGATATAACTTGGGGAAAATATTTTCTTATTTAACACTGTATCAGTTCCAACATTTTATGTTTGCCTAAGGAATAACTATCACCTCTCATATTTTGTTGACATACTGATTATTCATTTTATATCTTTTCCTGCTTCACTTTGAATAATGACTACAGGTTGCTTCCACTCTCCTTACAAAAATCTACAAGGTAACAAACTTGAACAACCCAAACTCTTATTTTTAGTGACTTAATAACAAAAAAAGCACCAATGATGATATCATGTGATATTGAATAGGACTGCGTGGAGATAAATACTTTACTCACAATGAGGACAATTGAAAACCCTCATAGGTATAAAATTGATTGCAGTAAATAGATTAGTTTTAGAGTTTTAATCAATGCAGATTTCTAAAATAATGACTAAGATTCCTAATAAATTAAAGGATCAATGAAGACCAGAATAGCAAGTGAGACAACAACTAGTCCCTATGTGATTTACCCAAATATACTCTTAAAAAAACAGGGTGGCTCCTGGGCTTATAAAAGTTGGTCTTTTGAAGAAGTAAAAAAAAATTGTCATATCTCAAAACACCCTTGAAAGCCGAGTCTCTGAGTCTCGGGCTGCTATACAAGCCTTCAAGAGGCAAATTTTTAAATAAACGAGTTCTTAAAAAAATTAGTAAAATAACAGACTTATTATGTCACAATTGAGACGTCATTGGGTATATTGCAGTTGTGTTCTTGGAGGTCTCTGCATCTGTCGACATGCCGATGTCTGTCCTGACCAAACACATGGCAATATCGAGGTTTTGAATGCAGATTTTACAAGTTGCTTACGTAACCAGTTGGAACTCCTATTTAGTGATAAGTAACCGGTCACTAAGAGCCTGTATTTCATTTAAGGGTGTCACCAACAGTATAATCACTGATCATTATTTCACTAATAATTACTCTCAGTCAAGGTAGAATTCCTCAAAGTCGTAATAATCTTGTTTTCCACAAACACGTGCATTTTCTGGAAGAACCATTACAAATATCCAATGTGTGACTTGCAGTTATGGCAAGAATGAGTCCCTAAATGCCGCAAACTTCTGGAATCATCTACATTTGACGTAATACGTGTATAAACAAAAAATTTTCAGATACTTGCACTGTGGAGATATATTCTAGGAGATTTGCAGGAGTGAAAAACAGCTTGCTACAATTTCTTTTTGATATTTAAAGAGCTTACATCCTAATTTACAAAGCCTCGTTTTTAAGGTACTTTACCATACTGTTTCGAATTTCAGCCATTGCCTAAATACAGTTTTCGCTTTTGATTATTGCTATTTTAATAGCTTTGTTTAACTCTGCGCATTTACAAAACACATTCATCTTAGTTTTCCTATCATATTATTAGTACAGTCAGAGCTACATAGCTACATAAGGCCTATCGCAATTGTGAAACAAATTCATTGAAATATATTTCGTTTAAAGATTTGGTTATTATAGATATATTTATATTATATTTAACGTGGTACCTTTCTTGAGTTTGTTGTTCTGACACAAATATATTTATATATTTATATTCTCAACAGATAATTCACCAAGTGTAATAAAATGGATGTAAAATGTTGCGCAAGTTTTAATAATTACGAAGACTTACACGAGCTTTTACACCCTCCATGGATAGATATTTTACATGATTTTAATTAAATTCATATTATAACCATATTTAATTGTTTAAAAGTTTTGTCTACTAAACAAGTACTTATTTCATGTTTTTTTATGAACTTAAAGCAATTTTTTATTTAAGTCCTATTATGAAATGAAATAATTAAATTATGCGATATACAGTGTTGGGTTAGCTGTTTGTATGTAGCCTTTGTCTTCAAAACCCTGAAAAACTCGTGTTCCTGTGGTTCTGGGAAAACTGTATTTTTTATTTATTTAATGAATGACATAATAATAAATGTGTGCATGTACTTATATACACGTGTTAAACCTACTTGGCGAAATTAAAAACTAACTTCAATCTTCAATTAATTAATTTAATTTGTGTGGTGCGCGCGCATCTTAATAATTCACTCTCATCATTTTTTTTTTCATAACGCGCCTAAGGAAGTATAATTTCAAAAATATTTTTTTAGACGAAGGCTACATACGAATAGCTAACCCCGAACTTTATACCACATGATAAATGTTTGAGTATATGTTAGGACTGACATACAAACGTGCCTTTAAGTTCATAAAAAAAAATATGGATTTGTTTGGTATAAAAGAAAACTTTTTATAAATAATTAAATATTGTATATTATGAATTTATTTAAAATCATGAGCAAAAATACGACACATTAGAGGCAAAGTTTTTCATGACACTGACTCCGTTAAGCGCTGCATCCGGTTGTTCTAATCATAACCCGAAGTTTCAGCAGAAGGGTTCTCTAAAGCATCCAGGTGCACTGAGCGAGTTTGCTAGCTGCTCGCCTCGACGCCCTGTCGTTGCAAACTAACTCGCTCAGTGCAGCCACCCCAACTCGCTCACTCGCCGCTCGCTCTGGGCAGTGAGTACAGTTGAAGACTGGACTACTCTTCTCGCCATTCGTCTGTCACTGCTGTGGTTTGAATGGTCGTTCCAAGTCTCAGTAAACAGATCGGTTGTAAAATTTTAAACGGGAAACAATTCGTCAAGATTCAAGAATTAAAAAAAATTAATCCGTGAAAGTCAAGGGTGTATCTGTGTTGGCGAGGCGGGATGATAAGAGCGACGCTTGCCGGTGATTCTAGCGTGGTATCGCCTCTAAGCGCAAGGCTTTGATCTGGCGCGCAGACTTCTCGTCGTGCTAAGGGCAATTATCGGATTTGAAAGGTGACCATTACATTAAATGGCGGAGAAATGAAGATAAAGGTGTAATGCAAGTCCCTTGAGCGCTTTAAAGTGTCTGTGCCGAATGTTAAATGCCTAGAATTTATTCTGTACTCAAACGTTTCAGCCATTTTTACTCTTATAAAATTACAGTTCAAAAAAGAAATACGGAAACAGAACTAATCATCCGCTCTTAGAGTAATCTTAAACGTTTTTCTGAAACACTGGGATATGCTGAGTGGTTTTAAATAGCGTGTTTTTTTCTGAAACTCTGCACTTCGTCGTGTGAGTGCACAGGAAGGCAGAGAATCTTAATTCACCCTGTGTTAGCTACGGCCGCCCTCAGTGGTCACACCTCAACTCCCTCCTTTTCGATTTGGATCCGGTTCCCGACAACTTTTGAATGACTACGCCTCGCGCTCAACATACTCCCTCGGTGTCTAATCCCGTTAGGGCATAAACCGAAAAAGGAGATAAGTGGATCATTTACATGTCCAAATTAGGAGAACCAAATATGGGACATGGGTTCCGAGAACCGGGGAACAGTTACGCCATTTCCAATCGCGGCATGGTTCCGACAACTGAACAGCTACATCTAGAGGTTGAGGAGACCCATCCCAACTTCGACGCCACCGAGCAGCTGCCAGCACGCCGTATACCACAGGTCAAGGACGGTGCTTGCCCCCATGGCTGGCCAATCCCCTCCTAGCACATGATGCATGTGACTCTCTTCCTACATGGCTAATCCCAGCACGACTAGGCGTATAGGCTTCGGCCTGAGACGCACCTAGGTCCATCCATAACCCGGACCCCTCCAAATTACACTTTGTTTTAGCTAGGTTAGAAAAAAAATTTAAATCACAGCAGCTTATCATGATGGGCCGACAAATTTTTATACACAACAAACAGAAAAAAAAAGTAAACAATATCTACCAGTATTTTGATTTTACTTATTATTAATAATTATGCTTTCAATTGAGGTATTCATTTGTCAGTTTCTTATTAGTTTTTGTGGCATGCTTGCGTAGAGGCCATGCTTTGACCAATGATGTTTTCGATATAGTAATTTAACACACAATTAAAACTATATTTTTTAAGTATTTTGTGTTTCCACTGTTCGTGAAATAAAACGTACACGTAGGTACACGGGGTTCGATGAAATAATTTAAATTAAACATGTACTAATAATGCACACAAATGCAAACCAAAATCATCCTTGGTATGTTTGTTGCTGGAATGGGAGGGTGAAAAGTGGAGGGGAAAAGGTTAATCATAATTAACGCCCCGGGGTGACAGAGGGCCTATAGCAACACGTCCCTGAAGTTAATCTAAGGCTCTTCGACATAAAGCAATAACAAACAAAACAATTTTATTCCCGTGTCTCTGGGGAATATCGGAAGCCCGTTCTCACGCGACAACGCAATCAACTCCACCAGGGCAACGCCATATATATTTTTTTATTTGTATTTTTTTGTTTACTGCCGCCGACGCTGGTACAAATGAGGACAGCCGGCACGAAACAGCCAGGTGCTATCGGGGTAATTTTCCCTCTGACATTTATCGACCCCTGGTCATTGGCCCTCGCTCGCGGACCAATGGCCGGGGCGCGCTGCAAGTGCAAGTTCCGCTCGAAGTCGGCGCTGATACCTGCCGGAGGCCTGACACGCGACGAGAGGTAACGCTGTTAGTAGATACAAATGGGGCAGCGGAGACAGGCGCCAGGCGGTGAAGCTGTGTGTACAGGGTTCTTGGTGTGGATCCGTGAGCCGGTACGCCATCTTGGATTGTCACGTCATGGCGGCCATCTTGGATGACCTTGACCTTCAAAATTTGCAAAAATTTGCCCAAAAAATCAACAAAATTCGCTAAAATTTCAATATTTTTTTTTTGGAAAAAAAAAATCCCGCCAAAAATTTTCAAACTATCCCAATATTCAAAAATAAGGATTTTGAAAACCTTAAAAGTCATTTTGCCTTAGAAATATCACAAATTCCTAAAAACGGCTTAAGCATCCATGTCCACATAAAGCCTCCGATAAGCCATTTCTAGGAATTAGGATACCATGACCTTCATTTTGAATTATGACATAACCGTTTCAATTTCCGTTGCGGCATTCATCTTGAAAATATGTAATTTTTATGTTAGAAAATCGGGAAAAATTTTAAAATTCTTAAAAAAATTAAATTATCTAATTTAATAATAGAAAATAATAAAAAATATATTTAAAACATTTTAATGTACACTTACGCCATGGAGCTCGGAGTCCTCATTTCGAACCCAGCGAGGTAAAAGAAATTACGTCAGGTCCTTCTTCCGCGGAAGCCAACAGCAGATTGACCTCCCATCACTTAGGATGGCAAGATATATATCGTCAACTAGTATGACGTCATGTCCGCCATCTTGAAAATCCGTAATTTTCATGTTAGAAAATCAGGGAAAATTTTTAAAATTATATATATATATATATACTTACTATATATATACCTAATAAACAAGAAGTTTCACTTCTGCCCCACGTGGACTCAACGTGCACACTTTTTTAAAGAATAAAAACACACGTGGAAGAAATAAGAATGTTTTTGGATGGGTATTACCGATTTTTTTCTATGTTTTGATAATACAACAAAATTATCGCTGTGGATTCATGTTCAAAGTAAGTGAACTTACGCCCTAAAAAATTACGAATACCTATAACAGTAAATTTTTGAAAATCCCTGGGAATTTGTAACTATAATTCTTCGTAAATTTAAGGTAAAAATTTATTTAACAGTGTATAGAGTGTCTCTCCTTAGATTGCAGTGTATATTTCAAAAGGGCATTAGCTCTCTCTACCCAATGCACGATATCTGCCATTAGCGCTGTCCTTGTTTCTCTGTGCTCTGTTGTCAGATGTACGCCATAGAGTAGAAACGGTTTGGACACAACTTTTTAATGCAATGAAAATTTATTTAAATTTCCCAAAAAAATATATTTTTATAATTTGTAATGAGAAATTTTAATACATTTTATTATTGTAGTTCATCAAGAGCATAATCTTATAACATTCAATTCTAACGTTTAAGAAAACGTAACGGAAAGACGCTATCTTGGTTATAACCATTTTTTTTTTTTTCATAATTTTTTTAAATATAATTTAACACTCTAATTTTTGGCTCTGTTTGACCATATTACATAATTAATGGAATGACTTGTTATTAATAGTTACGGACGTCTACAAATAGTTTCTCCTGTGCTGTGAAATAATAATTGGTGTTTAGAATTGATATTATTTCTTTCATAATGTATACCGTAATAATACTGTAAAGACAATAATGTATGGTCTTAGAAAGATAAAAAAATAGTAAAATGAAAAAAATATATATTAAAACCTTTTATAATCATCATATCACAAACAATAATTTTAAAGTTAGCAAGCATGGTAGAATCAATCTGGCAACAGTGGGTGCCGAGACAGACTATTGGTACGACCTCTATGGAGTTAGGGATTGTCAGGAGACAGGAATGCTGTGACGTGGTAGAAGTCACATTTATTTATTTCGCCATCGCCATATTGTTCCGCCCGAAAACATTACACAAATTGCGCTTTGACCACGTCTTGTGATGGCTAGCAAGCACGAATTAGAATCTCCGTCGTCAAACACTGCCACTTCTGCAAAAATAAAACACAGCCCTTGAAAACTGTTTCCGCCACGCAAGCCAATGTTTTTGGGAGTTTAACCGACGCGTGGCAAAGAACCTTGATCTGGGAGAGAGAATAACTCCTCACGCGGTGACCACGTGGCCACGCCGTCTGTGTGGCGACTGCGGAGCACGAGACATTGGCCGTGTTCACAAAACTTCCGCTCCGAGAAACCTAAGATTTCCCTGACGTTGAGTCAGACGCCCGGAAAAGTCAGCTTTCGTGCATCTTCGTTTTTTTTTTTTTTTTTGTAAAAGTATCATATAGATTAGGTTACGTGTATTAAGGCCCGTATACAATTGCAATGTCATAAACTGTGTCCGACGGGCACTGATCGCTGATTGGTCTAGGTGACCCTCTGACGTCATGCGTGGCGTGGGCGATGGTCCGAATCTTCCTGGTCTAAATACACTGGTCAACTTAAACTTTTTGTCCCAACACTCACTACATTTTAATTTCCGGTTCCCGTTCCAAAAGGCAAACAAAATAATGGACATTTATTATCATTTATTTTTTCCTTACAGAATAAAGAAATATTATTGAACTCCCAAAAATTACACATGTTAACTAAACATTCAAAACTTAGCTGTGTAAACATGAAAATAGTAAACAAATACAATAGAAAAACTTTTATTTTGGCGCTCTATATATACTGCGCTCTGGTGACTACTTTATAAATCAATGGATTCGGACATCGACATCACAATAATTGTAGACTGGAATGTTTTCTGGGTGAAATTGTGACGTGATTCAAATTAGTTTAAAGACACAGACCGCCCATAGGGTGGACGGGCCTTTATATGTATAAAAATGTAAATTCTAAATTATTGGTGATCATATCATAAAGACTAATGAAGTGTCTAGTTAAGAGGTTGGCTTCTTTTCTTTCTTCTCTAGTTCTAGGCGCTGACTGGCGGCGGAGTGAGTGGCCAGTGTAGCCACTCACCACAAGGGCTGCGAGTGCCCCCGGTCATGAATCCAGAAATGGATAAAATCATGAAAGCAGTACTACGCGTCCAAATTCCCAGCCCCCCCCCCCCCCCCCCCCCATGGTAGACACTCTTATACTCTGTCCAACTCTTTATCCACACCATCCTCTTGTCTCCTCTATACTCCTACGCAATTAATGCATGCCCTTGCATCACGCATATCTGTGCCCAGGGTTTTCCCTGTGTCTATGCAGGTTTAACCTGGGCCCAACTTAACATTGTTTTGAGCTAGTTTTAAGGAAAGGGGAGTTAATCATGGCTTCAATCGCTGCCATGGCTGGCCAATCCCCGCACAGAGCACACGATGCATGTGACCCTCTCCCTGCACGGCTGATCCCAGCATGAACAGGCGTATATGCTTCGGCCTGAGACGCACCTAGGTCCCTCCCTAACCCGGACCTCTCCTACAAATACATTTAGTTTCAGTTAGGTTCGGAAAAGAAATTGGTTCCAATTCAGTGAAGGTCAGACTTCCGTTCCTCTGCGTGCATAGTTGTAGGGTCTGCTGAATGAAACCACGAATGGCTGGTAGCAGAATTTGAAAGCAAACAGCGGGAAAAGTGCGTCTGTAAAACATCTCTCATTCCCCCTCCCCCTTTCTGCTCCCTCCCACCCAACCAAAAACATGTTTCTGGTTGGTAGTGACATTTATTTATGGGACGTTTGCTTATTTTCTTTTGCATTCATTTATAGGACTGTGATTTTCTAATCGTCCATAATGTTGTTACAATAATCTTTCTGTTCGAAAATACATTCCAAAATCCTAATACTATGAACGTTAAAGTATGGACTTATGGTTATTTGGATGTTAGTTAATCACGTGTTACTACTAACCGATATTGATAAAAGTTGGCACGAAGGTAGTCTATTTATCATAATAGCCCATGGGATACACATACATTCTTATATATGTACGCATACATAAGGAAAATTAATAGATACCTAATAGCCAAATTAAAGCTTTCATAATTAAAAACAAAGTTGCTGCTGGTTACTTCATGTAATAATTATTATTTATTATTTACCAAAGATTTTTTTTCTTTTTAGGTTGTATACATTCATAAAAAAAAAAAGAAATTAGAGAATTTATGCACCAAAAATTATTTTACACAAATTTCTCTTTGCGTGAGAAATACCTTAGTTTTACATCTAAAACATTTAATTTGTATGTGTGTATTTATGTACATGTATATATATAAATGTTATATATTAAAATATATACCCAGAGGGGAGCTACGTATGTGTGATTACACGGTAAGTGTGTGAAGTTTTTCAGCTAATTGTTGCGCCATATTGGTTAGACGTTTGTTTGACGTAGATGTTTGTATTGTGGAAACAGTTTCAAATTACTTTTTTTTAAAAATGAAAATGACTGTTTTTCACGACGGAGATTCTAATTCATACTTACTAACCATTATATGACTGACGTTATCAAGTACCATTTCCGCAATGTTTTGGGCGGAACAATATGGCGATGGCCATAGTGAAACAGCGACTACAATTACGTCACAGCTGCCGTCTCCTGAAGATTTCTTACTCCATGTATATAACATAATTATACATAGGGAAATTCAATGCACACAGTAATAAGCAAACACGCATATTCTATATGTACATCAAATTTAGTACTGTTATATGAAGCAATTTTGCCTCTATGTACTTTATTTTTAGTTCTTACTAAAGGGATTATCTATTCATGCAATATATCTTTGTAATGTTTGTGCTTTTTTTTATAATTACAAGTGGCTTAGTATGATTATGAATAAATTATGCACCGATGGATTCGGAGACGTATTACGTGAGTGTACCATATACCTATACACTTAATGACTTAATTATGGTCACATTTCCTCAACATAGTCTTGCAAACTGTCCTGGTTTCAGAGGTGGACTCACATCAAATATGTTGTAGGAACTTAAGTATCGCCATTCAGTGTAGTACATAGTTGTATTTAGAGTATCCTAGCAGTATTGAAAGATTCTAAAGATGTACAGTATTCCTAAATGTATGGCAAAACGTCAATTTCTGTGGTTACTACAACGCTCTACACTTTGCAAGTCAAAATACTTCATTAAATAGCTGCTTCGTTTCTTATTACTTATTCTAAACCTCCGTCGCATGGAAAAATTAATTACCAATCGTTACTGACATACTGAATTGTATTTATGTACTGTTATCGTGAAGTTGTAAAGCCATAACGAACACACGTAAATCGTAACTTCGTAAATGCTTATTTTATTAAATAAACATAACCAATAAACAGGGACGTAACTAGAGGGGGGCAGACATGGCTTGTGCTCCCCTTGTGTGTGTGTGTGTGTGGGGGGGGGGGGGGCACTAAACTGGCAGAGTAATTTTTGTTTTAGATATTTACTTGAATATTGTAGTGTTATAAAACACAAAAAAAAAAATGTTGTATTGAAAGGTACATACCTGTATGTCGTCAAATATTTAAAAATTAGCCATTTTTTGCGTACTAACCAACTTTATATGTATTCATATTGAAATGACTGCAAATAAAAATATAGTTTTAGATTAAAATAAAAATATTTTTAATACTGAAATAAATATGTAGTGGTAATAGGAGATGTTGTCGGGAAACGTTTAGGTTTGGTTGGTTTTAAAGAAAAAACGAAAAAAAAAAAAAAAAACGATGGAGGGCCTCAACATGATTTCTTGTAAAATAGTCAAGTTAGGGGTCATCCATTAATTACGTGAGATCATTTGGGGGGGGGGGGGGTGTTTGTGTATGTTTGTCCAGCAAAATCTTATAAAATCTCTTTTAAAGGGAGAGGGGTTCATTGGAAATCTCACGTCAACTTTTAAATTAAAAAATTATTTACATTATTATTACAGAGAATAAAAAAAAATATTCTTACTTTTTTCGGGGGATTCAATTTTACCCGTAATTTTTTTTCCTTAGTTTCTGAAATTTCTATTATTTCGAGAATAAATAAAAAAAAGTTTAGATTTTACTAAAAGAAAAAAAAAAGCTAAGAGTCTGAGCTCGAAGAGATTGATTTTGTATCACAAAAGCAATCTCGATTATAGACAGTTTTAGTAAATATTTTCTATGCCTGGGATTCCCCGAATTAAGACAAGAGACGCACAAGTGGAGATTCCATTCGGAAAATTCCCCGCTGCGCCGGTTATACAAAGATTTAGTTTTTAAAAAATTATATCTTAAATCTCACCAAGGAAGAGGAAGGAGATCAAATTAAAAGAAAAACACCTCACGTAATTAATGGACGCCCCCTTACGTCCTTGCCAAAAACAGTGTTTATTTTAAAAGGCAGTAATTTTAATATGCAATACTAATAAGATGTAAAGTCAATAAACTAATTTTCCTAGAATGAATGTAACATGCAGGGTCGTTGAGATAAATCAAGGGCCTGTGAGCATATAATTTTGTCAAGCCCCGTCCATGTTAATTAATTTAAAAAATATCAAACCTTACAATTAAAAGGAAAAATAAAGAAGCTTAAAACTCGTAAACGTTACGTGTGGCCAAACCTGTAAATGTGACCTCCGCGGATGGCATAACTAGTGAGGGTTGCCATGAATTATATTAACAATAGACTTTTTCAATTTTGCCCTAATATTAGGGTAAGTCCAAGCATGAAAAATACTCTCGAAACTCAAGAGGGTCGCGGTGATATTGCAACCACTTCCTCCCCTCCCTCCCTTTTCCCCTTAACGTCCTGAACATGTGAAGATTAGCGTTGAGAGCACAGTCATAAATGCGGAATGTTCTGGGTATATTTTACCTGCAGTCGTTTCGCCGAGCGAGCCCGAACGCGAAGAACCGGTCGCGCCACCCGGTCGCGCGATCCCGAGCTGGTAGTTCCTGCGCCGGTCGCCGGCGGCGCTGCGGCGCTCGACGCAGTTCCGGAGTCGGGCGGCAGGAGCGCTGCGGGCGCGGGCGCGGGGCAGCCAGCGCGCCAACCCGCGGACAACAACAGTAGCTCTGCCGGGCACCCGGACGGGCAGCGCGTAGCTGTGCGTGGCGATGAACCTGCGAGGTAAGCCGGCGGCCTAAGCAGGCTCGTGCGTGCTCACGGTAAGAACGCTACCATGATCAGTGCCACAACCGTTAGTCTGCTTTCAAGAGGGAACGTTCCAGCAGAACGAGTTTGTTCCGAAGCATAATCCGGCATGTAGTTTGTGATCGTTTTGATACCGTACTTAAAAGGCGTGAAACATTTTTGCCTGTAGCTACAAATGTAAAGCAAATAACGTGCAGACTTTCAATAAAGCACAAAATCTTCTGCTGGAGCGTTCAGTGTCCGCATTGTAGTATTTTTTTTGTATACGTTATGTTTGTTTGATAAGGGTGTTACGTCGCTCTGTTATGCGCGCAGAGTTAAAACGAGCGGAACCTCCAAGATTATAGTGAGATGTGAACCGCTTGGGTGCCAACTCAGAGCTCGATCTCTGCTGTATGCATGTCTGTGCATGGAAAATATTGGGAATGTGAGTTTACCAAACGATGTTGAGGAAGGGAAGAATGCTCGGCGATGGGAGAGTGGTTGAAGGCGTGGCGGTTGGCACGTGGCCAGAGAGCGTGCCCGCGGCACGGGCTGTTTGTTTACGTCGTGGCGGCCGGACATGTGCCTGTGTTTACAAAACAAGTGGGTGTCGTGTTCTAAAAAGGGCTCGCTGAAAGCCCTCCACGCTTCCGTTCCGTATTTGGAGGGGGGAGGGGACGCCTGTCCATGCGCCCCTCTCTAAATAAGAGAAACTGAAACTTAAAATAAAAAAGGATAATATAATTTTTTTTTGCTTTATGCTGTTGGTTCACTTAGTTTAAGGGCCCCGTTTACCCGGGCACACACGCGGTGCGCAGAGCTTCAGGAAAAATAACGCGATTTCAAAACTACTCAATATATCCGAGTGGCGTCTGTTTACGAAAAGCATTCAAACATTCGCCGAGGGCCCGAACAGTACTTTTGATTTCAGGTTATGTTTTTAAACTGTATTTTTAGAAGAGTTAAAAAAATGGCTAAAACGTGTGTTTTCAGGATAATTTTTAGGCGTAAAACAACCGGTACAGATTCTTGAAATCACTTGCAATACACCTTTATCTTCATTTCTCCGCCATATAATGTTACGGTCACCGCTTAAATGGTTATCCTGTGACGACGAGAAGACTAAGCGCCAGTTCACAGCTTTGCGCTTAGAGGCGATACTGTGCTAAAAAATTACCAGTGAGCGTCGCGCTTATCATCCCGAACAGACGACGCCCTTAACTTTGACTTTATATCAAGTCCCTGTTCCAACTTCCAGCACTGAAAGCTGCTACCACTGTACTTGAACTCCATCGCCAGAACTTTCTGACTCGTGCTGCCGAGTGCCAATGTAGCGCTCCGCTTTCAAAGGGCGTATCAGAATAGTGCGATGCATGTTGGAATGAATCTGAGCTTCAGCCAGTCAGTTTGTCTCATGTAACTGACAGTTTCTCAAAAGTAGTGACACAGCCGGAAATATCGCGAATTCGTCTGGCGTCCGGCCTCAGGCTCTACCAACGTTTGCTTTTCAATTGCCTGATTTCTCAGTGAGAACTTATTTTGTTTTTGTTAGTTGGCACTAACTGATTCATTTACTTTTCTCACAAGCTGGGAATAGTTGGCTCAAGGTCGCAGAGGGGCGTGTCCAGACAACTGCCATGCAGTCATGAACACAGCGCAAGAGCATGAACTTGCGACCAAATGAATGTGCGGATTTTCCGTGTACCTTTGCCAGTGGTGTAGGTGTTGTTCTGCCACCGCTGTTCCGTCAGCAGTGTCTGTGGACAACTGCGTGTGATTGTCATTGTTCGTAAACGAACACATGTACCGTTGTTGCTTTCAGCGTGACAGTAGCGCGGGTACTTAGTACTTTTGAAAACTGTTAAATTTGATTCAAGGTACCTACATGACACAGACCAAGGGCGTCGTCAGCCGATGGTCAGCCGATGGCGAGGGGGGGGGGGGGGGCAAGTTTTTTGAATAGTATGTAATTTTTTTTTGCATTTGGCTACATTATTTTATATCTCTAATGCCCCCCCCCCCCCCCCCCCCCCCTTCCTGACGACGCCCTTGAGACAGACATCAAGAAGTACCTACCAGCAACAGCCACTAAGTAATATACTATTTCTGTGCTAAGAAAAAAAACTATTTTTAAATATTTTTACAAATAAATACGCGAATAATTCAGTTTTATTGAGAAATTAATTAATTTTTTGTCTGTGTAAATTTTTTCATCTCTATTAATCAGAAATTTTCCATTTTTACAAGTTCAGGTTAATTATTTGACAAGACGGACTTTTCAAATATCCTTTAGATTAACGGTTCCTTGAAGAGATATTCGGGAAATAAATATCATTTGACAGTTTCCGCGTTTCCAAGAATACTTATTGTAATTTGTAATTAATGAAATACCGCACATCAATAATCGACGTGGACCAGCATAAGCTGCGCATTTGAAACATTTGTGTCCCCAACACTTACACGCCTGTATATATTCTTTCGTGGTTTTTATTGCCAGATAACTTTCCCATTCTAATCGAATGCGTTTCTAAAATTGATAATGGGTCGGGAAAATGTCTGGTGCGAGAAACGAGAGACTACTGAGAAAATAATAATCTTATGTATGAAAAAAACAAACTAAAATGCCATTCCGCATAGCCGTATAAATAAAGTGTTTGAGCACGTAGATATAAATTTTATTTTGACAAAAGGAAGACACCAAACATTTAACACTCATAGTTATATTGTCATTTGTAGAGACCTGAAAAATTCGCGAATTTCACAATAGGTTAAAATTCAAATACATGCATATACATTTCAGCTGTTTTTGCATTTGGCTCACTGTTCATCTGGACGACTCACCTCGACCAAAGAAGTATCGACTCACTGGCAAACCACTTGAGACGGCTCACAGTCAGGAAATGGCGTTTCTTGCCCGAGTATACAGAGGACTGTGTAGTATACCTATCCTGGCGGTCTTCGAAACCGCGAACTTTTCCAGTCCCAAGTTATTGACAGTATTATGCAGTATAGGTAGTACTTCATATAAAAAATGATTATTTTATTACTTGTAATTTGATGGTTTAGTTTCCCGTCTTTATTAACTGAGGTGAATTAGTCTTTAGTCTGCCCCACGCTTAGACTGCAGTACATAGTAAATGCGGAGCACTGTTGCCAGATTGCCACTAACTGGCTTGACAACATTAAAAGTCTTATTTTGTGTAGGCCTACCATCGTTAGTCTTAATAAGTTTTAATATTTTTTGATCATGCTATTTCTTGAATTTTTATAAGACCATAAACAGTGTTATTACAGTTGTAGACATTCTGACAGAAAAAATAATAATTTAATGATAAACTAATTATTGATTCACAGGAGAAATTATTTGTATCAGTCACTCTCTATTAATACCAAGACATTCGATGAAAGTGTGTGCTACGCTTGAAAGTCACGAACTATTTAAAATTAAATTATGTAAACAAATGGTTAGCAAAATCGGTCCAAACGAAGATGGAGACTTTCAATTACGTCTCCTTAGAAATACAACAGGAAAATGTATTTTCATTCCGAATTTTACTTTACAAAATACAATATTTCCGATTCATTTTAAAAAAATGTCATTACATTACAAAGTTGTGTTCTAAGTAGTTTGTGTTCTCTGGCGTAGATCTGGCAACAGAGCCCAACGAAACAAGGTCAGCGCTAGTGGCAGAAACCGTGCATTGGACTGTCTAGAAGTGACGAACTGTCACCAACTTGTAAGTGCCGTCTCGGTCTCCGTCTACTTACTCTTTGGTTGACCCCGTGACTAGAGTCAGATCGCGTCAATCAGTAGTCTGGTCCGTGTCAAGAGCCATCACGGACGTGTTAAGCGCCCCATACACTGTCAAATTTTCGCTTCCAACACCTTCAAACATGTTCTGTCAAATAAAGTTGGAGGGTATAAGACGTCACCGATATCGTCACTAGCGCAGCCATGTTTGTTTGATAAGTTGGATGACTGGAGTTTCCATCAAATATCTTGCATATAGGACAGGTAATAAAATAAGTGGGATGTTGGATGCGATCGGTCAATCATAAGCGTGCCTTTCGAAAAGCATATGGTCGATTAAAGAGGTTGAAAAAGTTAAATAACTAAAATAATGTTAATATGAATGTCCTATGAGGTAACATTTAATGCCTAAAAATTAAATTATTCTTCTATAACTTTAAAAAATTTCTGAAATGTTATTTCATTATACAACGAATATTATTGTAATTTAAATTAAAAAAAAACACAAACATTAAAAATATTCCGTTCAGCACTGTGATAAATAATTTAATTTTTAAAAATGAGAAAATAAATTTTAAAAGTTAGAGATAGCTCAGACAAAAAAAAAATATACTTTGATAGTGCGACATGATTTAAAACATATTTGGGGTTATCTGTCCAAATACATTTGATGGAGATAATTGGAAGCCTTTTTCTGTCCAATGCTTCCCCTCCAACTTTGTTGTCAAATACATTGGAGACAAACAATTGACAGTGTAGGGCAGGGGCTTTAGCGGTGTCATGCAGCCGCCGCCGCCGATCCATCATATTGCCATCCGGGGCAGTAAGCGGGGGCGAGGCCAGAAACCCGAAGTTATTATAACTCGCTAAGTGCATAGTAATTCAGGTGCACCCCACACTGGTGAAAAATCATTTGAATCGATGGCGGGGGTGCGTGTCTTGTGGGATAGGTTTGGCACACGGGCCTGTGTGTGCGCTGGTAGGTTGTGTAATGCTATAAAAGTTACGTGTACCTAATTCGGCGGGAGAGTGAAGCTCCCCTCCAGTTAGATCGGCTAACAAGAGCGCAGCAAGAGAGCAAATATGTCGGATTCCCCGAGAAGGGAGAGGGAGAAGGTTCGCAGAATTTACGGCCCGAGGGTTGTGCGCATGAGGGTAGTCGTCAGTAGTCATCTCACTACACAGGAAAAAAAAAAATCTGTACTTTTACAAAAGATTCTTGTGGAAGCCAGTTGCCATGAAATAGTTTGTAATACTACAAGAACGATATTGTGACTTTGTACAACACACGGCTATGGTAATTTTTGCACATATGAAATACGTTTTTTCCAGATAATACTGAGTTTTTTTTTCTTTCGAAAATTGGCGCATAATTTTATAATTTAATAGAGTTTTGATTCAAGCATAATTTTTCTAAGCCACGGAAAAGATAAACGAATATTCAGTTTATTTTGTTTTATTATGCTTTTTAATGTTTATACTGGAAAGCTATTCAGGGATCGGTTTACAAATAACTTTAACTATTGGAGGTACTGGGACAACACAAAGCATAAATGCACGGGTAAGAATCTCAACCCAGTATTACTGCGAACACTATTTTGTAGTGATACAATTGTTTTCATGTAAATGTACAAATATACAAGTAGCTGTAATTTTACATGAATATTTCTGTTCCATTTACAAACAAAAATAATTCTCTGCGCCAAGCGCGGATAACCTAACAATATTCAAAACATCCATATTAAAACATAGTTCGGGAGTTATTGTTACCGCCATCATCTCCCGTTTCACAGTGAGAATTGCCTTCACAATGAGGGGCCGGGTATACACCCAAGTCGTACAGAGTGCCAATGGTTGCTTGGTCCGTGTAAATGATGACGTACTCGACATTTCGGCATTCCTTTCAGCAGCCGTCTTCATGGGCGTTAAAAAAACCCGTAGGCGTCGTGTTATGGCTCAGTGTTTGCACAGCCGAGCTGTGATTGTATCTTGTGGGTGTTCGAGATTATAGAAGGATCTGGCAAATCAATCTGAGTCTGCTTAGTATATGCCAAAAATGTGCGAAAATAGCCCCCTTTTTTTTTACATAGAAAACAAGTACCGAGAAAAAAATTTGTTTTAACAATAAAGTGTTTATAGTGCAAATGAGAGGCGAGTGAAAGATGTAAAATAAAAAAATTGTAGAATTTATGAATTTTAATCGCGCTTGCGACATCTCAAGGTAATGAGCGTACCGTTTAATTTTTTTGTATCAAAAGGCAACTTTTCTTCACTATTATATATTATATATTAGTTCCACGTTTCAAGTTTTACGTTCCAAGGTAATAATTTTCATGTAAACTTCTTAAGTTTCACACGTTAAGTTAAGTGATCATGACCCCGACCTAAGGCAGGCTATGTTTGAAGTTAAATTTTGTATAGTTGTAAACAGAAATGACTTTCAGGGGTTGATTACAAAAGTTAAAACTTCATCTCACACATTATTTTATTTACGTTGCTATTATTTGCGGGCCTTTCCTGGAAGTCTATCGCAATAGTTCTCTTGCATTGAAAATGCAAACAAGTGTTGTACAATACCTACTATGTGTCCGTAGTCACTTATGGACCATAGACTTGGACTATAGACAAGAGAGATTCTGGGAAGATCAGAGCTATGAATGAATTTTTTTATGAGTATTTTGGCAGTGCCGATATGGAATAGGATCACAGCAAGAGCAGAAGTACATGACTTGAGATCATTTAAAAAAGCAAGAATGAGATGGTATGGCCATTCCCAGAGAATGGGAAAAGTGAGGCTGCCTAGGAAAACGAAGGAGTTGAAGGACACAGGAAGAAGACCCCAAGAAAGACCAAGGAGGAGGTGGGAAGAGCAGATAGTTAAAAAAGAATGCCGGAGAGAGGAGAAGACTGGAATAAAGAGGATGTTGAATGGTGGCGGGATAGAGGAAGATTGAGGCATTTTACTTTGCTGACGCGGCCACAGGCTGGAAACAGTTGATGATGATGATGATGATGATGATGATGATAATAAGTTATCTTGCAATTGTTGTTTTATTTGCCACAAAATCTTTTCAATAGTTATTTACCAGTGTTATATAAGAGCAGTAAAAAGTCATACACGTGTTCGTAATTACTACCGCTTGCGTTGCGTTTTACAATTTTCAAATTAAGCTAAGAAAATATCTAGTGGAAACATTTGGCATCAAACAACAAAATCAAGAGAAAGAGTATAGTAAATCCAGTGCTGCCAACGACTAGGCACACCCATAAGTAATCAAATTTATGCATACTGTTACGAGCGCGCTTGGCTGCAGTGCTTGGCGTCGCCGCACTCGTTCGGCCTGTCTGCGCCCCCTTCCACCCGCATCCTCTCCCTGGTATCTCGTGTCATACTATCTCACTACATCCTGACCGTCGCAGCGCGCACCTGCCTCAGATCGGGTTACTTAAAAGAGGCCGCACTGCGGAATAAAATGACTCAGACGCCTTTATCGGCGTTCTTAGAGCAGCCACCGCGTCCTTCGAGGACTCACGACGCGTTTCTGGGCATTTCGACGGCGAAGGTCGCGAGATATCTCGGAGACATGCCCGATTGTTCTGGATGGGAACCCAAGGGCTATTTAAGGAGGTTGGGCCGACCTTCGAGTCAGTCAGAGAGGGAGACTGAGTGAGTTCTCCCGCGGCGGAGATCCGGGCGATAGTGCCGCGGGTGCGGCAGAGTGGCGAAGTCCTTGGACGAAGGTTCCAGGGCAGTCAGTCAGTCAGTCGGTGACTGAGTGAGTTCTCCCGCGGCGGAGTTTCCGGGCGATAGTGCCGCAGGTGCGGCAGAGTGGCGAAGTCCTTGGACGAAGGTTCCAGGGCAGGGAGTGAGTAAGTTCAGTGGAGTCGGGAGTTTTCCCGCGGCGGAGTTTCCGGGCGATAGAGTCGCGGGCGCGGCGGAGCCGAGTGAAGTTCCGAGTGAGGCGTCGTGTGGGATCTCGGCGAAGGGTGTGACGGCGGCGGCGGAGTGTGGCGACGGAGTCCCGCGGCGGAGACCCACGAGGGGTGCTGCGGTCAGAGTTGCGCCGGAAGTGCGGCCCAGCGAGGTGTGTGAAACGAGTGACTGGGGAATTGGCATTTCTTTAAGTGTAGTTAATTATTTGCCAATTTAGAAGATTATTTGTAAGTGGCAAGTAGTAGTAATAAATAAAACTGTGTGTGTGGAATAAAATCTATTAATTGGGCTATCCTTACGAACCCGCAGGGAAATCGTAACATTTTGGTGTCAGAAGTGGGATAGCCCTAATTAACAGATTTTGGATTTTGTTACATTATTAGAATAATAGTTAAGGATAGAATTTAGTTTACGAGAATAGTTAGTGTTTAGAACTTTAGTGAATTTGAAATTTTCTACAGTTAGTTTGAGTATACTGTAGTCAGTGTTAGTTTTGAATGTAATAGAGTTATTGTTAGTTAAATTAGAAGGTTCGGCTAGGTCATTTAAAATTAAGAACAGTATTAGAAAAAAAATTATTTAGGCTTGTAGTATATGTGGACAAGAAGGATGGCTGCCGATGAGCTTAAGAATGTCCTGGCATTCTTGGCCGAACTGAAGAGTGGCCAGGAAGAAATGAAGAATGAAATGAAGAGTAACAGGGAAGAAATGAAGAATGAAATGAAGAGTAACAGGGATGAAATAAAGAATGGCCAGGAGAAAATGGAGAATAGGCTGGACGAGATGAAGAGTAGCCAGGAAAAAATGGAGAATAGGCTGGACGAGATGAAGAAGGGTCAGGAAGAAATGTTAGCCAGTATGAAGAATGGTCAGGAAGAAATGTTAGCTAGTATGAAGAATTTTAAGGAAGAAATGGTAACCAGTATAAAGAAATTTACAGAAGAAATGAAGAGTGGAAGGAAGGAGAGTAAGAACCACCATGAAGAAAAGAAGAGCGGGTCAAATAATAGCCTAGAGGAAATGAAGAAGGGTCAGGAAGAACTGAAGCATGGCCAAGAAGAAATGAGGAATGAAATGAAGACCGAAGTGAAGATAAGCATAGAAGGGAAGAACAGCCAAAAGAAAAACAGCGAAGAGAAGAACGGCGAACAGAAGACCGGTCAGGAGAAGCACAGCGAAGAGAAGAACAGAGAAATGAAGACCAGCCAAGAGGATACCAGCCAAGAGGATACCAGCCAAGAGGATACCAGCCAAGAGGAGACCAGCCAAGAAGAGACCAGCCAAGAAGAGAACAGTGAAGAGAATAACAGTGAAGAGAAGAACCACAAAGAGAAGACTAGCGAAGAACACTGTGAAGAGGACATTAGCCAAGGAGAGGAGAACATCCAGGACATGAAGATGAAAGAAGAGCTGAAGAAAAGCATAGAAGTAGTGAAGATGAGTTACAAAGTAAAGAATATTGAACAAGAAGAAATGAAGATAAACCAAAGAGAGAGGGCAAAATTCACAAAAGAGCTGAAGAAAAGCCGAGAAGAGATGTACATGAGTCAAGAAGAGATAGAGAAGTGCAAAGAAGAAACGAAGGAAGACCAAGAAGAAACACAGGAAGACCAAGAAGAGGTGAAGAAGGACCAAGAACAGGGGAATAAAGACCGAGAAGAGAAAATGAGAACACAAAGAGTGAAGAAGATGGTGCAAGGAGTAACTGAAAGCAGTCCAGACGATATTCATAAGAACAAAGAGGGAATGAGGAACCAAGAAGAGACGAAGAAGAGCTGGGAAGAAATGCTTTGTGAACAAGTAGCTACGAGAGAACAAACAGAGAGAAAAAGGGAAGAAACAAGCGAACCATTGGGAGGCAACGAGCAATGCTCTCAAGAGTATCGAGTCCTTCCAAGGCAATGGTCGGTCCGTCTCGGGCAGCTGACTGAACGACATGGGGAATCTGCGACCCAGAAGTGTCGCCGGGCGACAAGAGAAGCTACATCTAATGAGAGAGAGGGTTACCTGGTGAGACTGTATAGCTCGCGATGGAGGAACGGCAGGAGACCTAAACTTCGAGTAGCATGGGGACCTCCAGGAGGAGATGCATTACCTGTTCGGGACGAACAGGTTTAAGGAGGGGGCAATGTTACGAGCGCGCTTGGCTGCAGTGCTTGGCGTCGCCGCACTCGTTCGGCCTGTCTGCGCCCCCTTCCACCCGCATCCTCTCCCTGGTATCTCGTGTCATACTATCTCACTACATCCTGACCGTCGCAGCGCGCACCTGCCTCAGATCGGGTTACTTAAAAGAGGCCGCACTGCGGAATAAAATGACTCAGACGCCTTTATCGGCGTTCTTAGAGCAGCCACCGCGTCCTTCGAGGACTCACGACGCGTTTCTGGGCATTTCGACGGCGAAGGTCGCGAGATATCTCGGAGACATGCCCGATTGTTCTGGATGGGAACCCAAGGGCTATTTAAGGAGGTTGGGCCGACCTTCGAGTCAGTCAGAGAGGGAGACTGAGTGAGTTCTCCCGCGGCGGAGATCCGGGCGATAGTGCCGCGGGTGCGGCAGAGTGGCGAAGTCCTTGGACGAAGGTTCCAGGGCAGTCAGTCAGTCAGTCGGTGACTGAGTGAGTTCTCCCGCGGCGGAGTTTCCGGGCGATAGTGCCGCAGGTGCGGCAGAGTGGCGAAGTCCTTGGACGAAGGTTCCAGGGCAGGGAGTGAGTAAGTTCAGTGGAGTCGGGAGTTTTCCCGCGGCGGAGTTTCCGGGCGATAGAGTCGCGGGCGCGGCGGAGCCGAGTGAAGTTCCGAGTGAGGCGTCGTGTGGGATCTCGGCGAAGGGTGTGACGGCGGCGGCGGAGTGCGGCGACGGAGTCCCGCGGCGGAGACCCACGAGGGGTGCTGCGGTCAGAGTTGCGCCGGAAGTGCGGCCCAGCGAGGTGTGTGAAACGAGTGACTGGGGAATTGACATTTCTTTACGTGTAATTAATTATCTGCCAATTTAGAAGATTATTTGTAAGTGGCAAGTAGTAGTAATAAATAAAACTGTGTGTGTGGAATAAAATCTATTAATTGGGCTATCCTTACGAACCCGCAGGGAAATCGTAACAATACGATTCAACACTCGCTAAACAAACAATCACGCGAGATACTAGAGTCAACAAAATAATTAACACTACTTCTATAAAGTAATGAGATAATCCATCCGTGAAGTAATTTAAAAATTTCACAGGTTTGCAAACATTTTAATAATTAAAAAAGCTAAAATATGTTTAATAATTCATATTTACTGTAAGCACAAGAGCTAAATGGCCAAAATATATGGAAAGAAGAGCTGATTTTGAAACGTCATTAAGTTACTCTGTGTTCGTAATAAATACGTAAAACTTCGTAGTTCTGTTTCTGGACGTCTAAATAAGTAATGAAAATGCGTAATACTTGGCAGTAGGTATTGTAAATCGTGCCAAAATGCTCTTACAACAAATGAATGACATAAAAACATTATTATTACCGGCATTATGTGCGAGACTGGGCCTCAGATCAGCTGCACAGCACTCTGCAGCTACCATTACATTATTACCGGAAGCTCAGAGAGGTACT
Organism: Bacillus rossius redtenbacheri; assembly: GCF_032445375.1. NCBI lineage: Eukaryota > Metazoa > Arthropoda > Insecta > Phasmatodea > Bacillidae > Bacillus > Bacillus rossius. The sequence goes on along the minus strand of NC_086330.1, from coordinate 330,142,800 downwards.
CATAGAAAAAGCGGGTCATCTCTCAATCTGGACGGAGCTATTACTCTTGTTCCGAAGATTGTTATCGATTGGCAGCCGTCCGTCTTCAGCGCTCGTGGTTTCTGTGCTGGGTGTGCCCTATCACTTCCCCCCCTACCCCTCCCCCACATCCAAAAAGCAATACCTCGCGCTATAACAACAGCCAGTTCTTCCATAAACCAAGGTCTCGCGTGGACATTTATCATCCTTTACTTTTGTTTGCCCTTCTTTTTTATTATTATTTTCGACCCAAATGACGGCAGACAAAGGTAAGAAGTTCAAGAGGGAACCCAACCTATCTTTTTTTCCCCTGGGGAAAATGCGTACTTCGAAACACCTTTAGTTGAGTGGAATGCTCGTTTTGACCACAGGCCACGAACAACTCCACTTACCTCGTGGCTGTAATCACAATCAAGAATAGTGTTCTCTGGTCAAAGTTATAATAAAAACCGAAACAAACCTGTACTTTTATTTTTATATCCTGGTTATCCATGAAATAAAATAGTGTTTTTGTTGCTATAAAATGATTCACCCTGTCAAATATTTTTTTTTGATAACAGAATTACTATGTAGTTTCAGCAAAACTATATAAAATAATAATTCATAATTTATTTACAATTTGAGTGTCTACCAAACAAATAATGCAGCAAATACACAGACATATGTCTCTCGTGAACACAGAATAACATTTCATACAAACATATAATACACGACAAAGACAGTCACAAGACAAAGTACCATCAATACAAAAAAAAATGTAATTTGTTCGTAGTTAAACAAATTGAAATTGAAATGAATCCAATATATAATTCAAAACATTGTCGATGCTATATACTTTCATGATACATAAGAATTTTTAGATGTATTTCATAAGTAGTATACTTTATTCCCGACCGGCGCAGGGTCCAGGGTGAGGTGCGAGGTGCCTGCCACCATTTTGGATTGTGACGTCATGGCGGACATTTTAGTGTCAAATTTCCTCAAAATTACTTAAATATTCCTCAAAAATTCAAAAATTAAATTTGAAATGCCTCAAAATATATTTGCCTTAGGAAAAAAAAATCTTGAAAACGGCTTAAGATTCCTAAAAGCAAGCCTCCACAACCTTGACCTTGACTGTAAACATTAAATTATTTAAGTTTTGGCCAAATAATTCCAAAAAAAAATACCAAAAAAATAAAATAAAAAGTTTACTTCACGTGTTTATTTACTTTATGGGTTCGATCGCCGGCGAGAGTAAATCTGTAATTTATTAATAAAATTATTTTTAAAACTTAATTACAATTAAAAATAATTTTAAAAAAATGCTTACGGCGCACCCGCCATCTTAGATTCTAGAACCTTCCGTCATTTTGAAAACTGACGTCTTGTCTGTCATCTTAAAAATCCGTAATTTTTATGTTAGAAAATCGGTAAAAATTGTAAAATTCATAAAAAATTATGTAATAAAATTTAAATTAAAAAATCATGGAATCCTTGGTTTGAACCCTGTGAGGACAATCGATTTAAAATGGCGGCGTATCCTTCCTTCACGGAAGCCACCGGCAGACTGACCTCTCACCACTAATTTCAAGGAATATGTTACATCGGCCAGTATGATGTCATGGTGGTCGTCTTGTTTTCGTATGCTTAAGGCCATCATATTGGATCCGACATTGTTTTCGTCTGCTAGAGTGCGCCACCTCCATATTAGTTTCATTTTTATCCGCTAGAGTGCAGTATTATTTAACAGACAGTCAACTGTCACGATATTCGCCAAATTAACGGCCTTCTTGGCCACCATCTTGAAAATCTGTTATTATTTAGCTATAAATTCGCAAAAAAAATTCCAAATCATCAAAAAATTACTTCTTTTAATACTGATTGATTCGATCGAATACAGTCCTCGGTTCGATCCTTGATCAATACAATAAAGTAATTTTAGGTAAAAATCTAATAAAAGTGACACATTGAAATAACATGTTCAAAAAATAAAACAACAAAAGTACAAATAAAAATTTATTTCATAGTTTATACTCTACTACAAGTACAATAAACAAGCAAGTTTCTAGCATTTTTCGATTTCTGCAGTCTTCTTGGAAGGCGAAGTGAGTCCTTTGCATGCCTTGGCTTTTGTTTTTCAGGTAAGTTATACATTACAGTCGTACAATTAGTGCTTACCCACCGATAATTATTTTGGCCACGCATGTCAGTTTGTGTCAGACATGTCTATTCAGTGGCCAGGAACGCACTTCCAATAGATGGCAATGCAAATCCATTTGTTGGTCAGACACATCCAGTCAGTAATCATGAGGTCTTATGTTTTGATAATTGGAATATCTTTCAAACAGATCATGTAAGAAGTCGTGTACATAGGCCAAGCGTCTCCGAACCAAGATGCCAATAGTGGCATGACTACAGAAGTAACTATCAAAACAGGAAGCACATTTGGTAGCACAATCAAAGAAGGAAGCACGTTTGGAAGCACATTCGATAAAAAGGAAGCACATTAAAAAAAACCTAAAAAAAGCACATTTGACAAAAAGTAAACACAGTTGGAAGCACATTTAAAAACGGAAGCACATTTAAAGCAAATAAAAAAAGGAAGCACATTTGGAAGTACATTCACAAAAAATGACTTGTCGAGATGTTAAACATTAATGAGCACATTGATTTATTTATATTATCAACCAGCAGTCACCTTAAGACTTTGGCCACGTTGATTGTTTCGTTATTGTTTTTTTTCCTCATTACTATTATTTAAAGGCTATACTAAAATTTTAACTCCATACCTCCCGTGCATTTGTTTTTTTCTGCTACAAATATTTTTAACAAATATTCACTTAGTTTAATATGATTGGTGTAAACATTCGCGCAATTGATGATAACTACGTATACCTATTCGCGCGCTTTTTCACAACCACGATATTGCCCTAAGTTCATATTTGAGGCATAAAAACAAATGCAAGGGAGGTATGGAGTTAAAAATTTGTAGGAATAGCCCTTAAACAAGAGTAAAGACGAAATAAAAAAAAAACGAAGGAAAAAAAATCGACGTGGCAAGTGCTAATTTCAGATTATAATGGAGAGATGATTTGAAATTTGGACAATAGAAGTACTTTTGTAGGCATTTCCAGGATGACTTCCGCTGAGTTATTCGGGTTGGGGTTCGTGTCGGCCTTCCTGCATAGAATAGCGCGTCCGCACGAAATGCCCTCCCCCCCCCCCCTGCACGACTGCCTCATCCCTCTAGGGCCGGAAGGCGATTATCCCGCGTCGCCGGCCACACCCCGTGACCTTTACGCGCTGACGGAGACCGGCGTCCTCTCCTTCTCCGGTCCCGCAGCCAACACCACTTGTAAACCTCGCTGTCAAATGTGTTCAGTGCAAGCTTTGAATATATATACTGTATAGAAGTCGCGAGTGGATAGGATTTACTCTACGTTTTTCAAAAGCGTTTGATGAGCAGCTTGGGAACTTCACCGCTGCAGTGCGCTGCCGTAACGCCCTGTATCGTCTTAGTAGTTATTTACACGTTAGAGCGCAGCGCTGTCGCCCGCTGTCATTCCCCGCACCCCTCATCCATCATTCACTGCAGCTCAACGTCGTTCAACGGGAGGGGGAAGGGGTGTTTGAAGAGTTAGACACTTGTCCGCTAGGGACCACCACAAGTCGATGCCCTAGAGATGGTGGCGATTGCGGCGGTGAATTAACCAACTACCTCAAAACCGTATTAGAAATTATAACCTGGGCTGGCGACTTCTATACAGTATATATATTCAAAGGTGCAAGGCATGGACTCCCCCAACTCACACCCTTTAGTTCACTTTCAAGATATTTTTTTTTGAAGTGGAACTTCTTTGGACGCGACGAGAGCAAAATTTCAAGGCCGGATTTTAATGCAACGACGTATTTCGTGGAGCATTGTTGTGAAACGTTTCTGACGCTAAAAAAAAAAAAAAAAAAAAAAAAAAAAAAAAAAAAAAAAAAAAAAAAAAAAGTACTTGGCTAAATAGATATAGATAAGGAGACCACTATTCTATATACGTTTCTGGGCTCGTATTGGTTCTCATTTTAGTGCGATGATTGTCCGCCACCAGAAAAATAAAGAACCGATTAAGATAGATAATAAGACAGAGTGTGCTCATGCACTTGTTTCAGAATATATATAAGTATGTATGGTGTACAGTCAGCTGAGAGTGCCTTGAATTTTATATATGCTACGAGCGCTCTCGCGTTCTTCCTTGTTCAACCAGCAGCGTAGAGAGAGCTGTTGAGACAGTATGGATTTCATATTTCGTTCAGAGATTTGGCGTGTTACAAATCTCATAATTGTATGGAGAAACATTAAGGGGCCCGCCTCGTCAGGGGTGTATGTGTGTTAGTGAGGCGGGATGATAAGCGTGACGCTCGCTGGTGTTTCCAGCGCGGTATAGCCTCTAAGCGCAAGTCTCTGAACTGGCGCGCATTCGTCTCGTCGTCACAGGATAACTGTGAAATTTTAGCGGTGACCGTAACATTATATGGCGGAGAAATGAAGATAAAGGTGTTATGCAAGCCCCTTAAGTGCTTTCAAGAATCTGTACTGATTGTTTTATGCCTAAAAATTACTCTGAAAACACGCGTTTAAGCCATTTTAACTCTTCTAGAAATACAGTTTAAAAACTTAATCCGAAACTAAAAGTACTTTTCGGTCCTCAGCGAACTCTTAAATGCTATTCGTAAATAGGCCCCACTCGGATATCTTGAGTAGTTTTGAAATCGCGTTGTTTTTCCTGAAGCTCTGCACACCGTATGTGTGCCCAGGTAGGCGGACCCCTTAACACGCACAGTTTTTCTTTATGGTATTTTCAATTGTGAGTAATATTTATTGTTAATTAATCATTATTGATGGATCAAATGATTACTGATATCCGGAGCAGTTAATTTGAAGAGATTAATAAACTTTGTTAATTCATGTTTATTTAGAACATTGTCTTCTTTCTCTCTCTATTTTTCTCTCTCTATCTTTCTCTCTCTATCTCTCTCTCTCTCTCTCTCTCTCTCTCTCTCTCTCTCTCTCTCTGCCAAGTTACCTCTTACGATATACTTCCGAGCTAAGATTTGAATTGCCAAAGAAGTTTTACTTCTATCACGTGTACTATATTTCACGCGCATTTTTTTTTTTTTTTTTTTTTTGTAATGCAGAGGTTCATCCTGATAACAATACGCAATTACAGTTCTACTGGTAATAGATTTCAGTGAAAACCTTACAAGTTATGCGATACGTGGGGACCTCGTTTACATTTATGGCCACGATAACGTGTTTATATCTTATATTTAATGTGTAACATCTTAGCTCTTGGTATAGGTCATTTAATAGACGTCATTTCGTGAATGAAACGGAAGACGCATGGAACGGAAATGTGTAGCCACGGTGTTGGAATCTGTGGCAAATGCCGTAAACAAAATTTCACAAAGCCAAAATAGTATTAAATGTTTAATGAATTCTAACAAGATATAATATAATCCCTTGTCGAAAATCAGTACCAACCCAGGTTTTTTTTTAATGTCTTTTACGCTTTTATCGAAGCCTTTTTGATTATATAGTTAAAAAGTTCAGCCTGCTAATCAAATTATTCACTATCCGACGTAGCTGCTCCGGCAGCGAATTCTAACGGCGGGTGCGGAAACTATGTGTGATTCGCGTCAATAAATGTCGTTGTAAATACAATTTGCGTATATTTTTATCACTAGGGTTACGGAAATTTCGCGGATTCATTTAGTCGCAAGCTAGAAGACAAATAGTCACACTCTCGCACTGTGTTCATGAATGAACTGCAGTCATTTGGACACGCCCCTCTGCGACCGTGAGCCAACGATGTTCAGCTAGGAGAGAAGTAAGCGGATCAGGTAGTGACAATTAACAAGTATAAAATTGTTCTTGCCAAGAAATTAACCAATTGAAAACAAAACATGGGTTGAGCACATCCACGACTTTGAATTCTGCTTTGAGGCCAGAAGAATCTGCGAAATTTTTGGGTCTTTGTTTATAATGCTCAGCATTATTTTTAAAAATTCTACGTTAAATTTCGTGTCCGAGTTTTGTATTATAAGTGTGTTTGCAACATGGGAACACATGAATTTGTTTGTTACCGATGTCATATGTCACACGTCTCTGGCGAGTACTAAAGAACTTGCTCACATGTATTTTTTTATTGTGTTGTTAGATAATTTGTACAGCCAGTAATGGGAAGTGGCCCCGACATAACTAATTGCCCCCGGGTCCTTAATCTCTCTCGACGGCCCTCTTTGCTGGTAGCGATCGTAAAAATGGTGCACATAACCATAGGCGTGCCTACAAGGGGGGGGGGGCCAGGTGGGCCATGGCCCCCCCTAATGTAATCACTCAGATCGGCATTTTCTCTAATGCGTTCGTTAATATTCGTATATTCCTGGCACTGTGACACTCAAACTGTTTTTCAGTGTTGCAGCGTGCTAATTAACAATATTTTTAAACATTTTATCGTTCTGGAAATACAGCCGCCTTAGTTTATTTAAAACACGAGGTCATGGCCAAGCAAAAAAAAAATATATTTTAAGAGGTTTGTTAAAGTTCTGTTGTCTGAATGGCTGTGTTTGCATTCACTAAAAAGAAGTTCATTTCAAGGTAGATCTGGACCAAGCTATTGAAAATTCGAGGGGGGAAAATGTGTAAGTACACTTTAAACATTGTATATGAAAACAAAAAAACATTTTCAAGATTGTTAAAATTATACTGATATAAATATAAACTAGTAAACATATCTCGTTGATACTGCACAAAAATATCAACAAGTCAATGAGTGAATGTATTTAGGCTATTTAACATTCTAAATTCAGCTTCTGATTTAAAAATTTAGCAGGGCCCCCCCCTAATGGAAATGTCTGGGCACACCTATGCACATAACCTACCAAGTTGTAAGTCGCTGATAAAATGAAACACCCTCCCACGCGGATCGATTCTGTTTGCGTCATTTACGCACCCGGCGAAAGTTTTCCGGAGGTCATGCGATCCTTTTATCGAGCCACGACACGCAATGGAACGCAAAACTTGCTTCGTGGTTGTTTTGTTTCACGTGTAATTTTGGTGGCGGTGACGGAGGAGCATCAGCTTCGAGTCTCGTGTGGACCTGCACAAGCGCTGTTTTCGCCTGTTTGATGTCTGGACGACAGAGCTCTTGGCGCGCCCTTGGAGACCCTGCGTCAGTAGCCAGTTATAAACAAGAACAAGAAGTTACCCAGTCTCTTTCAACCAGCCGGAGGACGCGAACTTGCTGTCAACCAATGAGCACTCTATTAAAGGGTTTCATCGCGTATTGACCAGTTTAATCTGGCCTGGGGTGAAAAGAACCAGCGAAATAAACGTCGTTTTACTTGTAGCGCATGAAATATGTATAGATATCAGGGGCGTAGCCAGGGGGGGGGGGGGTTAGGGGTGCTAACCCCCCCCCCCCCCCCTTAGCCACAATTATTTTTTCTTAACTGAAAGCAGGTTAGCTAAAAGCCTGGGTGTCTTACTGCTATCACCGGCCACTGCACTGGAGGGGAAAAGTAAGCGAGCCCTACCGATTCTCCTTCCCTTCGCCTACCACTGTCGCGAGCAGAAGCTATAAGGTTGTGACGCCGTGACTGGTCCCAAGCTTTCAAATATCTTACACCTACTGTATTTAACCAGCGCGATTATTATAAGCAGGTGTTGACTGGGCTTCCAAAAGTGTAAGGATCGCTGTGTGTATATAGAATTGAGACAACGACATGGTGTCATGTAACTCTTCAAGCTAAAGCTAATAATTGTTTCCAGGAATAGATCAGTTCTGCCGAAACCCAACCCTTTTTATTCCTCTTTTTTTTTGTATTGTTAAGCTTCGAGCATGATTTATGATTTAGAGTGGACGTAAACAAGGCACTTGGATTGATAAAAATATCTTTAATTAATTTCTTACTTCATCACTCAAACAATTTTTTTATTAGAAATTTAATAATAATTTTATCATTGCAATATTTAAAGTTAAGTACCAAAACTGCTAAAATAGCACTATTTTACACCTTAAAATCCAAATTTTTTCCGGGGGAGGACCCCCGCGGACACACCGCTTTAATACTTTAATACGGGGGGCCATGCTTCTTAACACCCCCCCCCCCCCCCCCAATACACAAATCCTGGCTACGCCACTGATAGATATATACTTGTAGTGGATGCATTATATATAGACAGAGACCGGAAAAATTCGCGAATTCAATTCATGAGAGGCTAAAATTAAAATACATGTACATTTAGGCTGATTCTGTTATTGGCTAACAGTTTATCTGAAGGACTTTGGGCCAGTGGAAGACCATCAAAAAAAGAAGCTTCGAATCATGATTCCACCCAGTCGAGACACCTCACAAGTCAGTAGCCAATGAACACGTGGAATTTTCCCGAGTAAGTCGAGGATAATGCACGCTAAGGAGGACAATGAACCCACGAATATTTCCAACCCCCATGTATAGAGACATGCATAATTCGAGTTTATTGGAACCGGGTTAGAATGCGATAGTTACTAAGTAAAATTAAAATTTCCTCTCGTTAACAACAGTCACTTCTATAAAATAGGTCCTTTTAAAATGTTTCCACAATGTAAACACTACACTTCAGCTAATTGTTTATTGTGTCCTGCTTACATAGCGTACACAGGGGAAAAAATGTTTTTTTGTGCTTTTACAAACGATTCCTTTGGAAACCAGTTGCCAATAAATAGTTTGTAATACTACAAGAAAAATATTGTAACTTTGTACAACACACGGCTATGGTTATTTTTGCACACGTTTATCGAGACAGTACTTAAATATATTGCAAAATTCTATAATCCAATATGGCGGAACATTCTTACATTAAAATGTTATTAATTAATTTTTTATTAATATTAAAATATTTTCTAATGTTCTGCATTATAAATACTTACTGATTTTCAAGATGGTAGACGTAATGAATAATGCAACATTAGAGAGTGGAGCATTCGATTCCAAGACGTCGAAACGTTCTAGAATTCAAAATGGTGGCAAAAAAAATCGTGGAATCCAAGATGACTGATCAAAAATGGCCGCCGTGTTCAAGGTCAATGTCAAATTATAGGTCATCCAAGATGGCCGCCGTGATGTCACAATCTAAGATGGCGGTCACCGGCACCAGGCACCTCACTCAAATTAGTGCTTCAGAGCCCCATTCCCATTCTACTACCTTTATTTACTATTGACTGTCAGTATTTCCAACGAAATCTAAAAATGAATTGAATGGGTTATGGGAGCTAAAATATCATACATAGCTATATTGGAAATGTCTATACAAATTACAGCAACTCCAATGCTAACATCGGATTCAACCTCAAAGTTGAGAGTTTAAAGTTGCGAATTAAGAGTATGCCCAAGTACCCAAAAGTATGAAAAAAAAAATTGCAGAAGAATAAGAAAGTACATAAACGTTTGTTAATGTATTGGAGAATATACGAAATTATGCGCTTCTGCCGCCATCTGTAACCGGCTGTAAATATGTTTCAATTAAAAAACTTTTTTTTAAACTCCCGCGCCATTGAGCAGTATACGTTACACACGTTAACTCCGTTACCTCCTCACCTCCTTTACCCAGTAACAAATTTTTCACTTCAAAAATCTAGCAAGAAATGTTATAAAGTTTCGCTGAAATTCACGGATGAGCTAGTAGATCGCTAGCGATGAGACAGACGCTGTGCGGCGCTCCCGCGTCCAGTGTAATCGAGGCCGAAGCCGTGGGAATGCTGATTGGCTGCGAAGCCGAGCCGCGACAAGTCTCGGCGGAAAGCTGCCAAGCGTGACGTCATTCATTTCCTGCGGCGGCGCAGTCAAGGCTGCGAGTGGCGCCGGGCGGCCTCTGGAAAAACAAAAAAACACGTGCTTGGTGCCCCTATTGCGCGTTTGTCTCAGTCTTGGCCTCAGCCCAACCCTCGCCTCAACCCAACCCTCGCCTCAGCCCAACCGTCGTTTCAGCCCAACCCTCGATTCAAACCAACCCTCGCCTCAATCCAACACTCGCCTCAGCCCAACCGTCGCCTCAACCCAACCCTCGCCTCAGCCCAACCCTCGCCTCAACCCAACCCTCGCCTCAGCCCAACCCTCGCCTCAGCCCACCCCTCGCCTCAGCCCACCCCTCGCCTCAACCCAACCCTCGCCTCAGCCCAACCGTCGTTTCAGCCCAACCCTCGCCTCAACCCAACCCTCGCCTCAATCCAACCCTCGCCTCAATCCAACACTCGCCTCAGCCCAACCTCGCCTCAGCCCAACCGTCGTTTCAGCCCAACCCTCGTTTCAACCCAACCCTCGCCTCAATCCAACACTCGCCTCAGCCCAACCCTCGCCTCAGCCCACCCCTCGCCTCAGCCCAACCGTCGTTTCAGCCCAACCCTCGCCTCAACCCAACCCTCGCTTCAATCCAACACTCGCCTCAGCCCAACCCTCGCCTCAGCCCAACCGTCGTCTCAGCCCAACCCTCGTCACAACCCACCCCTCGCCTCAGCCCAACCCTCGCCTCAGCCCAACCCTCGCCTCAACCCAACCGTCGCCTCAGCCCAACCGTCGCCTCAGCCCAACCCTCGCCTCAGCCCAACCCTCGCCTCAGCCTAACCCTCGCCTCAGCCCACCCTCGCCTCAGCCCAACCCTTGCCTCAGCCCACCCTCGCCTCAGCCCAACCCTCGCCTCAGCCCAACCCTCGCCTCAGCCCAACCCTCGCCTCAGCCCACCCCTCACCTCAGCCCAACCGTCGTTTCAGCCTAACCCTTGCCTCAACCCAACCCTAGCCTCAGCCCAACCCTCGCCTCAGCCCACCCCTCGCCTCAGCCCAACCGTCGTCTCAACCCAACCCTCGCCTCAACCCAACCGTCGCCTCAGCCCAACCCTCGCCTCAGCCCAACCCTCGCCTCAGCCCAACCGTCGCCTCAGCCCAACCGTCGCCTCAGCCCAACCGTTGCCTCAGCCCAACCCTCGCCTCAGCCCAACTTCGCACGCGCCTCGCACTCGTCTTGCACTCAAACCTACCCTTCTCGACGGCGACTCCTTCCTCGTTTTCGTAACTGGAAGGCCCGTCGTACAATGGCGCACAAAATAGAGCTCTTCCGTTTACGTTGCTCCGTGCGACCAACAGAAGTTGAGTACTTGGCTGCGGTGCTGAACCATGCTTGTGTATGTGCTAAATACGTTAAAAATTGTTTCAAGTACAAGAAGATCTAGAATTATATTATTATATTGTCGTTTATTTTCATTATATTTGTATATTCTGCCTGTGCTGTGTATTGAGGCCTAATTTTTGTTTTAATTAAATTAATAATTTCTTACCTTAGAAAGCAATCTCTTTGGTTGCCATGGGTTACGTTCCCGTGTATTGTGTAAGCAGCAGACGCGATAGTGAAATACTCCGAGAGATCTGTCTGCGTTTCCGTACCGTTGTAGAACGTACCTGATGCAGGTGTTCAGTTGCGGGGCTCTGAGCCATTTACTTTTTCGGGGCTCCAAATATTTTGGAGAGTGGCCTTATCGGGGCCTTTGAAGTACAAAATGTTTACAACAGCGTTTCTAAACCAAGCTCGAACTTAAATTTCGGCGTAATGTTTTGCTAATTTGTATTAATAAATTATGATAGTATTTCCTAATATTATGATAGAGTTGGTTTTATAAATGCTAATGATCGAATCCCGTTGAAGTCAAGTCGTTACATGATACAATGAAAATTTTGAAATTTTTTTAGTAAGAAATCACGAAAACTTAACTGAATTCCAAAAGATATTGGCCAGCATTTTGAATTACGTGCTTAACAACAATTGAAGTCTCCATTTTTTCTCATTAAGGTCCATATTTTACACAGAAAATTAAATAAACAAGGAGGAAAAATTTAAAAAGCCCAGTGGGCGGATACGCTACTCGCCCTACTAGCCCGACTCGCCCGACTCGCCCGACTCGCCTGACTCGCCTGACTCGCCCGGCCTGGAGCCGCCCCTGCAGGTATTGCACGAAGGATTGAAGCAAAACCTCAAGGCCGTAGCCAGAATTATGTGAAGGAGGGCGTCCAGTACAACCATTATAAATATATATAATTTTTTTCCCTCTCTATTAACTGAATTTTAAAACATAATATACTGCCACACTTAAAATCTCAGGGAATAGCAAACTTTTAGAACTCCAACCTGTACAAGTACAAATCTAAGTAACCATTTTGCTGAAAATTTCATATTTTGGTTTTATTTAATTTTTTTTTCATAACTTTTGTTCTTAAGCAAATTATTTTATGATTTCTTTAAAACAAGTCATTATACTTATGTTTTTCAATTCATGAAACATTCATGTCAATTTTTTTGAAAGACTTGCTTACGGTAACACGTGTGCCAACCGGAATTAAAAATAGATTACTTGGGAAAACAGTTCTTGCCTCCTCTACGTATGAGGTATGTCGGGCTATAATGGGGAGGAAATACGTTATTGTAGCCCACGAAGAATTCCAATCATCCTTATAAAATAATCTATAAGAAGTTAATTTGCTGTGATATTCTTATTTTGTCTTCAGTTTTTTTTGGTTTGCTTTTTTTTTTAAATTCTGGAAGGGATGGATTCGGAGCCCCTGGCTACATGCCTCATTACCTGCTACTTTCACTGTCTCGCACATGTGCGCGAAGTATCCCTTCACTTTATTTTTTTATTCTTTGTGTCGCCTGCCTTTGAACGATTTACGTTCTGCACAGCCGCTGAAACGTACCGCGCCCATAAAACTAGGCCAGATGAAGTGTCGAGACAAGCACGAGCTCTTCAACACACTAAATGTTTCCATAGCGGATCATGCCGGTGTCATTGTTACAGCTCAGTAAATCATCTCTCACGCCACGTTGATGTTCCACTCACCGAAATATATTTTACACTCATATGCTGCAACATAGCTAAAGTAGATAAATAATATGGTCGCTTGTTTTTTATAGTTCTTTTTTATGCCCACTCATCTCTTTCCAACACATCAAAAAAATAAATTTTAATATGATAACATTTTTTTGACATTACTATAATCATTTTTAATGCCATATTATTACTACTTCTTTTCATAATTTATTTTTCTTAATATGACTAAGCTATAATATCGCAAAGAACTTATTTTAACTATGATTTTTGTTTCAGGGATTTCTACTAATATATTTCAAATCATTAGTATTCATTCGATTTATTTGCATATTTAAGCTTGCACTACGCTGAACCGTTATGTAACATAGCGGTAGCCTACGCTATTATGTCAAGAAAGATCCAAATCAGCTGTTCGACCTTCGGCGGTCACCTTTCTCGACAGGCTGTAGGCAGCATCGCCAAAGCTGGGCTCGTGAAACAATAAATGGATTACTCTGACCGGGTGTTTGTAAAACAAAAATCCACGACAGGGGTTGCTCCAAGACCCCGCGCCTAAATGGACTTAGCGCCGGCCATTTTCTTTTTATGGTCCTTTTTGTCTAGTTCTCCTGTGAAAAATTAAGGACATAATTGGAAACAGAAAAAAAAAATATTCGCATCTAATTTAAAATGCTGATCAATACCTTTCGATTTTAATAGAGTTTTCGTGATTTTATATTGTAAAAATTTTCAAAGATTTTATTGCCTCATATAAACACGTGATTTCACCGGAATTTGATTTTTATATATATAATATAATATATATATATTATATATATAATTTGATGTTGGCATGAATTCATGACGTTGATAAACTCCGACACCGTTTGACCGATCATCATAAAAGATGGCACATCGAAGTTTTTTTTTTTCATGGAGGGTTTTACGCTATCTTTTTTTTTTTTTTTGTAACTCGCCGCTACATGGCGCTGCAGCGCATCAACTTCTAAACCGTTCAACCGATCGTCATGGATGAACAGAAAATCATATGTCATAAACAGACAAACAGTAAATGTGTGACATTTCTCAATGTCCGCCACATTGACATATAGCGCTGTCCATTCTGCTTTAATTCGCGGACAGTATATCACCCTGTGTTCAGCCCGGGCAACGCCGGGTACTACAGCTAGTAAATAATAAAACTAACCCGAGTATAATTTTCCCCCCAGACCCCACTCCATAATATTAGGACCCTGAGAAAGTAAATCCCCCGCAAAGGTTAGCACCACCGCTGATCCTCGAAGTAGCTCACAAGGAGTCTATAGCTGTCAAGGTAAAATCGAAAATCCTCGCGATGCTATTCGAGCACGGAATTATATTTGCTGTGTGTTTGATAAGGCTACTCGCCATTTAAAAACTACTCAATAAGTCATAGTGGTGTCTGTTTATGAAAGGTTTTCAAGAATGGGTAGTTAGTTCTGTTTCCGTATTTCGTTTTCAAACTGTATTGTTAGTAGAGTGAAAACGGCTGGAACGCGTGTTTCAGAATGATGTTTAGGCATTAAAACACCCGGTGCAGATTCTCGAAAGCACTCGAGGTACTTTCGTTACACCTTTGTCTTCATTCTTCTGCCGTACGATGTCACGATTACCGCTAATATCTCGTAGTTGTCCTGTGCACGACGAGAATACTGCGTGCCTGTGGAGATGACACGCTAGAAGCACCATATCGTCCCGCCTACCCGGGCACACACACGGTGCGCAGAGCTTCAGGAAAAACAACGCGATTTCAAAACTACTCAAGATACCCGAGTGGTGTCTGCTTGCGAAAAGCATTTAAGAATTCGCGGAGGGCCGAAAAGTACTTTTGATTTCGGATTAAGTTTTTAAACTGTATTTTTAGAAGAGTTAAAATGGCTAAAAACGCATGTTTCCAGAGTAGTTTTTAGGCGTAAAACAACTGGTACAGATTCCTGAATGCACTTAAGGGATTTGCATTACACTTTTATCTTAATTTCTCCGCCATATGATGTTACGGTCACCGCTCAAATTTCATGGTTTTCTTAAGGACGACCAGAAGACTGCGCGCCAGTTCAGAGCCTTGAGCTTAGAGGCGATACCGCGCCAGAAGCACCAGCGAGCGTCGCGCTTATCATCCCGCCCCACTAGCACACACCTTAATACCACAGAAAAAAAAGGCCCCATTAGGCGATGGGACCTACCTGTTTATAGGGGTCGTCGAAATACTTTGTCGTCGACTCGGTGTTGATGTGATTGCAGTCTTGTCCCTTGACGTCTTGCACCAAGAGCGTGAGTGAGGAGGGCGTTTGAGAAGGGGAGGGGGGGATGCCAATAGAACCATCTATCGGGCAGCTAATGAAACAAAAAATATATATTGTGTTTATTTATGCTCACATTAATTTGTGTAAACAACGGACGCCTTTATTACAGCACCCGAAACGGTTATTGTACCTCATTGCGTATCGTGTTGTATTTCAACGTAAAATACTAAAACAAAGAAAGGAATTAGCTATGCTTGTGATGCAAATTTGTATGATTACCAAAAAAATATATTTTATTTTGAAAATAAATAGGTAAGTATAAAAATTTGTGCAACTTTGTTCCCGGGAGCATATCCAATTGTATTTTAAAGTAAATAATTAAAATTAATTTATCAGTTGAATGTATTTGTGATTCGAAACTATACAGTGTCCAAATAGGTTTAATTTTTTTTAATTTTGATGCACTAATTAATATAAACAGCATAGCGATAAGGAACATTGTCACGAGCAATTGTTTCGTAAAACGTATCAAATTGTATTTTAACGTAAAATATAAAAATGAAATAAGCACTTTAATGTGTTTGTAGGGGAAGGCGGGGTAACTGCACGCACTTAACTTTGACACATTATATTTCTGTTAATAAAGTTTAAAAATCAATATAACTAATTTGTAGCAAAGCGACATTAAGTCAGTTTAAATATAGCCGAGTATTAGTACATTGTTAAAAAAGGAAGTGTGGTTTTTTACTTAAACTATTAAAATATGTATTGCGTACGATTACCCGACTTGAGTGGGTAATCGTACGCACTAAATTTATGTTGCGTACTATTACCCTCTATGCCAATTCTGGTGCATAAAATTTTTTTCGTATATTCCCTGAATGGAAATATAATTATTTTAAATATGAAAATGTACCTAAATAACAAAATAAACTTTTTGTACTATACTGGGGACATAAAAATTTATTTTCTTTTCAAATTAAATACATACATAATTTGATATTTATCTAATTTTTTTTTTTTTTTAATTTTTCATAGCCTCTAATTCAAGCTTGCAGTTAAGTATTTTAAATTATTTTTGTAGGTACTTGAATGAAAATATATATAGTTTAGAACATAGCTTACTCATTATTTTCATTGTTAATGAACAAATAGGGAGAGCTAACACAAAACAACACACTTATATACTGACAAACCATAGTTGCAAATATATGGAAAAATTAAATTTTTATCAAAATAACTAATCACAGTTTTTTTATTTGACAAAGAAGTAGACTATTTCAGTATTAAAGTTATAGAAATAATTATACTTTCATTTGACGAAAATCGCATACAAAATTTGAATGATTTTTTGCAGCACTACAGTCTGAATGAACCCAGACCGAACACCTGCCACAGCGGTACCACAGTTCTCTTTCCTTACCGAACTCTCCACAAAACATACAGATCTCATTAGTGCCATTTTTATTGGAAAGATGAAGCCACCATATTCAAATCTTCAATGTCATAACCTTGACAAAGATCTTTTGTATTTCCTTTGTTTTTTCTAGAAGAAACGGACGAATCGCTGAAAATATTTTTCTTTGTTTTCTTCTTTTTCATTTTTTTAGCTTGCCTGTATCATGTTCAGCTTGTGTTTCCTTATATTTTTCCTCTTTGTTTCCACTTCTTCCAGCAATATTTTTTCTTGGAGTGGCTGTTAGAATTTCTGAACGTCGTTTTCGTGTCGGTGCCTTCCTGGTCCCTGCAGTCCTTGATGTCGATAGTTTTGTAACTGGGGAAATTAGTATACATATTTGTTTGTTATTTTCATAATGTACAAAACCATTGATATGATCCATTTAAACATAACAGTTACCAAATTTCGCACGGGTGAATTAAACGGAGATGGGGAACTGGTACTATCCCTGCGTACGAATACCCCAAACGACGCCATGTCAGTTTACTGACAGTCACAGTTGAAACGATCACAAAGTACAATCCCTTACCTCGTTAAATTATAGCAAAAACACCACTAATTATTTATACACATCTAAAATTCTACAAAAGTACACAGTTTTTCCCTTACATCGAATGCAACGAATGCAGGATTTTATTGGAAAATCTCAGATTTAAAAAAACACGTATATCCGAAACATCTTCAGCCGCACGCCATCTCCACTCGACTAGAACGAAGTTACTCCTTTCGCCGCATAGTAGTGCCAGTACTCCTGCGTGCGTCTCCTCTTCTTTAGCCAGATAATGACCTGCGTGCCATTACCCACTGCGTCCCGTTACCCCGCCTTCCCCTAATGCGAAACTGTACTATAACCAAAATATTGGATTTTAAATATATGAATTATAAAACTTTGATATAAACTAGATAGACAATAACAGGGTTGGCTGGTTTAAACCACAATGGTTTAAACCACGTTTTTTTTATAAAAAACAAAATGTTTTTAAACATGTATTTTTAAATATAATATATTATTTTTTTAATGAAAGGTCTTATACCGCTCTAATATCATCAAAAGTTATTTTTTTTCTTATGATTTACAGGAACAAAAAATTATATACTAATCAAGATCTTAGGTATCATTTAAATTATCTGAATAGGTTGAAAATATTCCCATTTAAATCTGTGAATTGTAGACAGAGTGTAAAAAGAATAAACAAATAAATTTACTATAAAAAATTCCTATTCTGTGGGTAATCCCTGACTGTAATGTAAAAATCCCTATTCTGTGGGAAACACCCATTCGATGGAGAATACTCTTTATGTGGGGAAATACCCTTTCTGTGGTTAAGTCCCAGTCAGATGTGCAGATTTCTGGACTTCAGTTCTTTGATGTCATAACTTTTCTGGTCTAACATGAATGGCAGAAAGCTGGATGTTGTATGGCTCCCATTTTTGAACCTGCTGAGAAACAAAATAACTAACGTAACAAAAAAATACAGGTTTGAACAAAAACAGGTTATTTATATTTAAAAAAAAAACTATTTTTCAACCTTGCACAATAAGGAAAAATTTCTCCCATGACTTCACGCACGCGCGCGCGCACACACACACACACACACACACACACACACACACACACACACACACACACCTCTGGATCTGCCGACATCCAAAGTCTCTGTGCTGCTATCCGACCATTGCGCCGACCTTCCTACCTTCCATGGCGTTCGCTCACCCAGCTTCCTTTTACGCTCTTCCCATTGAGTCCAATTATTTCCACATGCTTTCAGTTCATTATGCTTCAACGATATATATATATATATTTTTTTATTTGAAACACCATATCTCTCGGGTGACGGCATTCGGTAGGAAGAATTTCGTGAATGGAACGGAAGTCTCATGGAACGGAAACGTGTAACCACGCTGCTGCCATCTGTGGTGGATGGTGCGAGCCAATGTTCATAAATACAAAATGAAAACTTTATAGTATTGACTGCTCAATGAATTTTAACAAGATGTGCAGAATTTTAATAAAAATTCCTTGTCTAAAATCAGGTTCAAAGACGGGGTTTGCTATTTTTCAAGTCTTTTCTGCTTTTATCGAAGCAGTATCATTCTATAGTTTCAAATTTCACTTTGGAAATCGAATGATTCTATAGTCGACGTAGCTGCTCCAGCAGCGAATTCTAGTGGTGGGTGCGGAAATCAAGTGTAATTCGCGTCCAGAAATGTAGTTGAAAACACAATATGCGTAGACCTATCACGTTCGCCATTATTTTTAAGAATTCTACTCTGAATTTCGTGTCCGAGTTTCGTATTATAAGTGTATTTACAACACATTAATTTTCTAGTTACCGAGGTTAGATGTTTATTGTTTACACATCACTGGCAAGTACTGAAAAACTCGTTTGTTTTTTATAAACATGAAGGCAAATTTTTATGTCAGTCCCTGTACACAATTACGTTCCTGATCACAAGTTGTACAAACAGGCATTTCATATATGTAGATTGTCTCAAATTTTCAATAGTGAGTAAATGTTTTAAGTGTGTGTGACAAGTGTAGTAGTTGGTACACTTGTAACCAAGGGGGAATTCCCGATTTTTAACTGGGGTGGCAAGACATGCCTGGGTTATGGGGGGGGGGAGGCATGGGATGCATTTATGTGTAAGGGGGGGGGGGGGGGTTTCTCCCCGGGGTAATTAAAAAAATCTAGCATTAAATTATTAGTTTTTTTTTTTTTTACATTTTCAGACAATTTTCACCACAAATCACAAAATATTTGCTATCATTCTCTATATATACCCTAGATAAATTCATTGTTAATTACTTTAATTAATAGTTAAACCATTTGTTAAGTATAGGCTATATCATTTACACACAACTCAAGAGTATGCCTATTTTAACTGAGTGTTCTGCCTGATCTTTTATCACGTAAGTTTGTAAATTATAGATAATTTTATTTCAAAATTGGGTGGCTAAATACTGGGTTGGACAATTCTGGGATGGCAACTGCCACCTCTTGCCACCCCCAAATTACGCCTATGCTTGTGACTAACAATATTTGGCGACATAACGTTATTTAATTAATGTATATGTAACTTTTAATATTTTTTAGTTGAAGGAATAACGTTTTTATGATTTGGGTTAGTGTTTTCCCCTCCTATTTCAACTCGGTAGGGAGAAAATTAGACTGCGACATTTTTCCTATGAGATTATTAGTAAACTTGTAATTGTAACCTACCTACCTTTTAAGATATGTAAAATATTAGAAGATGGCAACAAGTGTCAGCTGCAATTTGATTAGTTAGCAATCGTCAATAACCCACAGTTTTAAAGTCACCTACAACGTAAATCACTTCTGAACTTATGAAAATTCTCTTGACATTTCAGGTTTATAAATGTGCTTTTGTGAAACAATCGGTAAGTTTCCATTTTAAAAAAACTTGTTAAGTTTTATTTTACCTGTAAGTTATAAACGTGTACTTTTGTGAATTTGGGCCTGGTATCCGCTATATATTTGAAAGACCGAAATTTAACTTTGTTTTTCTGTACCCACATACAATCACCGACTACAATGCTATTTAATGTATCTACAAATGAAGTGTCGTGTCCGAAAGTGCGTGACGATAGACTATCAAAAAATCTATTGACTACGATTGTTGTAAGCTGGAACGAAGGCACTAGATAATTATCATTATTGCATAGTATAATATAAAGTAATAATGAACGTCTGAATACGTGTTTATTACCAGTATACTCGATAAAATGTATGTTAAAAAGAAGTTATTGTTTATTGTATGGACTAAATTATGCCTTGCTAATCAATGTAATTTTCCTCAGTTATCATAGACGCGACCACATTTAACAAACAATAAACATTGAATATTAATTTTAATATTATTTATGTGCAACATTTTAGCTCTCGGTATACGGCACTTAGTGAATGAATCGGAAGTCGCATGGAACGAAAATATGTAACCAGGTACTGACATCAGTGGTGGACAAAGGTTACAAGGCCAAAGGGAAACAAAATTCCTTGTTGAAATCAGGTCCAAAGCCGGGATTTAGTATTTCTTAAAGTATTTTCCGCTTTTATCGGAGCCGTTTCGTTATACAGTTTTAAATTTCCCTCTGAATACAGAATGATTCGATAGTCGACGTAGCTGCTCCGGCAACGAATTCTAGCGGCGGGTGCGGACACTACGTGTGGTTCGCGTCAAGAAATTTAGCTGAAATCACGATTTGAGTATATATTTATCACACTCGCCATTATTTTAAATAATTCTACGTTACATTTCGTGTCCGAGTTTCGTATTCTAGGTGTATTTGCAACATGAGAAGCCACGAATTTTGTAGTTACGAAGTTTAGATTTATACACATCTCTGGCGAGTACATGTCTATAGGCTCGTTCATTTGTTTGCACTAACATTATATCATTTAATTCGTGCATTTAGTTCCGTAAGAAACATTTCAATTAACATTTACAAAATATCTAGCTCAGTCGAGTAGCGCTATCTATGGTGTCGATCGAATCACTGCTTGGGTTCATATCGGGCTATCTGAGTGGCCGCCTGCTGACCCTGAGACGGCCCGCGAAGGGAACTATGCCGGGAGACGCGTGTGGTTAGTGCGTGCGCGTCGTGCGGGTTGCGTGCGCGCCGCGCGGCAGGCGGCGGCTCCTAAAAATACCTCCCAGGGTGGGAACGGCATTCCAGGAGGTGGTCGCAGTGTTGCCAATCCAGCAAGTCGAGGCTGGACTCGCCGCGTGGGAGGTTTGGAACAAGCCATCTTGGTTCTGAACACGTTTTAGAGCATACCAAATTTTTTTAATAATTTAATATTGGAAATTTAGTCTCATTAAAACATAGTTCATACTTTATAAGTAGTGTGTTATTTGGTGTTTAGTATTGAATATATATTTAGGGAAAGACTACAACCCTAATAATTTTGTCAGAAGGCATTATGTTATGGTCTTTCAAAATATAATGATGTAAGATATATGCTTTCACGAAGGAAAAATTACAATATTTAACGGGGGGAAAATGGTAAAGTATACCTGGGTACATATATGGTGGGTGTGCAGAGCTTCAGAGGATACCACGCGATTTGTAAACTGCTCAAGGTATCCGAGTGGAGTCTTTTACCAAAATCATTAAGAATACGTTGAGAGCGGATGAGTAATTATGTTTCCGTATTGCGGTTCTTAATTGTATTTTTCAAAGAGTGGAAAAGGCTAAAACGCCATTTTTTCAGAATAATTTTTAGATACGAAACACCCGATACAGATTCTTGAAAGCACTCAAGGGACTTGCTTTTAGCTTCATTTCTCTGCCATGTAATGTTATGGTTAAAGCTCAAATATCATATTTGCCCTTGGCATGGCGCGAAGACTGCGCGCCAGTTCAGAGCCTTGCGCTTAGAGAAGACACCGCGCTAGAGGCACCAGCGAGCGTCACACTAATCCCACCCCACCAACATAGATACACCCCTGACTAGGCGGGCGCATTATGGCTCGGTTCCGCCTGCCACGTTGATTTTATTTTTCGCTATTTACAAATTTTCATGAATTTATTTTCCGAAATGTTTTACTTAGGTATGGGAACCAAGAAATTTTACTTCTAGTGAGAAACTACAACACAGTCACGCCGGACTTTTTACAAATAGCTAGGGGCATGCATTTTTCCCAATAAAAGAAAAGGTTTCGAGACTAGCTGACAGTTAAAACACTGTAACATCGTCTGTGTTTCGTGATTTGTCCAGTTTCTTTCAGTTAGATATCTACTGTTAGAGCACCAATCACAATAATTCAGCGCGGAAGCAAACACGTCCTGAATGGCCCGATCAAATACGACAATGGCTTCTCTTGCAAACGGCCGCCAATTACAAGGAAGAAACCGCTCACGTGAGCATATCATCTTGCAGTATAATGGGCGTTCAGTTTTTATCGCAAAAAAATCCTTCATCTACAAATAGCAGATAAGTACTATATGCATATATGATTATTGTAACCATTTACCTTATATTTAAAATCCTTGTAACCATTTACAAAGTTCACATGAGCTGGGCTTTAATTGCTATATTGGGTAATTTATATCTTTGCCATTATTATTTTATCTGAAACCACTATGTTATCATTGCATAGTGTGTGCTGTTGCAAAATATAAATATAATAATAAAAACATAAGTTATATATAATATATTATTTGCGACAGCACACACTATGCAATGATAACATAGTGGTCCTAGATAAATCAATAATGGCAAAGAAATCAATTACACGATATGGTGGTTAAAGCCAAGCCAATGTTGACCTTGTAAACAGTTACAAGGATCTTCATACGATGCAGCCTCTCTTAAAAGGACGAGTCCTTTCGTGCATTCTTGTGTCCTTTGAAGGGTTTGTGATGCTATCTTTTCGAGTGGTTGTAGCGATTCTCTGTTGCGTAGCCAGACAAATGCTAGGTGGTAAAACACACAATTCCCATTTTTTTATGAAATATAGTTGGCATCGTGTCCATGATGTACATTTCTCTCGCTATGTGTTCGCATGGAGCACTCATATCATTAATTCCAAAGTGTTATTTTTGTATACAAACGCCTACAAGAAACACTATTGTTTTTAAAATAAATTAAATTATTTGTTACTATCTTAAAAATTAATTTTTGTCTAATAAGTAAGCCTAAAAAGACGTGTTAAAGATTCATAAAATAATTCCTCTACTAGATAAGAAACCAAAACAATTAAAAATGAAACAAATCGAAAATTTTCTCTCCTGAAAACTTACAATGTTGTGATATGGTGACTTAAATCTCTGGGGTTCAGAATTATCGTTTTCTGTCGAATTATCAATTTTAAAACCTGAAAATAGAGTGTGACTGTCGAATGATTAACTTGAACGTGTTTAAATTGAATATTTCCTGAGAATAAAAATGTTATATAAACAAATTACTGCCTAAAAGGTACTTCTCCGTTTATACTCCGAGGTGTGTTATCGTCGAAAGAATTCGCGTGTTCTTGCACAACTAGTTTCTCGCCGAAAGCAGTCTTGGAACCAAAGAATCCTTTTGGTCGGTAAAGTGCGCGTCGTTACTGTCCCGGGGGAAAAAAAAATTGTGGTAGGTTGTGTCGGTAGACGGCCGCAAGTTTCTGACGTGAATAAGTCGTGTAAATGGGAAGTTAAAGAAAAGATAGTTCACAACAATGCTGCAATGGTTTAACGTGCTGGACTTTCCGGAAACTACTCCCGCGAATTCTGGAGCGTCACAACACGAGCTCCCTAGAGCCTCGGGGAAATGGATACGCCATTTCACCTCAGCTTGGTGGTGCTTGAGGAGAAGTCTACCTATAAGAGGTTGAGGGAAACCCCCAACCCCATGGCTGACCTGCTGTTGACTCAAGGGATACCTCGTCCCAAGAGAGTCGCAAGGCGCATGACCAAGTCCACCACATCTCTGGGACTCCTCAGCCTCCAAGAGAGCCTGTTGATCTGCCCCAAGTGCATCCTTAGAAAAAAGACAGTAGCTACAATCAACTGTTTATGCAAGAGCTTTTCACTGTAACTCAGTAATACCTAGATCCCACTAGGTCGCGGTTGAACACTAATAGGTGATGCCTGCACTCGGAATAGGCCGGTTGACGTCCGCCATCTTGACTTCCTTCCTCTCCCTGCAGAGTCTGTGCGTCGGCGAGTGGCTCCTTTTTGGAAACTTCGAAAACTGTTCTTTCTTTTAACCGTCGCGTCGTTTCTTGCCATTCCTATTGTAAATTGTAAATTTTTTTCGCACTGTTCTTCGTTGATCCATCTTACAGTTACTATATTGTAAACTTTGTTTAAAACTTTTCAAACATGGTTTAAACAGTTCACTATTTTCTGCAGAAAACGAATGTGATTTGTTCAAATTGGTTAACTCGTGTGTCCAGTATCTGCTCACAAAGCAGACGAGTCACCTTGAATCGAATGTTCGAGAAACTTGCCCACTTCTCGTAGCGACCGGTAAATATTAGTGATGTAACGAATATTCACATTCGCATATTTCTTGACATTCGCACTCGCTAAATTCATACGATTATTTTGCGAATATGAATATAAGAAAAATTGATATCATTTTAATGTGAAAATAATATTAAATAAGACTAAATATATGAATATTTTTATCACTTTTATTGGAAAAGTTTTTGATACTCCTTTTTAAAAAAAGAATCAAGTTTTTTTAACAAAGGTAACCTTGCAATTATATATCTTTTATCGGCCTTTACTGTATCATTAGGTAATAGGTAATAAAGATTCAGTATTATAAATAATCAAATTTTCATATATATAATTTAAACAAACAAAATCATATTCTTATCTTTAACTTTTATCAGTATATACTTTCACTTTAATTCGAATTTTAGTGTTAAAAAAAACTTGGTTTTAAGAAACTAAAAAAATAATATATTAATAGAAACAAACAAAGCCGGTATTCTTCTCTTGAACTCTTATGCCGATTCTTTAACATAATTTTTACTTTTAGAGTTATAATTATTCATTTTATTTCAAAACATTTCCATTCGTACTCTTGGATACCTAAAAACTGAAACTCGTTATAGCCTATTCACAAGTAAGTATACAGATAATGTTTATAATGGTCATGCGTAAACCCTAACCCCCCCCCCCCCCCTCTCTCTCTCTCTCTCTCTATATATATATATATATATATATATATATATATATATATATATATGCACACGACTTGAATCCCGTCTTATATTTTATACGTTTCAAAAAATACATCCGATTTCTGTTACACTCCGCTTCTCAAACTGGCATCCCAATTTATAGTATGTATTCACGTCAAAAAAAACGATAACGAGTTCGATATAAGTTTAAGACGTAGTTCCGCCAGCGTGTGATTACGCCTGTTAGCTAGGAGGCGTTCCAGTGGAGCATTCATGTGTCGTGTCGAGCATAACGGGAGAGGTTTTTTTTTTCCTTCCTACCTTCCCCACCTTCCCTCGTCCTGAACGTGCATTATCGCGTGACTGCTCGATCACTGAGGAAAACCCGACCTAGTTCCGACTTGCGTTCGAGGGAAGTAATGCTTCACAACTGAGCGAGTTCCCCCCCCCCCCCCTCCTTCTTGTTCTTGCCCATTAATGCCCCCACATTCCACTAATTATCTCGCGTTATCATTTTCAGATCCACACCAACGTTCGTTTCTGGGTTTCCACACCCTGCAATATGGAACTCCGCCTGTTATATATTTTTTTAATGTGGATATTTCCACATCGTTATTGAATTTATACCTTTTTCAAGTGCGTCGAGGGTGAAATTTTAGCACGCAACGAAATACGGGCGCACAACGCAACTGAAATTATAACAGGCTGAAAGTCCCATCTGATGCCCTTTTGTTCAGTTGTGTTCACGCGCGAGGTACGCAAATATATTAACATAAACGTAATAGTTTCTTGTGTCCGTGACATGCTGTCAACCGTCATGGCACAA
The DNA here is from genome assembly GCF_032445375.1 of Bacillus rossius redtenbacheri. NCBI lineage: Eukaryota > Metazoa > Arthropoda > Insecta > Phasmatodea > Bacillidae > Bacillus > Bacillus rossius. Next base: position 330,116,710 of record NC_086330.1, on the reverse strand, counting down.
CTTTTCCATAGCTGTGGCGTTTCGTAGAGGTAACTTCCCAATACATAATTACTTCCCAATACTGTACCTCTACTGTAGTGTGGCTTCAGTAGTCACATGAACGCTTTATTTGCAAACAATATATTTTTTAATCTCAAACGCTGTTGAGTAACAACATGTAGTGAAAGTGGTTAAAATTTATTTTAATATGGGGCATTTACCGTATAAATGTAGTATATTTTCTGGGCAATGTTTTTTTTTTTTTTGCGAACAGATTTCCAGACCAGCTGCATGTTAAAACTTTGTACCATTGCCTGTGTTTCGTTCGCTGTTGACTGGCTTTATTCCAGGCGCATGTCTACTCTCAGCCACCAAACATAGACGTCCAGTGCGGAAGCAAACTCGACCTGGATGGCCCGGCCATATAAGGCAATGGCTTCTCACGCAGGACTCAAATTTTCAAGGGAATGAACGGTCAGAATTTTTTGCGAAATTTACATGCCAAAATATATTTTTCTTTGAATTAAACTTTTATTTTTTAAAATATATTTGTGGAGAAACACAAACAATATAAATATATATTTATTTATATATATTTATATATTCCTTGCATTCACGTAAAATACCGAGACAGTTTTTTAAAGCCATATTTTACATATTTTTTTATTTTTACATGTAAAAGAGTTGTGCATGGGCACTTTAAATTTGTAGTTATTTTTTGTTTAAAAATCATAATTTTCAAAATATTTCACATCAAAGTTGATAATTCAGTGCTTTTGGGTACTATTTTTTTATTAATCATCCATGTTTTCCCTATAGAATTGTATTTGATGTGATCTGTACAAAATGCCCAACAAAATAACTTATTATGGAAGAGATAAATCAATTACCGAATGTTTTCTGTAGTCGTTAGTGTCGCTTGAATCAGACTTTATTATTTTGATAAAAAAAAACACTATTAATCTCTCAATGGAAAAAGGTCAGATTTTGCTAATTGCTAGTTTGAAACTTAATCTGTAAAATAAAATCAATTTTGATGTTTTAAGTAATTTGCAACACTAAAAAAAATGTCCACTTATGCAACACTGTTTTTGTTATTTGTCAGTTGCCTACAACAGTCTTCTCTTGCACTGTACAGTAGTTGTGCCTGTGTTGTACGCACCCCGCTGGCACCTCATGCTGTTAGACCGCGCGGAATTGTCCTCCCTCCCCCCTCGGGAAACAGTAGGCTGCTGTCTAACCTTGAAGATTAATCACATAAAATAAACACTTGTCAAAGTTCAAGGGACAGAGTGGGCATTACTAGGAAGAAGTGAGGTGAAGTGAAATTTGTGGAAATAAATGCAATTTTTATTTTATGTATTAAATTTTATCTTCGAGTTTATTTTTTTAACATCAAAGTATTAATGGGTAAACGTATTCCGCGCAAACCTCAGGCTTTTCATCCACGATCGAAATAAAATAACATCAATTTTACGTGAAACATCACAGTTTAATATTTTAGTAATACATTTCTATTTTATGTGTTTGAATTGCGTCGAAGTAAGAATTTGAAATATGTTAAAGTTAATATCTTCCCGAATGTGAATTGAATTTGAAAATGTAAAATTAAACTCTTTTTTTTTTTTCAATTTAAGTATTGCAATGTGTTGCTACTAACTTAGAGGTGAGGGCTTATTTCCACATACGGATTTAACAAAATGTTACATTCTAATTATCAGTCAGTATTTTACTTTGTTATTTGTTGTAGTTATGTACGTTCAGCTTTACTTTTAATAATGCAATTTTATCAGCATATCTGAGCTGGCTATTACTGTGTACTCGGTAAAACGTCAGCTTATGGTGCAAGAGGGTGCGGTTTCGACTACCGGCCACGTTTAATATTTTTTGCGCTCATGGGTTTTAGTTAACGGTAAAGCCGTTTCCATAAGCAATGCAACTTATAAACCCAATAGATAGATAACTTAATGGTCCGCTGAAACTTGATTTAACTCCTGCTTAAACAACATGGCTATAAATGGTAGTACGAATCGCGGGAAATTTTCTTGACTTTTTCTTGGATTCTAACATAGAATCAACAAATTTCCAATTTATCTTTTTTTTTTTTTTTTGCTGTTTACTGTGTACGACGCTTTTTCCCATTTGTATTGACAAAGAGCATTCTGAGACATTTGAAATCAAGGGAGTAGTAGGCAGAAAAGAAAATTATAGTCGTGTATTTTAAAACATAAATGTATTTAGCAAACCTGTGTGTCTTGAATCTCGAGATCACAAATGTTGATGAGGCATGTCAACGAAATTCGCTAGGCAGTTGGGTGTCGGACCCCACATATAAAAGTCATTCCTCCTTTTTTAGTTTTTTTTTTTTCATGTTTCATGTTCCTAAACATGTTTTGCCAGCTTTTCTAACACTAAGTTAGCTACGCCCATACTTACAGTGGGTGTATGTGATTAATCTTCAACCATCTAATCTATGTCATAAGTATCTAAGTATCTATTGTGTACGGAAGAACACTGTTCTGATTTTTTAGGTGAATGTCAGATTCTGTATGAAGCATGCATAAACTATTTAGAAAAATGGACAACAAGTTTAGAAGAATTTCTGTGTTTCAAGTGGATGTACTTGAAATACAGATGAAATATTTAATTCGACGATTTGTTACCAAGCATTACATATTTGAAGAACAAGGGTATTGCTGTCGATGATGTCAGACTTTTTGATCAGTACTGTCATTTAACAGCATTCCTCAAGGAACAAGATGAAAGTTTCTTTGATGGGAGTTTGGATGTGATATGGAAAGAAAATTTTAGTGAATGCGCTAATTCAGACCAATTCTCAGAACTTTTGAAAATATGTGAATATTTTTTCTCTATACCAGGAGACAATGCGTCGGTTGAAAGAATTTTTTCCATGATAAGCAGTCAGTGGACAAAGGAGAGAAACCGACTTCTACCAGAAACTGTCAAATCCATCACCACAGTAGTTTACAACTTCAAAGAAACAACCTGCGAAAACGTTTACTCATATCTGCTTAAGAACCCTAAAATCTTAAAACAAAATTAGTTCATCTGAAAAATATTAAATGCATATGTCTGCTAATTATGTAAATATTAAGCTTATTGGTGTTCCTGCAACAAACTATAACATTCATTTGTTATACACAAGAAGATATGTTATTTTGTGTGGTATATGTAATATTATGTTGCGTTTTGGATATAGGGTGTTTATACTGGGTTATTCACTTTTTGAACATCTGTTTTTTTTTTTTGTATAGGATTGATGTACTTTGTTATTCACATAATCCATTGTATTCAAAATAGTTATCACATAAAAAACGTGTTTTTAATATGCTATATATGCGTAGTTTGTTTGATTCTTTATACTGAAACTGTATTAAATGCCAAAACATTGTAAAATATCGTACTCCATTGTAATTAATTCATGGCTTTTAAAAAAATATATATTGTCCTCCTTTTTTATTTTCAGTGTCTGGTAACCCTAAATTCAAGCGACACTAATGATTACAGAAAACATTCGGTAATTGATTTATCTCTTCCTAAAAAGTTATTTTGTTGGGCATTTTGTACAGATCACATCAAATACAATTCTTTAGGGGAAAAAATGGATAGTTAATAAAAAAAATAGTACTCAAAAGCACTGAATTATCAGTTTTGAAGTGAAATATTTTGAGGATTATGAATTTTAAACAAAAAATAAGTATAATTTTAAAGTGTCCATGCACAACTCTTTTACACGGAAAAATAAAAAAATCTGTTAAATATGGCCGTAACACGATAATGCATTATTACAGTATATTTCATTACAATATCTTATAGCGTGGGGAC